>NC_141890.1:15270673-15870673 GCF_030686135.1 Camelina sativa
TTAAAATATATCAAATTTGTTTTAAGATACTTACATATTTAAATTATATAATTACAAACAAACTGAAACAACCTAACCCGTTTTTTTTACATATAATAAATACAATATATAATTAAGCATCACATACTACTTAATTAAAACTAACCCAAATCACAATTTAACATTAAACCAGCAATAACCATTAAACACAGTGGAAACATACCAATATACAGAACCAATATATCATCAATACAATAAACATTCCTAACCATTATATCCAGCAACCTAGCATAACTCTAACCAAGGTTCCAACATAAAGAATATATCCAACAACACACAAACAAGACCTTAGATCATCCTCCTCCTCATCGCCTTGATTCCACGATCACACTTTGCCTTTACCTGCACCGCAAACACAAATTGAGATGCATGAGTATTTAATAAACACTCAGTGAGGCAATCCTCTCATCTACTGGGCTATACACACAAGCAACTGAGATTCCAATGTTTAACAAACAACAAACAAACACAACAAACCATGAACCACGCAACAGACAAGTTGGTGTCGACCGACACCGAAGTGGTGTCGATCGACACTAGCCCCAACATGGTGTCGATCGTCACCCGCAGACACGTTCTACTCGAAGCCGATCATCGAATCTCCGTTTCCAATCATCTCCAATCCGTCCCAAACTCACCCAAAAGCTCCAGGAACCTATAAGAACCATAACAAACTACCACAAGCAAGAACAACACCACAAAAACACAACAATCAAGCAAACAAAGGATTCTCAGACTTAGATAAGTCATTGTCATGCACTCACCTCTTTTGCAGAAAGTTCTGACCCAACAATGACGAATCCAGCACCCTAGGAAGCTTCTCCTTTGTTCCCAACACCAGATCTTCACTCCATAGCAGCAGATCTCTCAAACCAAGCCAAAAATCTCCCAAAAAACCTCTGAAACCTCAAGAACACCTCTTTTCTCAAAAACAAAGGGGAAACGGTGACAAAAAGCACTTGCCAAAACCCTTCTCATCGACTTTTCCCTTATATATCTCGGTTCCATGGTTTTCTTTTAACCAAACCGACCTAAAACGACAATTCAAACCCACTCCCCAAACCCCCAATTTGGTTCGCAGATGTTACACAAATAAACTGAAATAATTGTGAATTTCAGCTATATAATAGATAAGAGTTAAATTTGAGTGAAATTAGTACAATATTTATATACTTATAGATTTTAAATTAAAAACGAATTTTAAATATAAATAATTCACTAATAAACAAATCAACAGAAAACAAATATAAATTGATGAACAAAAAAATAAGTCAACAGTTAAAAAAAATTGACTATGTTATAAATACACTAGCCATAAGATAAGTCAACTGTTTTAAAATAAGTCGGTGGCAAAGATAATTAAGTTAACAGAATTAAAAAACAAATCGATGATTCACAAAGTCGACCAATCAACATTGATTAAAATAAATCTAGAAAAATTGATATATATATATATATATATTATAAATTGTATAATCTGAATTATTTATTTTAAAAGAAATTTAAATCTAAATAGTATAAACAAAAACAAGTTAAGCTTTTTTCCTTATTCAAAATTATAAATAATCATTATTTATAAAACAAATACTTTTTTGTAATAATTTTTATTAATCTATTAGATAATTAATTATGAATTTAAGTTAGTTTTTAATTTTTAAATTATTTTAAATTTAGTGTAGCTATAAAAAAATGCTATTTTTGTCCATTTTCATTTTAAAATGTGTCGTTTCTAAAGTAGACAGAGAAGTAAGAGTTCAACTTATGCATGTGATGGTAATACCCCTTTTTTAAGCTTGCAGCTCAATGCATAATAGGTTCAGTTGGTATTTTGTTCGCCATACAATTTCAGGTTCCAAATCAAGTCGGAAGAATGGTGAGGCTTCATATTTGGTTGTTTATAATAATTCTATGCTTTGCTTTGCTGATCAGCATTTTCATTCTTTGGTTTTAGGTATGCCTAATAGATTATATTGCAGGCTAAGAGAATCATGGTCGTTATGCTTTCTCTTGTTGATATTAGACTACTTAATCAAACACGTATCACCTTATGTGGTGATATTCATGAGCATGTTTGTATGTAAATGAGACTCTCTTCTCTTTCATGAAGTTTTATGATCTTGTAAATATACTTAAGTTAAATGGCAGACCTTCTCATAATCCATATATCTTCAATGGAGATAATTTTTGGATAGAGGTTCCTTCTCAGTTGAGAAAATCCTAACCTTGGTTGCATTCAACGTGTAACTTGTTATTAGGAACAAGATTTACTATATAAAATCTTAAAATCCAGGCCACTAGCATATACACATTAGTGCATTACACACGATAAAAGCTGAATCTCTTTCTTTTTGCGAAGACTCGAGATCGTATGGTATATCTCTAGAATAATCTTCTTCAATTCGTCTTCTTTTTGGTTTTTTGATTGTGTGGTAGTTTATTGGCCTCTTCACTTTCTTTATATTCTCAGCAAATTTCCCATGATAAATCAACTTGGGAATAAAGTTAAACTGTATGTGATTCTTGATATTTTCAAGATACGATCTCATTCGTTTGAGGATATAGACTCAAAAAGGAACTACATATATAATATTTCTTTTTAATTCGATTTATTGATGGAATCTGGCCCAACTGTGATCCGGAGAGTCATAACACATTGCTAGGTGATCCTAGTCCGTACATGTCTTACGTAAAAACACATATTATATCGCATTCAATTCCACAACGACGTAATACCATTCTGTAACTTTCATTATATGCCCCATTAATTTTGGGTTGAAACTCACTTTTCTCATTGTTAGTTCATATTGAACACTTTTTAAAAATTGTTAGTTTGGCAAATAAAATTTAAGATTCATTTGTTAATCCGTAATATAACTTAGTTTAGAATCCATACTCTATAGTAAATCGTAGAGTTCACCCTAATTTCTCTCTTAGACATTATAATCGAGGCGTCGCTATCACCATCTTTCTCCGACGCCGGTATAGCTTTGGCTCGCCGGCGTCAGGATTTCTCAATCTCTCTGCTCCTTTTCTACTTTCTTTATTCCTTTAGTTTCATCCCTCAAGCTTTTTTCCCCTTTTGTTTTCTTCTTTTGTTCCCCGACAAAACCACGAAACCTACCCTAAAGCTAGACGAATGCCTGATATTGTGCCCCTACAGAAGGATTTGGAGTCCGGCGAACCCCATCCTCATCTATCCTCGTCCAGCCTTACCGTCGATGGTACCAAAGTCTTTGTGCTTCTCTTTTCCCCAATCCGGATTGTGCTTCGCCATTGAAGTCTCCTCTTCCTCAACGGCACATGTGTCGATTTTTGGCGAGGAATCTTCCAGAGTTGCGAATTGTCTCCGTTTTTGGACTCCTGTCTCTAAGATCTGTCACACTATGAGCTTGGCAGACCCATGTCAACTCCCCTGGTCATCCCCAAAGTCTATTGGATCTCTGCGGATGAGCTCAGGACTTGAACTTGGATTGCTAGCATCCCAATTGGTCTTGCCCAACTTCTAAAATCCCATGTCTACTCTATCTATTCTTATGTTATCTAGTAAACATCTCTTTTGTTCGTTGGTTGAACTCGGTGTCCGAAGACTGCATCTGAGAATCCACTTACCTAGAATGATTTGTAGTAACAAAATGTATGGTAGATCCCTGGCCCTTACTCCATTTGTGACTTTGTTAGTTAACTGGAAGAACCAAATCCCTTTTATCCCTATGCTAACTAGCGTCTCTAGTTTTCAACAACATCCCATCAACCACACCAGTTTGGTGTTAGCAACAACCCAACAGACCAAGCCTCATTCACATCTAACATTGTCAAACCGGCTGCATGCTTTGTGTGAATTTCTTGATCTCTTTGACAAAGGGCGCCATATGAGAGAGAACTCACCTGTACTGCTACGGTTTGACATATCTGCATGGCTCAATTTGGTCTTTGCTCCCTTTGTTTGTGCTGATTGTGAAGCCTTCACTAGTAAAAAAGATTTGTATAGTTACTAAAAAATGTGTAGATATAACTATATTTGTGTAGCTAAAAAACATTTGTTACAGATTTGAGACCAAAAAAATTAGTAATTATTTGGTTGTCGCAAAATAACCCTTTATAACAAATTGTAGCAAATTGCCACAAATTAGATATAAATTAATTTATCGCTATTTGCTATTAATTGTTACATTTCTATGTAACTATCAGTTACAAATTGCATCAAAGATATCAGTAACTTGTAGTTATAAAATGTCACAAAATTTTGTGGCTAATTTCCTCACAAAAATCTTTATAACTTTTCTTTTGCTGTATGGATTAAGTTGAATTTGTATATAATTTGCATATTAAAATCCTGTTTTGCAAAATTTATTTAAATGAATTTATAAATAACTTTTTTTATTACATAAATCATCAAAAATATCTATTACACAAAACATACATAACATGTATTACATTTAATTAAATATCTAATCTTCATAACCTAAGATTATACAAGAATAACACCAACATGCACTGTGATAAACCTTTGTTGAAGAAGCTCCTTCAAGGTTAAAGCATTGTTTACCTCAATGGAGAAGAGAGTTTTGCCATGTCCCTATATGTACATCGTGCCCCCTCTCACTTTCTTTTGCCATGTCCCTATACGTAGAGATTTTATTCAGTGTAATGATGTGGAAACAGAGAGTAGGATGGATACCACACGAAAAAACTTACTCCATTGTGACATTAAGTTCTTGTTGATACTTCGTGTTAAGGTTCTTTATGCCTGTTTCAGTGGTCTCCCACAAAGTTTTAGAATCATTGGCCCTTCCCAAGCTGCAGTAAATATAATGTTTGTATGAGTAGATAGAATGTAAACTAAGTAAGACATTCGAATTGAAAGCAATGGGGTGATGGAACTCGTACCAATCTTCAAGGTAATCTTCAATCTTCTGATCATTAAGTGTATTGTGGATGTCATGAGCGACTGCAGAAACCTCTGTTGCTGATATAGTGAGAAACTGAGAAGATAAATTCAATTATTACCAAAATAAATGATGAGAAATAGAAATTCACAGCAAGATGTGATAGTATTTCATAGCTAAAACTTGTTCATACTTTCTCAACCGCCGCTATTTGTGATACTATAGAGGAGTTCGTCTTCTCCAGATTAGAGGAGGCCTTCTTTTGTATAATTTCATATAGTTCCTTCAAGGCTGCTATTTTTCCAATTCTTGATTCCAGATCCTGTGTTGCCTGCGTGAGAAATGCACCCACTAGTGAGATCAAATGGTCCAAAGCAAAAAGTGAACTGACATAAGTATGGTCTTTTTCCTTACATCATATATATGAACAAGAAATGTGTGGGTATGTTCCTCCACAGTTCTTAATTGTTGTTGTTGCTGAGAGACTGATCCAAGAACTGTTCTATGTAGATCCTTAAGGTTTTGGTCAAGCTGTGAACCAAATTTCAAAAGCATGCTCTGGTTTTCCGATTCCAGCTGATCCTTTTGGTCTGCAGAAACAAGTAAAATCAGTACTTGACAAATCTTGTTTAGAGCCTTAGACTTAGGATAGAAGAAGTATCTAATCTCGTGAACAACAAACTTATAACGCAACCCCTTCGCGCGGTCGATCAAAGAAGTCTCTGTCCAAGAAAATATCAATGAAACTGATCCAAGAAAGGGGAAGGACTTAAATTTAATGACTTGAGAATTCTATAATAGCATATTGCATATATATTAAAAAATAACATGGAAAATTTGAATTTACAACGCACGGTTATTTTAAATTATTATGTATAAAGTATACAAAATATATCCTCACAATCTATCCTTTCATAGGTCAAAAAAAAAAAAAAAATCTATCCTTTCATAACATAGATAATAGACATATCATTCATACCGACATGTATAGGTTATTTTTTCATCCTTAATTATCACAAAGCTACGATCTGTACGTAAGTATTCCTTTTTTATTTAATCAAAGCCACAAAGCCCCAACACGTTGAAGCATTGGTATAAGAGAACGATTGAGATGGAGACTCATGACTTGATTAGCTCCACCGACAAGCTGCCCTCCTATGAACACCACTGGCACGGTTGGGCTGCAGCCAAGCTGAGCCAAAGCTTGCTCTATATCTTTTGCTCTGTTGATCTCGTCTAACTCATAGATTGTCGGATTCACACCAAGGTCTAAGAAGAGAGTTTTAATTGTGTGCGACATGCAGCAAGTGTTCTTACTAAAAATAACTACCGATTTCTCGGAGATCATCTTTTGTAGCTTCTCCATTGGTATTATAATGTAAAAGGAAGGTCGTTTCGCGTTTGGAAAGCGGCTTGCAAACTAAAGGATAAAATTTGTGTGTTTTGATCGAAATGCGAAACTAGATATGAGAATGGGATAACTTGAGACTTTTAAAAGAGATTGTTGATATCTTTGGGTGTGTTAAGATAAAAATTGACTTTGAGTTTATGTTTAATGTACAGAGTTGTCTATAAGGCTCCTCTATTTATAGCATCCTAAGGTACGTAAAGTTGTCATATTATGGGTTCGATGTAGCACTTTTTCTATGGAATCAACTTTATAGCATGAAATAAACAACACATTTTTTTGAGCAAAAAAAGGAAAAATTAAATATATAAAGAACACATTTTCTATAATAAAAATTAAGATAGTGGGAGTATCCGAGAGAATATGAGGCCCTGAGGCAATGATCGGTTTACACGTTCTTGACTCTTTGCCTCTTGCATGTAAAGAAGAAAACTAATTTGGTAAAACGTACAGATAACAAAATCTCTTAGCTGTGAAGAATATCTGATACGGACGAATCATGTCATCTCTATATAGTACGGCCATATAGTTTCATTGTCTATAGCATTAAAGTCAATCTACTTAGTGTTTGCTGCATATACTTCATAAGTTTCATATATATAGTTTTACTTGTACTTGTATTAGTGTATGTTATGTGTTGAGGCTTTACAAATTTTTTTGCTTTGTGATCCGTTTTAATACATAAATAAACCATAGTTATGTATGCACTTTAATTATTTAAAGCTGCTAAACAAGATCGACATCGTACATAGGTTCACAACCTTAATTAAACCCCACCCCTTGACATATACATACGAACATAATTAAAGTAGAGCGCCACTTCGTGAAGACTCGAGATCGTAAGGTATATCTCCAGAATAGTCTCTTATTTTGTTGTATTGAGGATTACGTGGCTTCTTCACTTACCATCAAACCATTTTGGTTTATTATTCTCACTAAAATGTCATCGTAAATCGATTTCGGAATAAAGTAAAGTCTTGTATGATTCTTGACATCGCTGAAATTCGATCTCATTCCATGACGATAAGGCTCAAAGGAACCACATTGTTATGTTTTTTTCTCGGTATATCTTGATCAATGGTGTGGCCCAACATTGTTCCGGAGAGTCGTTTTTCATAAGGTCGTCATATTCATATCCCGTACATGTCTTACATAATACATATCATATGATCGCATCTAATTCTATACCCTCGTACCATCCTATCACTTTTTTCGAGACATCTTATCACATTTTATATACGTAATGTGTGCATGTTTAAATTTTTTTCTTTTTCTTTTGGACAAACTTAAGCTTTCATTTAATCAAATCAAAACAAATACAAGTGGAGATTCAAGGATCTCAAAGTTCAAAAGGTTAACAAGGTTATAAAGATGGGTAAACCCGAAAGGCATAAAAGAGTAGATAAGATATATCGAGATAGAATCCATGAGAGCTGTGAACCAGTCACTAGGTAGCGGCATGGGACATGAGAGATCACGGTAGCTCGATTGAACACCCTCGAGAAAATTGATGGATGACAGGATAGTCACGGTCGAACGACCTTGTGACGTTTGAAATGGAGCCAAAGCCAAGAAGCTCACCAGAGTGAGAGACAGAAACATGAGCAGCGCATTGGCAAAGGATCGGTAGACCAAGCTTTGATGGTCAATGGTAGTCTGCTTTAACATCCAAAGCGGAGGGTCATGATCAAACTGGAAGCGCCATAGATAACTTTGATAACAATCAGTACGGGTGATGTGAATGGTGCTGAAGAAAGCATGCTTGAAGTCGTCGGATGTAAGAGATAGGTTCCAGGGCATAAGACCATATTGATTCAAGACTTTAACGACAAACCATATAAGTGAAACAAGAGCCAAAAAAAGCCACAGATTACAGTAAAACCGTAACAATACAGGTGGGTTCTCTCTCACTTGGGACCCTTGGTCAAGGAGATTAAGAACACCACACAAAGCATGTAGTCGGTTTGACATGGAGGAATAAGGTACATGCTTGGTCTCTTTAGTTTCTAGCATCAAAAACAAAGTGAAGATGATGGTATAAGGGTGACACCTGAATGCGCCGGATGGGTTTGGATTTAGAATACCATGAAAGGTGTTATACCCAAAACACTCATCCACCAGAAGATCAAAAACCAAGGTTTTTACATAGTACTCGCAGCACCAAGGCAATCTAGTTAATTGTAGTCCCCGATGGAGTCTTCGGCCAGCGAGATCAAACAAGGTAGCTAGACAAAAGCTATGGATTGAGAGAGGGGTAGATATACTAGACCTGGATTTTTGGACGTTTGGCTTGCATAAGATTTGGTAATGAAGTACATGATGCAAATAAGCACAAAAAGGGATGCGTGAAGCATGTGGGGCATAGGGGATAGGTTGAAGAGGCATTGGTAACCATCGTTTCATAGAGATGAGGTCATAATGCCAGACCTCTTCAAACTTTGGCAAACATAGGTAACGCTCCTAGGAAGTTCTGATGGCAGGGTTCGCAAACAAATATTGTATAGGTATAGCGACATTGATAGACTATGCTCCAAATGCAGTCTTTGGACAATTGGAACTATAGATCGGCACAAAAGCAAGCTACAGGAGGACAATGAAGAGTTCGGAACAGACCTGAACAATTGAAGTATAACACTAGGGTCATGGGTTCTCGTCAAATACTCGCACAGCTCTGGCGTCAAAACAGAGCTCCTGTCCAGCTGTGCCCAAGCAGAACACTTGGTGAGAGGATGTGAATCCAAGGAGCAGAGAGATGTTGGTGTTGACATAGAAGAGAGCCGGTGAAAGAGGCGAGAAGCAAGTCTAGCAGGGCGTTCTGAAATCTCGGATTCTGCATGGAATGGCTGGGGCCTCGAGAGAAGCAAGTCGTCGAGGGAACCTACCTGAAGAGACGGAAGAGGAAAAGGGGAATGAAACTGGAGCATGGCCGGAGTAGAAGTTTTGAGAGTTGGTGAACCTCCGGTGAATTCACTAACGGAAACGGAACAGAGCAAAAAGACGTTTAGGGAGCAGAAGATAACACAAGGAAGGAGGAGCAGGTGCCTAGCGGCGCCGATCGGATTCGACGCCACCGGAAAAATAATTTTTGGAGAACGTGCCCGAGAGCGTATGCGGGTAGGGCGAACTCTCGTGGATAATGTGTGCATGTTTAAATAAGAACAAAATTTATGGGTCAGTGTTATGATTTCACTAAAAAAAATTTAGAGTAATATTTAAAGGACATCTTTATCCCACTGATAGTTCAAAACCACGCTATATGTTCACCATGCAACCATCGATTATGTAATGACTTATTCCACTTAAAGATTCAATTTCGCTTAAGTGAAACAAATACAATCTTTCGAATTGCATGATAGGTTAAACAGAATAAACAAAGAAAATTTGTTTTTTTTCTTTTCTCTTTTAAAGAAACAATAGATTTGATTTCAATGATGCATAGAGTATCAAACTTGTTGTATATGCTCTTCGTTTCCCTTCTTCATACCGACTCAACTTCCTTTACTATATCGGCTGGATTTTCCTACACAACCCAATTATGTAGTAAGCTCTAGAAAAGAGTTTATTCTTGTAATGAGATCAAACTAATTAACTAGAGCAGTAGAGAACCAACCAATATGACGCTCTAAATGTTAATACTTAAAAACTTTTCATACCTCTTCAACATCAACTTTATCTTCATCCTTTAAAACTGGAGTTTCATCATCATTTACTGTTTCGACGTTTTCATCGTTTTCTGCGGCTGCGGTTTGATCATTTTCCGCGGCTGCGGTTTCTTTATTTTCTGTTTCGACGGTTTCATCATTTTCCGCGGCTGCGGTCTCTTCATTTTCGGTTGTCGGAATTTCTAAAACTTCTGATTCCGTTGTGACTGGAGGAGCTTCTACGTCCGGTTTTGGTTCTTCGACCTCAGTAGATGGAACTTCGGTATCAACATCACCATCAATATTATTATCCTCTACACTTTTCTCTTCTTCTACCACCGTTTCAATATCACTATTTTCTGCTAATGAAAAACCAAATTGAAGATTTATGTCAAATTTTTAATAAAAAAACGTACACCTTACAAGAAAAAGTTATGTAACACGTAAATTGGGTGTATAGTTTTGCAATGTGTAATAATATGTAACAAAACATTAAATCAACTTTAGAATGCATACCCTTCTGTTCGTCGACAACCGGTGGAACGGTCTCATTCACGTCGTTAACTGTCTCCTCGGTCACAATATTCTCGGGCACTATCGTCGCCACCGCCTTCACGGGAGAAGAAGTGGCCGTTGTTTCCTTTTCCTCCGGTTTCTTGTCACCATTTGTCATCTCTACCGCCGTTTTCTCATCATAATCTCCTACATCGTTCTTTTCCTCCGGCTTCTTGGTATTGTTTTCTACGGTAATCTCTGGCTGGTCGCTCCAAACTACGTCGGAGATGTCGTTCTTTTTCCCGCACCGACAGCTTTCTTGTCTTTTAATTGTCTCGCTCTCTTTTCCCTTCACTGATTCAACTTCCGAAGGTTTTCTGATCTTTCTTGTGTAGTTTCCCGTAACAACATCGTGTTTTGATTTCCCACAACCCATTTGTTATATCCTCTAATTAAAATACTACTTCTTTTTCTACAAGAACCTTCTTTTTTTTTTTTTTTTTGCTCCTTGTCTTAAATGATTTTTTGAAGAGAAAATCAAAGGGTTGATGGAAAAGAAGATGAATCTTTTGATGGATTTTTATTGAAGGAGATTGAAGAAACCGATCAACTAATTCCAGTTGTTTTCTTGCGTTGTGATTCACTTTTGTTAGACAAAAAAATATTTTTTTTCGTTTTAGTTATTCTTTGGTGTTCCAAACTTAAGGCAATACCATTTTTCACAAAATTAAAGATCATTTAGTTTCTTTTCTTTTATTAATAGAATAGAAAAGGTTATGTTTAGTTAGAGAGACACATGGGATGTATCCTAAACTAAACATATTAAGGAAAAATAGAAATAGAATTACTTTTTAAATAAATGAATAACTCGATTAAAATGAATAAGATGTATATATAATTGGTTTAACTTAATTATAAGTTAAAGACGTGCATAATACAAAAAAATGGTTGAATCACTTTCAACTACTTACGTTTGTCGGTTTGTGTTTTCATTTGGGTATTTTTCATTCCAATCTCCATTTTTAAAAGTAAATATATATATCATATTCCAACAACAACAATAATCTACGCGTTAATGTAAATTTAAACATGATATCTTAGAGCTGGAGATGGGGCTAATCATACAAAAACTGAAGTAATGGGGTGAATTAGTTAATTACTAGTAAAACTAGAGACTTATATATGAAAATAATGCATTGTTGATGGTCTAAATCAAAAACAATAAACCCTAAATCTTTGATTCCGGCGTCTTAGCCATCGTCCTTCACTCCTTCTCTCAATCTTGAGACAGTTCAAAAAAAAGGAAAAACCCAGCTTTGAATCAGAACTCTTGAATCACTAGCGATGCAATTCCTCCAGAACTCTCGCAGAGTCGCTAAGATCTTAAAACCCATTGTTACCACAGAGACTAATCCGAGATTCTTCTCCTCTGCTTCTCAAATCCCAAGCTCCTCCTTCCAATGGCGGAATCAGACGTCTACTTCTTCCTCTGTACTAAAAGGTACTTTCTTTTCGTCAATTTCCCAATGCCAATTGCGAAATGAACCATACCCAGGTTTGGAAATGGAGACTTGTATTGTTCTATACTAGATTTACTTAACCTGTATAAGTGCATAAAAGTGAAAACTTTTAGCCTATGTATGTGTTTTTGAGATAATGTCTAAGCTTAGGATACTAAAGGGTTAAACTTTCATTACATTGTAAGTGAGTGAATTGAAAAATAGCTTTATCTTGTTTTTGTGATCCCAAATTGCGATATTTATGTATACGTGAGGTATTAAGATGAATAGATGATGAATCATGATGATGTGTTGCAGGGATTGATAGATGTGGTACTCACTCGTCGTCTATGAGCTTGTTGATCCCCAGATCGAGTTTTTCATCTGAAGCAGAGAAGCTTGCTGCAAATCCTACAGGTTTCTTATTATATGTTGCTTTGTGTTTGAATTGCGATTTGAGATCAATAAAGCTGTTTCTCTCATTGCGGTTATGATGTTGCAGTAGCTGTTAAGGAATTGCATGATAAGATGCTTGATTCTGTGAATGTCAAGAGGTCAATGCCTCCAAATGCTTGGTTGTGGTCTTTGATTGAGAGCTGTCAGAATCAGGATGACGTTCATCTTCTCTTTGACGTTCTTCAGAATCTTCGGAGATTTGTTAGTACTTAAATCTCCCTTTTTCAGTTTAGTTCAGTTCCTATTATTATTCAGGATGTATGGTTGGGTCAGTGTTTGAAATTTGCTGTTTCTGGATTGCAGAGATTATCCAATCTTCGTATTCATGAAAACTTCAATTGCAATCTATGCCAACAAGTTGCTAAGACGTGTGTACGTGTTGGAGCAATTGAATCTGGTACTCCCAGTTTTGCTTTTACTTTACTGAGTTACTTTGCATTGGTTTTTTAATGGTGATTTAATGTTTCATTAGAGGGTAGTAATGCAGTTCTTTGTGGTTTCAGGAAAGAAGGCTTTGTGGAAACATAATGTTCAAGGTTTGACACCCAGTGTTGCATCTGCGCACCATCTACTGGTAATTTGGTATTGCGTGTCTATAAGTTTTTTGGTTGTTTTCTCGGTGCACATAGATGTTTAAGACGTATTCTGGATTCCATGTAGTCATATGCACTAGAGCACAAGAATTCTGAACTCATGGAAGAAGTAATGAAACTCCTGAAAACAAATGACCTGCCTCTACAACCTGGCACAGCAGATTTAGTTTTCAGGTGTGTAAAAAAATGTTTCGTTTCTCCTTCTTTTTGATAGCGTTGTGGAAATTTGCATGTGACTGTTTCCACTGCATTTGCTTTCAAATCATGAAATGAAATTTAACTGGATTTTTGCAGGATATGTCATGATACAGATAAGTGGGATCTACTGGCCAAGTACTCTAAAAAATTCTCCAAGGCTGGTGTTAAGTTGAGGAAGACCACATTCGATGTATGGATGGAATTTGCTGCCAAGAGAGGTACCTGCATTGATTTATTTATTCTTGAGATGGCTTTGCAAAGTCTAGATGGACTCTTTGATGTACATATACATACATGGACTTACGTTGTTGTTGGACCTTTGGTAATGAAATAGAATACGAATCCATAAAATTTTTGATTATTTCTCTTCCTTTCTTAAGAGACCAGGAACAGACTCAACTATTTCATGATTAATAATGGGATTTATTGTATACTACTGCTAGTAATGCAAGAGACAGATCTGGAAATCTTAACAAAACTCTAGTCTGAAAAGGTCTTTTCTTTTTATTGCTCTGATGCCAGTTTCTGATTGTGTAAATCTTGTTATCAGGGGATACCGAGTCACTATGGAAAGTAGATCAACTGAGATCAGAGACATACAGTCAACACACTCTTGCTACTGCTTTTTCTTGCGCAAAGGTTTGCACATATCTTTCTCAGTCTTCAAGTAACTGAATAATCCTTATAGATTTGATCCTTTCGCAGGGTTTTCTACTAGAAAGTAAACCTGAAGAAGCTGCTGCGGTTGTCCAGGTTATCTGCCAGGTTAGCCCATAGCCTCCTTGTAATGTTTGTCTCTTCTGATATAACCCTTTTTAGCTTTGAAAAGTACGTTTAATTTAAAGATTTCGGTGTCACTTGACTATGCAGACGTATCCTGATGAGAAAAAGTCATCAGTCTCAACCGAGTTCAAGAAACTTGTAAATGAATGGCCTGTGGACGTTATCAAGCGCCAAACCGAAGAAGAAAAGAAGGTTAAAAACTTTTCTCTATTTGTTATGTTTCAACCCTGAAACCAAAACTCCTCATCTAAAAAACCATATGTTATGATGAACAGGCTCTAGCTTCTTCATTGAAAGCTGGGATTCCTTCCATGGTCAATGCGTTGGTCAGCTCGGGTTTGAACGTGAGCGTGGATTTGGATGAGTTATACAAGAACGAAGCTCTTCTCAGCTAAATGATTGAATCAACAATTGTAGAAGCTCTTTGGAGTTCAACAGGTTTGAAAAGTTAATTCTTTGGCACCAAACTTTTGATGTGATCTTATCCTTTTACCGGTGGCAATCAGAGATGAGAGAAAGAAACACATTGACCGTTCAGTTTCTTGGATTCTACGGTAACTCACTTTCTCCTTTAGGAGATTGACGCATAACGACTAAAGTTGTCCATTTCTTTTACTCGGTGGGACTTTTGTTCTTAATTTGATTAGTAAAAGAACATTTTCTGTAATAAAAGAAAAAGAAACAAAAAGTTTTTGAGCCTATCTTATTATAGAACGAGACAAAAAGGTTCATTGATTACAACTACTTATCCAGTTACGTATTAATTCTCCATATATATCTCCGTCGTCGAATAAAAAATTGAATATGTACTCATGTCATAGTGAGTAAATGAAAATAGTTGTCATAATTGAATAATCTTCTCACAATATAGACAACGAAAAAAAATCAAACATTGAAAACAAATTACATAATTGATGATGATGACTTTACATAACACAAACCGACGAGCAGAAACTGAGCAAATCAAGAAAACCTTATTCCGTTTCCTGGTTATTAAAAGGGGTCTTACTTAAAAAAAGACTAAGGAAGTTTCATAGCATCAAGAACAACAATAACCATAAACACAATTGAAGCAAGAAGAGTGATAGCAACTGAAACAGCAACTTGGTTACAGAATTTGTCAAAAACGCCACAAACTTTTTTCCACATCACATGTTTGTTCCCTTGTTTACCCATTAGACCGATTCCTCCGGATGCTCCGGTGCCGGAAAATAGCAAAGCCACCATCACTAGATCTCCTATCAAAATCGCCATTAACAAGCCTTTGCTTCTTCTGCCTTTGCTCATCATCAGAATCACTATTGAGATTGCTGTGTAACCGCAGGCTATAGCGTTTACAGAAATGTTGTACCTACAACATTTGAAATCATATATTGCTTTATTTCTCAGTTTTATGCATGCATGTCTAGTCTATATATATTTTTCCATTAAAAAGTAAAATATAAAATATATATGAATTAATCTGTCTAGTTTTCTTTTAAATTATGTATATATATATATCCTTACACAAAATTAATTCAGACCGTGCATTTCTTGTCATGCTAGCTAGAATTGTTGTAACTTAAATTCTAAACTAAAGTGAGAGCTAGAAAAGGTCAGAGAAAGATTGGCTGTGGACCAATTTCACTTTTGTATTACAGTTTAGTAGTTGGACATTTATGAACGTAGTATCAATGAATTTGCTATATATAATATTTTCTAAAATTGTAAAATACAATAATTTAGTATTTTAATATAAATTTAATTTATACCAGTAAATATGTACTTGCTAACATGCAAATAAGAATAAAAAGCTCCAATCCTGATTCTAACATTCACAGGCATATACAAAAGTATGGTTCCTTTATTATAAATTGTGATTCGATCTTGTTTTTAACGTTTTTATTGAATGTGTATATTTTTGCAAATAGAGAAGCTTCAACTATAAACTTCTTAAATATCATAGGAACTTCCCGTTTGATCTCTATGTTGGAATTTTCATTTTTGTCTATAAACAAAATTGATTTCTACATTTCTGGTTCATTTATAACTTTCACGTGTAAATGCAACAGCAACCGCAACCGCAAAAACAGCGTTTGAGAGAACCGAAGTGTACATGCCAAAGTGAGACACACATGTGTGTGAAAAGGAGGAAGAATAGAGAGAGGCTTACACAAAAGCAGACAAGTAAGAGGCTTTGGCGGTTGTAGAGACATCAAGGGGAGGCAAGGTGGGAATAACCTTTAGAGAAACAACCTTTGTCTGTTTAGCGACACCAAGTATTATTGCAGCCGCCATTGTTAGGATCAAAGCCAACACTCTCATCGTTAACTCGACTCCTTTTCTCGACCCACTCTCTCTTTTTCCTTTCTCAATCTCCATCCCATTCACCTTGTTATTGCCTTCGTGTTCCATCATAGTGATCAAAAAAGAAGTGAACAGGGTTCAAAATTAGAAGAAAGAGAGAGAGAGAGAGAGAAAAAACAATTATTGGTCTTTTTTTCTAAGCTTCTCATGATCTAGATGTAAGTAAAGAGACGTGTATATATACTGGATACGCATAATGTGTGGATGGTAGTAATGATGTCTACGTGGCTTTGAGTTTATGTGTTGTGTGGTGCGAGAGAGATTCTCAGCTTACGGAAGAGAAAAGTAGTATGGGAAACCGAAATGTGAATACAATATGTAGAAAAAGAGTGTGAATACATTTTATTTTTTTTTGGCATACAAGAGTGTGAATACACATTTAAATCGAAACTTGGGAAAAGAAAAAGAGACAAATCTGTGAAGTTTTTGGCTCGGTGTGTTCCTTGTACATATCATATAAGGTTAATATTAGTAAGCAAAAAAATGATATTCGAAAGTGCGTCCGAATAAATTTGAGATGGATATCGTTACTTTGGAATTTATATGTGAATTCGTACCAAAAACAATGTTGAGTTTACGATTAAGTGAGATGTTTCTGTTTTGGAAAATTGTTGGGCAATTTATGCTAATTAAATCGAGTGTCTTGTACTTGATCAGCAAAAGATAATTTCTATTACGTATCTGATATGGTAAATGTAATAAGATGATACAAATAACTTGTAATCGCACAATCACACCAAGAAATCAACAAACGATTGATTGAGTATTCATAAAACACTAATCGATAAGCAAGCTCCCAGATTGGGAGAAACCTAGCAAGTATTTTTAAAAAGTTTTTACAATTTTTTCTGATAAGATTTTCAATGATAATCGAAAATAAAAACAATCACATGGTTTTGATGTCTGCCCCAACGGCTTCTTAGCCGTTTAATCCTCACTCTCCACGTGTACCGCTTGAGATAAGCCGACTAAATTGATTCCTTCTCACGTGCCACTCACACGTATGGTTCTGTATCACAACTTCCCCTCCTAACAGAACCTTGACCTCAAGGTTCTAAACCTCAAACGCAGGAAACTTCTTCTTGAGATCGAAAAGGAACTCCCAGGTTGCTTCTTCCAATGGTTCACCAACCCACTTAACCAAAACCTTGGTAGCTGCTCGTCCTTGTCGATTCACCATCTTCCTTTCCACAATCAAATCAGGTTCTTTGACAAATACCTCAGGCATCACAGTCGGTAGTTGAGTAGTGGTGGACACATTACCAACGAGAACCTTCAGTTTAGAGACATGGAATACCGGATGTATCTGGGACGGCGATGGGAGAGCCAACTTATACGCAACCTTCCCACATTTGTCAATGATCTTGTAAGGACCGAAGTACTTGGGTGATAACTTTGATTTGCCCTTGAAACCACAGAGTGTTGACGGTATGGCTGAAGCTTGACATACACATATCCACCAATCTCAAAGTCACGCTCCGTGCGATGTTGATCCGCAACTTGTTTCATCCTGTGCTGTGCTCGAAGCAGGTGGAACTTAAGGAACTTCAACATATTCTCCCGTTCCTGTAACGAGCGAGCCACCACAGCCACCTTGCTCTCTCCTGGTAAATATGGAAGATGAACTGGAGGAGCTTGACCGTAAACTGCCTCGAACGGAGTCATGTTGGTGGACGTATGGTAATTGGTGGTGTACCAATATTCTGCCAAAGCGATCCACTTGCACCACATGTGAGGGTGAGCGTGGCACATACAGCGCAAGTACGTTTCAAGACATCTGTTGACTACCTCTGTCTGACCATCGCTTTGAGGATGGTACGCACTGGACATCTTAAGAGAAACCCCCTGAAGAGAAAAAAAACTCCTTCCAGAACTCGCTTGTGAACACTGCATCTCTGTCACTCACGATCGAAGTCGGACAGCCATGAAGTTTAAAAACATTGTCCAAGTAAGCCTGAGCAACCGAAAGAGCACTGTAAGGATGCGACAAAGCAATAAAATGTGCTACCTTACTGAGTCGATCCACAACCACCATGATAACTGTCTTTCCGGCAGAGTCAGGCAAGCCATCAATGAAATCCATAAAGACATCGCTCCACACTGTCTCTGGAATTGGTAGTTGCTGTAATAGACCAGGAGAAGCTGCATTATCGCTTTTGCATTGTTGGCAGACACTACAACCCCGAATAAACACTTGAATGTCCTTCACCATTCCCCTCCAGTAAAATAAACCTCTCACCCTCTGATAAGTAACTTCACGACCCGAGTGACCTCCCACACCAGAGCAGTGTAGCCATTCCAATATCGAGTTCTTAATAGCAACATCAGCGGGTATGACAATCTTATTCTTGCGCCTGAGAATGTCTTGGCTCCAGGAGTAATTCTTCTTTGCTTCAGGGTTCTGTTTCAAACAAGCAATAATGTCCTGAACCACGCTATCTGTAGCATACGCAGCCTGAATTTCTCGCAATAAATCACATTCAACTGTTGATATCGCCATATGCAAGATCTCAGACCCTTCTACTCGAGACAAGGCATCCGCTGCTACATTTTCCTTACCCTGCCTGTATTGAATCTCGTAATCAAACTCCAACAATTTTGGCAGCCACTGTTGCTGTATTGGTGTATTGAGTCTCTGTTCCAGCAGATACTTGAGACTTTTTTGATCCGTTTTAATCACGAAGTACTTTGACAAAAGATAATGTCGCCATTTGCGGACTGCAAAGATAACTGCCAACAGATCCTTCTCGTAGATGGATAACTGAAGTTGCTTCCCTTCAGTTGACGACTAATATAGGCCAGCGGATGACCCTCCTGCATCAGTACCGCACCAATTCCCTGACCACACGCGTCTGTCTCCACCACAAAAGGTTTTTCAAACAAGGGCAAAGCTAGTACAGGGGCATTATAGAGAGCATCCTTCAGTTCCTGAAAAGCACATTGTGCTCTCTCTGACCACTCAAACGCATCCTTTTTAGTCAAAGCATGCAATGGTGCTGCGATCACACCAAACCCTTTGATAAACCTTCTATAGTATCCGTCTAAACCCAAAAAACCTCTCAACTGTTTCAGGGTAGTAGAAACCGGCCAATCCTGCACTGCCTGAATCTTTGCAGGATCAGTAGCAATACCCTCATGGCTGATGAAATGGCCTAGATACTCCACTCTAGTAACCGCAAACGCACACTTACTCATCTTCGCAAACAGTTTATGAGCACGCATAACTTCAAAGACACTTTGCAAGTGATGCACATGTTCCTCCAAAGATGGACTATAGATAAGGATATCATCGAAAAACACAAGAACAAACCTCCGGAGAAAAGGATTGAAAACTGCATTCATCAGGCTTTGGAAGGTTGCCGGTGCATTTGTGAGACCGAAGGGCATAACCAAATATTCATAGTGTCTGCTATGTGTTTTAAAAGCAGTCTTATGAACATCTGGAGGTGACATCCTGACTTGGTGGTAGCCGGCCCTTAAATCGATTTTAGAGAACACCTTAGACCCTTCCAGTTCATCCATTAAATCCTCAATCAACGGTATAGGGAACCTGTCCTTCACAGCCATCCCATTGAGTTCTCTGTAGTCCACACATAAACGCCAAGTGCCATCTTTTTTTTTGACCAACATAACTGGTGACGAATAAGGGCTGGAACTAACTTGTATGGTTCCACCAGAAAGTATGTCCTCCACAATTTTATCAATTTCATTTTTTTGATGCAACGCATAACGGTAAGGACACTGGTTAACTGGATTAGCACCCTCCGACAGCTTGATATGATGGTTGTGATGATCTCTAAATGGGGCAGTTCAGTTGGTTCAGCAAAAACATCAAGAAATTTCTCGACAATGTCCCCCACGATTGTCTCTTCCGTGCTACCTCCAACCAATGTGTTCAGTGTAAAAGAAGTCAACTTTTCCCCCTCTTTGACGTTCTGTACACACAACATAGCGAATTGAGCTTGCTCATGTTATAACTTCTGCAGTTTTTGTGCATTGACATCTCGAACTGAACCTTGTTTAAGGCCATTCAACAATACCTTCTTCTTGTTGAATCAGAATCGCATCTCCAAATTCTGAACGTCCCAATTAATGACGCCCAATGTCTCCAACCATTGAATCCCAAGCACCATATCAACCCCTTGGAGAGGAATAAGCAACACATCCGATTGAAATTGAGTAGAGTTGAGCTTCCACTTAAAATTCCTGATCGTACCCTCCACTCTCAATTTCCTACCATCAGCCACAGACACTCGAGTGAGCCCTGTAGACTCCACTACACACCTGAGCTTATCTGCCTTTCTCGAATCTACAAAATTGGGAGTTGAACCAGAATCTACTAACATAAAAAGGATCTCTTTGTCCACTGTTCCTTTTACCCTCATAGTTTTGTAATCTGAAATTCCAGATACAACATTGACCGAAATGCGAGACATGTTAGACTCTTCTTCTTCCACCAACTCCTCCACTGCGTCCTCAAACTCCTCTTCCACATCCATCCGGAATAGTTGTGTTTTCTTATGCACCAGATAGTGTTCAGGAGTATACTTCTCATCGTAGAAATAGCATAGACCCTTCGCTCTCCTCTCACTCATTTCCTGCTGAGAAAGCTTCTTAGTCGGATTACCAACTGCTTTGAAAGATGTTTTTCCACCCTGATGATCAGTTTTAGCTACCGACTCACCTCCTCCCTTGCTAACCGTACCTTGTTTAGGAGACCAAGCTGCATTGGTAGACTTTTTGGGATGTGCCTTCTCATACAGCCTGCCTAACAAGAAACAGTGTCGCACTGTCACTGGCTGAAACATCCTTACATGCATCTGCGTGTCCAACCTCAATCCAGCCAAGTATACACTCACCAAGTACTCTTCCGGAAGGTTCAATCTGATTTTAATCAGAGTAAAATTTTGATGATAATCATCAATTCCATTGGTTTCCTGCAACTCTTTGAGCTCAGCCATGGGATCATCTCCCACATCCTCGAACCTTTCCTTTAGCAACCTCACATATCCATTCCAGTCATATAAGACTTCCAACCCGACCCCTGTTTGAACAAAATCATGATGCCACGATGCCGCATGACTATCAAAAGGAATCGACGCAGTTCTCACTTTCATATCATTAGGGGTGAAGTCTACACCAAAAAATTATTCTGCCTTAAACAACCACTCCTTAAGACGAGTCCCATCAAACCTAGGAAAGTCTATTTTTCCCAATCTAGTAACACCACCCTAATAATACTGAGCCTCAGGCCTTACCAGATCAGGTCGATCATCCCTCCTTGCCTCTCTTGACCCAGATCCACTACCTGTAGATGGAGAAAACGCTGATCCCTCCGGTTTCGTTTTTGGTGAAACATCCGGTGATATCTACACCGACTTCCCCTTAGCAGACGCATCCAACGGAGGTTTAGTAGTCACTCGCCTTAACAGCTCGTATAGATCTGTAAAGCGCTGCAGTGTCTCTTGGTGTCGCTCATCGACTCGAGCCTCCAAACGAGACATCCTCTCTTCCATGTTTTCTTCCTTCCGATCTGAGTCAACCTTCCGATCCGAATCGACAACCTCTTCCTTCGTCGCTTCACTGACTTGCGATCTCGTTCCCATCATCTTAGCTCCAAGGATCGACTTCGCTCTGATACCTTTGATACAAATAACTTGTAATCGCACAATCACACAAAGAAATCAACAAATGATCGATTGAGTATTCATAAAACACTAATCGATAAGCCAGCTCCCATATTGGGAGAAACCCAATAAGTATTTTTAGAGAGTTTTTAAAATTTTTCTGATAAGATTTTCAATGATAATCAAAAATAAAAACAATCACATGGTTTTGATGTCTGCCCCAATGGCTTCTTAGCCGCTTAATCCTCATCTTCCACGTGTACCGCTTGAGATAAGCCAACTAAATTGATTCCTTCTCACGTGCCACTCACACGTATGGTTCTGTATCATAAGATTATTCGCATGCACTTTTAAGTGTTTTTGAATGATTAAACTCAGGTGCAGATAAGCTTTTAATCCGGTGAATCTTTCCTCTTTAACTATTGTGTGAAAATGAACGGTGACAAAAAAACGAGTTAATTATATGATTTATTAAGAGATAAGGAAATAAATATTTCCCTTTGTGTATTATTTTTAAATTTTGGACGCCACCAAAAAAGTTAATAACGAAATGGAGAACTGTAAGTCTGTAACGTAAGATCATAAGAATTTTAAAAATTAAGAATGACAACATAACCTCATATATTAAGTTAGATGACCAGTTCGTTTAGCAAAATGATACATCCACCTTTAAAAGAGAGAAAAACGTGAAAGTTTGGAATAATTGGCATGTTAAATATATATATATATATATATATATATATTGGCATGTTAAAATTGTTATACTTTGTCTAAGAAAGTCATTGCTTTTCCCACTCTCGTCAATTATATGACTCTCATAAATTTATATCACTTTCTTTGGTGTCGATGGCTTGATGCTGTCGAAACTTTTGGCCCTTCTCAGCTGAATGATCGATTTAAACCTTTTCAGAATGTTGCTCCACAGGTTTGAAAGTTAACCTGTTCCATATAATTTTTTGATCAATTTCTTGTATCTCACGCTAACTTATTTTCCCGTGAAGAAAAAAAAAAAAAAAACACGAGAAGAATTGTTTCTAATTGATATACCTCCATACTAGTGGTTAGGATATCTTATCATGTTGTTATTAATAAGGAAAAAAAATAGTTTTCGAAATATGAATAATTGGTCGGTTCACCATGAAAACGATATGATTAAACATAAGAAGTTCATGATTGTTGATAATTATTTTACAACACACAAAACGACAAGAAACAGAAACCGAAACATCAAACTAAGGAAGCTTGATGGCATCAAGAACAACAAGAAGCATAAAGACAGCTGCAGCAAGAAGACTGAGAGGAAGCGAAGGAGCAGCTCGGTGACAGAATTTTCCAAAAACGCCGCAAACTTTCTTCCACATGACATGTTTGTTCCCTTGTAAACCCATTAGCCCAATTGCTCCGGCGGCTCCCGTGCCGGAAAACAGCAAAGCCACCATCAATAAATCTCCTAGCAAAACCGTCATTAACAACCCTTTGCTTCTTCTGCCTTTGTTGATCATCAAAATCGCTAACGAGATTACTGTGTAACCGCAAGCTATCACGTTTACTGAAATGTGGTACCTACAACATTTGTAATGCTACATTGCTCATTTCAGAAGTTTATGTATCTCTACTGTAATCACTTCCCTTTTTTCTTTTGCCATCAAAAAAAATAAAATTTAAAATATGTATTAGTTTAGCAATTTATATATGAATTAATGTTTCTAGACTCTGAATTTATTTAGATATACAGGCTCTGCGTTTGTGGTCATGCCAGCTAGAACTGTTGGACACTAAATTTTAAAGTAAAATAAATTAGGAGCTGGGGAAAGGCCAGGTAAAAATTGGCTATGGGCCAACATTGACGCTATGTCACTGATTTGGTAGTTGGACATTTATGATTAACTACAAAATTTACTATACACTAGTCAGTTTTTCTATGATTTGGTATTATTAATATGCATTTAGGTGTAACATTACTCTACGCACCCATAAATCTAAGGTCAATTATGCAAAATATTAGTTCAGCAGTCCTACGCATGCAACCAACCGTAAGAGTCTAATCAAATTTATCATGTTTATAATTATCCGTGATTGATGTTTATTTCAACCATGTAGACGACATATAGAGCTAATGAGAACGTGCACTAAATAACCAAATTTGACATTTTTTTTCTTTCTGAAAATTGGTAAAATAGTAAACAAGAGACTTACACAAAGGCAGACAAGTAAGTGGCTTTGGCGGTTGTAGTGATATCAAGAGGAGGTAAAGTGGGAATAAGCTTGAAAGACACAACCTTTGTTTGCTTTGCGACACCAAGTACTGTTGCAGCCGCCATTGTTAAGACCAATGCCAACACTCTCAAAGTCAACTCAACTCCTTTTCTCGATCCATTGATCTCCTTCCTTTCTTTCTCCATCTCCATCCCATTCATATTGTGCTTGCTCTCGTGTTCCATTTAGGGATCAGAGACAAGTGAAGATGATCAAAAATGAGAAGAGAAGAAGTGAGAATAAATTATCTTCTAGGCTATTGATGCTCTCGATGTAAGAAGAGATGAGTATATATATTGAATACGTTTACTTGCATGATAAATAATATAAATAAATTGTCACTTAATAATGTCTACGTGGCTTTATGTGGCGCGACCGCGCGAGAGAGATTTATAACTTAGAGAAAGGAAAAAACAAATTATTAGACTTGAGGGGTTGTTCGTGTAAGCTAGGTATCAAATAGGGTAATTAACACTGGTATCGTATGTCAGTCAATTACCAATGATCAAATTACATCCGAATAAATTTAAGATATGGATATCAAAACTTTTGGATTGGTAAAACACCAATATAAAATATATTTGTTTCGTACTCCATATGTTTTAATGAATTTTGTTCTAAAAGGAAGAATGATATATGTGATACAGGGATCTAAAATAGATATTTTCGGATTGCCCACATCCTCATTATCGGCTTTTGAGTGATTTGACTAGAATACAAAATTGATTCTAAGTTTGGCAAGCGTCTCTATTTTTAGTTATTGTGTGAAAATGATTGGTGGCGATAATATTGTTGTGTTGTCGTTATATAAGATTCATAACGAAATGATTAGTATTACTGACATAAGAATCTCATTTCTAAGTACAATGAATACAGAAGGAAAAAACAGTTTTATTTGTATTGTTGCTTAAATTATAGGCAACAACCACTAATAAAAGGTTAATAACCAAATCTTATGTCACTCTCTATTCTAGATATAAATCTAATTAATTTAAATATATGGTTATACACTTATTTTAGAAATTGCTAGGTGCTAATCGGGCGGTTGGGGTGAATCTAGCGCCTAAATAGAAAATCGGAGAGTAAATGGGATTAATTGGGAACTATTTTTTAGATTATTTTATTAAATTAATAATAAAATAAAAATATATAATATTAAATATATGTATAATTCTGTTTATGTTAAAATAAAAATATCAAATAAGATAGAAAATTATAATATTGTCCTTAAAATTACGGTAAACACATAAAAACGTAATTTTAAAAGAAAATTTGTAAAACATCATAAACTCTTAATTTAAATATTTAAATAACAAAAAAATACATATTTGATTTATATTTGGCTCTGAAAATAATCATTATATACAAAATTAAGCGGGAAGTAATCGGATTATACGAGTTATAATCAAATTAGACAAGTATAATTAGATAATTGATGCTAAACGGGGATTAGTTATTAATCGAGACGGAGAGGGTGTGCCTAGTGATTTTATGGGGCGTAATCGGTACTAGGCGGGGATTTTTAAAAGAGGGGCTATACTAAGACTATATTATTATTAAAAAATATTTTAAAATAAAATAAATTACAAAAATTAGTTTACATAAATTCATAAAAGAATCCGCAATTTTTGTTATTTTTTTACAAGACTGGATGTGAAATGCGTACATAATCTTCATGTGTTGCTTCCATTGTATTCTCCAACACATGTGGAGACGCCGCCTCTGGTACAATGTTAACATCTGCGTATGGAAAATACTCATATGTATTTCTTGGAGCTTGAAAATTTGTAGCATTTAGTGGAAACATTGCTTCTTCACCGATAAAATCACTTGCCCCCGAAGATTCTCCAACATGATAATATTGTTCTCCATGGTTCAGCCAAATATAATAATTTCCTTTAAACCCCACCCGATAAAGATGTCTAGTGACCGTTCTTCCATCACGCTGCTTTCCATTCTTACACCGAGCACAAGGATACAACAAAGTGTTGGTTTCCCGATAAGATGCTTGATTACAAACGAATTCGATAAAAACATCAATCCCCGCCATAAATGTTTCTGTAATACAATTTCTGACTGGATCAATACGTTGATCCATCCACTCTCGATTTTGAAAATAATAAGACATGAAACTTTTGAAAAGAAAAACAAAACTCTCTCCCGATTTTTTTGGTTCTTACTTGCTTAATGGATATGGAAACTGAAGCGAGAAACGTTTTGCTTTTATAGAAAACTTTAGCCACGACTTAGCTACGAATGAAACGTGACTAATATAACTACGAATAAGTCACGAATATAAATCGTGACAATATTTTGAAGATATTCTCACCACTA
The DNA here is from genome assembly GCF_030686135.1 of Camelina sativa. Taxonomy (NCBI): domain Eukaryota; kingdom Viridiplantae; phylum Streptophyta; class Magnoliopsida; order Brassicales; family Brassicaceae; genus Camelina; species Camelina sativa. The sequence goes on from NC_141890.1 coordinate 15,297,235, forward strand.
TTGCTTCTGCAAACTCTCAATCTTGTCGAACTAGTTGGATTAGACGTCTCATTCGGTGGGATGGCCACGAAAATGTCAGCATTATTTAGTGGCTATACAACCATATCACTTTAACTCTGATGGGATGTGTAATTTGGTGGAGAAGTCACGAATTTGTCACGATCGATATTAGTGGCCACGATAATTCGGTGGGTTAGTCACGAATGGGCCACGAATATACTTCCTGACAGTGAGCTAGTCACGAGTTAGCTACAAACAATATTGTGGTTATAGAGTCTTCTTACTTTCCGTGATACAGTGTGATGTGATGGATAATTCGATGGAATAACCACGAAATAGCCACGAAATTGATCGTGTCTCTTTAGCCACGAATGTATTCTTGACATATCAGTGACAAATATAGTCACACTGATGGTTCGTGATTATTTCGTAGCCAATTTTGTCACGAAGGTGCTACGAATAGAATTTGTGGCCTATTCGTAACAAATAATTTTTTAGTCACGATGTTTGGTGACAAAAACGTGGCTATACGATTTTTTTTACTAGTGAATCAACCAGTTGAGGATCTCACATATGATCTAACCCATCATTGTAAATAATTCATTTAATAGAATGTTTTTCACAAATGTTAAATTTTAGAAAAAATATTTAATTATGAAAAACTAAAAAAAAAACTAAACATCAAATATTAGACTAATGCACAATAGTTCTATCACATTTTCAAGATCATTTTATTTTTCTTTACATACAAGGAAAATGAATTCCCAAAGCTTCATATATATAATTCCTATATCGATCACGGAATGGAGAGCAACTCGACGAATTCTACAGCAACTTGGATTATAAAAAAGATTGGTAGTTTATGTGGGGACATCCATTGAAGGTCATGAAGAACTTAATGCAACAATGGCAGTTGGCAAGTCTGGTCACTGACAGCTCGCTTTGGAAATACTCAATTTAAGAGCGAAATAATATACGGCGAGTCTTCTTCATACACCATACGATTTGTGATACCAACTCGGATACGTGTCAATGCAAACAGTGACACGTACTAACTTCTACAAGGATTATACGTAATAAAATTTATATCACATTACAAAAAAAAATACTTAACTAGAAGTCTAGTACTATATAGTATTACTCAAGACACATATATAACCTGTTTAATGCAAAAAGGCTCTTGCTCGCCACAACGAAATCGAATGACTCGAGCTGTATACTCTCTTCCCTAGTAAAATTCGACTAAACTAACCCTAGTAGAGATATTAAACCTTCTATTTTTATATTGACCTGATGAAAGAACTCATATATTTTCCTAAAACACAAATAATTTGGAGTCATCTTTTATATATATAGATATATATATATATATATATAGAGAGAGAGAGAGAGATTTTGTTTTAAATTTTACTTCCACGTTAGCTTAAGCTCCACAAACGTTTTTTGTATTGTCCTCTTTAAATCCATGTGTTCGTTCATGCACTAGCGCTTTGTTCCCACGGCAGCTATGCACCAGCTTATTATTCTTCTGCACCAACTCAAATTGCTTTATTCTGTGTGATTAGTTTTTTTTTTAATCTAAACTTCAGTTTTAATAAATTAGTCTTACCAGAAATACATTAAAATGACTTTATATATACTTTAATTTTCACTGGAATATATTTTTAGAATCAACCAATATACAGTATAACTAAAACTTAGGTTTGGACCATTTACTAAGAGAATTAAACTAACTAATCAAATTTTCCTCTCTTTTTATAAGAGAAATTTCAGACATTGTTTGTTCTAAGAATATAAGTAATCCAATAATCATAAAAGATCATTTTACGAGAAACGAAACGAAGATCTAAGAGGATAATATATTTTATAATACATGATCATTTTAGAATATGAATTTAATGTCCGTAGAGAACCATATCACTCAGTGTTAGAATAATATATCCTTTTAATATCCACGAAGATCGTCTGAAAGAAAATTGAAAGTCAAAGGACCATCACTAGATTTGTGATTTTGTCAAGTTCCGCCGAAGAACAATTTTTGGATTTTACTTCTAATGCTCAAATAAATGTACTCGAAGTTCCCAATGCCGTTGGTAGCGGCAAATAAGCGACACTACTTGTTATTTTGGAACTCGGTGTTCACATTGTGAATTAATGAAACCCTATGTTTTATCCTAAATACTTTCTATTTTTTGTGATTATGTCTTACCAAAAATAAAGCGTTAGGACTTCTTCCATATCAAGAAAGTTCACAATATCTAAGCCTTGAGTAAGCAAATTGCTTTCCACGAGATCGACCTTTGCCCAAAGAAAGTGATAGAGTTTCTTTAATTGTGTTTTAGGTAATCTTTTGGTTCAGAAAAAAAAACGATAAGTCAGAAGTTGATTTTGAAAGATTGATGGAGAGATATAGTACATATAAAATCATTTTATTTTATTTTCCAAGAATTTATTTCTAATGATTTTCAAAATTTTCTTCTTTTAAAAATGATCAAACTGATAATAGAAATTGATTTTAATTTTTATGTAAAAAAATTATATAAAAAAAGGTTTGTATTTTAAATTTGTAAATGGTGATATAGACGATCAGTATCGGCGTCCATAACATCTAAAACTTAGCAAAAACCCAAATTTGTTTGTCATCATTACGTACACTTTCAGTGTATCCCAATAAAAATAGTAGAACTCATTTATTTGAACTGACTAATCAAATTTTCTTCTATATTCATTATTTGAAACAGACGTATAACGGTGTATGTAGGCCGTATAAAGTCTTATAATGTCTCTGGGACAGGTAGTCATGGGACAATGAGCTCGTGTATCCGTTTTCTTCACATCTTTATTTATTTTCTGCGAGTATTAATCATTTGAATTACCAGATTCGTTTACAAGAAAATATTTCGTTTTCATTATTTAATTTTTATGAGTTGTCAAAACAGTTCCAAACTAATTATTCAGGTAGTTTGGATAACCTATATAGTATTAGTAGTAGTATCTAATAAAGGACACATATTAATTGCGATTATAAATATCTCACACACATTCTATATTTGACAATTAGAGGTTTCTTAGACTATCCTCATTGGTGTTTCTTATTAGAAACTTTTACAATAAAAAAATCAAAAAGTAATGAAAAGTTATGAGCAAGGAGAGAAACGTTTCTTCATCAAAAAACATTTGAAATGTTTCTTGCATTATTAGACTATCTTCATTGGTTCAACTTACTTCAAAAAATTAAATATAATCAAACAATTAAAATATTAATTTATTTTGTTTTTAAGAAACTCTGTGGATTTTTTTTTACTGATGACGATAGTCTTACACGCACTCGTTAGCTAAAATGTTATCACGATATTGTTATTGGTATGTACGTCGTCATGGACATCTCGCATTCAGACTCAAAGATGCGTACATAAGTAGTTAAATTGTACTTAATAGATAATCTTAAATTATGGGTTCTCGTGGGGCTACGCTAATTAAAAAAAAAAAAAAAAAAAAAACAACCGTGACAATACAAATACCAGCTCTCAGCGGTCAATAGCCAATAGATCATCTTTACTCTTAACCAAATTATTAATCAGAATCATTCCTGAACCGTTACCTTTTACTATAAAACTATTCCCTCTGAAATTTATAAATTCAATTGTTAGAATTTTCATACATATCAATCAGAATGTGATTATGATCAATGTATATATATTTTTTTTCTTACAAATTTCTTATAACTCTAAATCGATATTACTGTTCAACGAATTTTTCTTAAAGATTACATTCATCACCAATAATTAAGTCAATAACTAATAAATAACACATATATAAAAGCTTTAAAATTTTATATCTTTGTGAAACAATTTTTTTTTCTAAAACATGGATTATTTAAGAATGGAATTAAGAAGTGCAATCTCTTTCTTTCTTCAACCATAATACTTTTCTTTATGACTGCAAAAGAATGTTTAGCCTCAACTCCACCAATAAGATCGATAAAAAGACTGGTCATTAATTAACGAATCATCAATCCAAACATAAAATAACATTCAATAAAGATTCACTAGAAACCTCGGGTTACAAATAAACTAATCACACAATCATATAAAACCAAAGAAAATATTACGACACAAATGAAACTAAACACACAAAAGTCAACTTCGACAGAGACCAAAGAAACAAGTACAAAATCAATACGAATTGACTAAAACATAAACAAAGAACACAAAGAGAGTAAATCAACGGATTCTCTTGTAAAGGGAGATCACAGAGATGATAGAGAGGAGGAGGAGGAGGATCGAAGCTACCAATGAGACGCCTAGTGCGCCTGCAACATGACGGCAAAACTTATCGTAGGCATGACATATTTTGACCCATCTCACTTGTTTGTTTCCCTTCAGACCAAGATAAGCTACTCCACCTCCCGCTCCGGTCGCTGAGGCCACTATCCCAACCATCACCTGCACAAAAAACGATGTCGTTGAATATTCAATAATAGAACAAAACATTTAGTTGTTTACCATAAAGTGATTTTTGTCTTAATAACACCTAAATTAATTGAAATGCTTTTAGTTGTTTTTTGTTTTTAAATAGAAATATATAATAAAAATATTACCCCAAATATAGTCCAAGTTAATTTATAGTTTCATTTTTTACGGTTAATTAATTACCGCATCCATAATGGCAAGGTTGAGCAAGAGAATCGCAGAGCAAGAGGAAGGCTTCTTGAAAGCAGATACGGTAGCAAGTGTAGATAGAATACTGTAAATGCAAGCCACCGAGAGTGCCACCACAAAGTATCTACGCATAAAACAAAACAAAAAAAAATAGATTCACTTATCAGATACTCCATAAATCTATACTAATAAAAAATATGAGCTATAAGCTCCTAAAACCATCAACCTAAAATTTTAAACAACCAATAGAAATTTGACATATCATTTATTAACATTTTATACAATTTCCAGAATTTTCTATATTAAAAATTATTTTAAACAACCTATCATGATTTGACATGTCATTCATTAACATTTTTTAAATTTACAGAATTCTTTAGAAAAAGGAAAATTTTAAATTTATGGAAATCAAAGAACTAAGCACAATATCCCACATGTGCTAGAAATTTTTAGACAATGGTTCAGAACCAGTATAAATAAGATTAATATGCTTCCAACATCGAATGAGCAGGAAAGTTTGATTTATCAGGCGTCCAAGTTTAAAAGTTTTATTTGGTTTGATCTGGTTTTTTATTTGATCAAATTAAAACTTTAAACAGTTTCAAAAAAAAAATTATAATATTTAAAAATTTGAAAAGTTTAAATATTATAAATATTGAAACTTTTAAAAGTTCTTAGCTTTTAAAAAGTTTTTAAATATTAAAAGTTTTAAATTTTAAAAGTTTAAAATATTATAAATATTGAAATTTTTTAAAAGGTTCAAATTTTATATTTCAAAACCTTTTAAAAGTTTAAACTATTATAAATATTGATGCAAAACATAAATTACCTTATTTATCTACATTTGTGCTTTTTATTTCTTATGAGTTGGAAAACATATTTTTGTGTATGATTTTATAGATGAGTTAATATTCTTTCATTAATTTTTTATTTTAGGGTCTAAGGAAGAAGGATTGACATCGCAAGACCTTAATTTGATGTTTGAGTCAAATTTTGAGGTTTAAAAAAGAAAGATGGACGACAAACACACATGTTTTATTAGCTATACATAGGCATGACCAGGGTTACGGTTGTCACGGTTAAGGTTTATTAACCATCGGTTATGGTTAGAAATTTTTGTAACCTTAACCAGAACCGTTTAACAAATACGATTATGGTTTAAGCGGTTACTGTTATATACGGTTACAGTTATTTGATAATATGATATGATTGATATTATTTGATGATATAATATAATTGATATTATTTATTTATAATTAATATGTTCTTATAGTGTACTCATATTTCTATATATCATATGATTCATATTAAATAATAATTATTAGTATATTTTATTATGTTTTAAAAATATTATAAACCAAATAAGGATTTTGGTTTAAGAAGTTTCTAAACGCGTGGATCTAAAACCAAATAAGTATATGGATAAAATTGTCAATAATTGGGTGCATGTATTGACTATGCTCGTAATCATGAATTTCACAAATTTTATGAGAAAAGAAATGATTTTGTTTTTGGAGTTTGATGGGGTTAACAAGTTGTGTGGTAGTCTGAAAAAAGGTTTTTCAGTAGAACAATGTGAAGAAGTTGACGAGGAAGAAGAAGAAAAAGAGTATAACGAAAAACCAAACGGTAAAAGTTATAATGACAATTAACACAAAATTTGACAATGAAAATGACAAGAAAGAATATGAAAAATAAGAAAACATTGAATAAAAAACACGAAAACATAGGTGGTAGCGATCAATTAAATATGAAAACGAGTTAAATTCATGATTATAAAATTGTTTCGTTTTTCTGGTGGTCAAAGAAAATGGTTCAGGATATGTGAGGTCATCAGTTTGATTTTCCTCGCCTGGACGTCAAGTTAAATTTATAATTTTTTTTATCAGATTTGATTTTATTATACAACTGATTTTATATTTTAAAAAATTATGTATTTGATTTTTTTCCTTAATACTAATTTTAATTTTTTTATGAGATAATATTTTATTATTGTAATTAATCATATATAATTTTTATCAAAATATATCAAATAAACCGACGTTACGCGTGGGTTCAAAACCTAGTTAAATTAAAGAAGTATACAGTTTTAAAATCTTATTGAAGATGCTTTCTCCAACTTACTTTTGACTTTCCAAAATCTTTTCGAAATCTCAATTACTCCCACACGCATGCAAAAGTCAGTATATTAAAAAAAAATAAGCCATATACTATTGGGCAGTTGCACTTGCATGCAGATTGTTTGTTATATGCTTAAACTTTTAGCTAATGCTACATCTATTTATTCATATATGTATGACCAATCCCTGGTTTCTCAAAATTTAATTTTTTTTTTAGTGTTATAGAGAGGGGGGAAAAATACCATATGGTCTGACCAAATTTTTAATGGTCATTGTAATTTGTACATGACCGATCATCGTATTACAGTACTATCCGTATTTGACATGACTTATTTCTACTTGATATTAAAATATGGTCCACTAATTAAGAGCCGTGCTAGAAAAAAACAAGGTGTATTCCAAGTTAAGGTACAACGTTACTTCAAAAAGTACAATAAATCATAATTCCGAAAAATGTGCTTGACTTGACTATGATATATACCAATCAGAGATCTGAACCTTAGTCACGTTTACTATGAGATAACCAATCAACTTCGACGAACATACTAAATTATATATAGTAGATTAGTTAATTAATGAACGTAACTTACATAAGCGCCGGTGAGTTGGTGAACTTGGCAGTAGGAATCCGTTTGGTAGTTCCAGGGATTAATATATTCGTGGTCTGTTTACTTGTAACCATTACCACAATCGATGTCAAAGTGGCTGCAAACAGAACTATTCTTAGCAAAACTTGAGACATCCAACGACTCTTCGTCGTGGTGCCGCATCCTGGCACGGTCGACTTCTCGGTGTCCAACGTTGATTTGGTTTCATCAGAACCCATAACTCAATCTTGGAATTAAATGTTAGGAAAGGTGATGTGAATTCTGTGTGATGGGGAGGTGGTGATATGTTAAGTACGTTGAGAGGGGGGGTTTATATTGTGGGTTAAGTGTGTTTGAAAGAAGAAACATAATTGAGATGTATTTCTATAATAATGTTTATTAATATTATAGTATAAAGTCGTGGGACTAATATGGGTGGGTGTTTCGAACACGCTAGAGCAATTTGAAAATTGTAATTAAGAGTCAGTATGTTCATATATATCCGTTATGTTAAGATCTCATCTTCTGGCAGTCTCATCTTTATAGGTCTTATGGTAGTTGTTAATGTGCTACGCTAAAACATCGTGTGTGTGTGTGTGTGTGCAAGTGCATATATGTTACCGTACGTACCGATATTAGACTAAGAAAAAGGGACAGTCGTAACCTTTGTACGTATACGATAGACCGGAGCTAGTTGACATTTTAAAAAACATGTAAAAGTTTTGTAAGGTGCTGATTTAAAATCGAAAATAACTTTGAATTCCACGGTAGCATTTACTATTTTGTAAAAGTTTTTATGTGAGAAAAAGGTTTGAACTCAATATAATAAACCAATAAAACTAGACTTTATTTTAATTAGTAAGTTTGTTAAATACATTTTATTTGAATAACACATTACATGATTAAATCTCTATAATCTTTAACTCAATATATCATGACTTGTACTGATTGTAAACAAGATTTTAAAAGTACCGAAACCAATGACACACTTTAATAGAGTTTTGAAAATTCAAGATTGAATAACAATGAAGTCTTTCTAAAAATCTAAGGACCAATAATTCTTTAATTTTGATCAAGAATCCACAAGTTGATATATTTTCCTATATTTTGGGGGTTTTTTTTTAATTGCGTGTTGATATTCATTTGATATAATAACCTTGTAGTCATAGCAAATATATTAAGCTTAAGGTAAACGATAAAGTAATTTTAACAGATACGTCGGCTAACTCGATATAAGAAACTAATTTGACCTAAGAATATATTACCAAGTAGTGCGTTTAGTCATTGTTATAACTGATAAAGAAACTTATGATACCATCTAATTTAAGAAATAAACAAGATTCAGTCATAGCTTATGGATACCATAGTTTGACCGCTACTTTTTATTAGTATACGTAGAAATGCAGAGCAATTTAATGAAACTAGTACTATAAATATAACTAAAGATGCAATCTCTTCTTCTTAAACAAAGATAAGTGAGCTAGCAATAGTTGAGGAACACTTTTATATACATGCATGAAAAAATATGGTAACTAAAAAGATACGTTAACGGTTTGGCTAATTAAACAAATTGTGTCTCTATGACTATGTCAACAATAAATACAGATATGTATGGCAATTGTTATTTTATTTCCAAATTAATTATGGGAAAAAGATTCACAAAAATAAAATAAATTAGGCAGCTGTCGTGAATAAACGAAGATCATTGCCATGGAAACTAAAAGTGTATATGATAAGGCAATGATCACGACAGCGACGATGATGATTGATTTATCATCTTGAACTAAATTTTGTCAAAAGTCTTTTGTCCTCCAAAAATATCTATTGGAGATATGTGTTCTTTTCTCTTTACATACACGTATTTTTCTATACACAATTGTCGTTTTGTCAATATGTATATTAATGCGTATTTATACTTTTATACCGGTGAATCTTTAAATACAATAACTACTTTTTGATATTGAAAGCTGCAACATCTACTATCTAAAATGATATAATAGCGTCAAGGCTACTACCTTTTAACAAAAAAAAAAAAAAAAAAAAAAAAAAAAGGCTACTACCTAAAATGATACTACTCATTTATGAACAAGTATTCTCAAGGTAAATCATGTTGGTTTTTACAGTTCAATGTGTTTTAACGACGTACGAGTATGCCATCCCATTTTATAGTCTATATAAAGGATCTCTTAAGATAAGAATCCAACACAAACTTAAGTCACTAGAGAGCTAGCTAGTTTTAAACATGTACCACTAAAGACAGTAGTCATTAAGATTTATTATCAAAAAAAAAAACAAAAAAAAAAAGTTAGGAGATTGAGAAGCATTAATTCCCCTACGGATCCACTCATAAAGACAGAGTTAGGGTATCTCCAGCTCCAACATTGTAATTTGCAAGAGACTTGTCGTTGTCCTCTAAAACCCTGGCTTTTACACTAGTTAACTTTTGTGTGCTTGCTGGAATTTGGATCTTCCCAGCTAGTTTCTCCTTCAAACTTGCTACGCTTTCCGATAAAGACTGCACTGTGATCTCAATGACGACTTGCTCACCATCAGCATTGGGAACAGAAACCTTGATCATAGACGAGCCCTGTAAAAAGATGATGTAAAAATTAATGGTTAGATTCATACAACTATCACATACGTAAAGCAGAGGAAAGGACTGTATGGAATGTAATTAAGAAGGAGAAGATAACCGGATGTTGAGCAAGAAACTGGTCTTCTGGAACAAGGGGCGCTGACTCGTCAAGCCTTTGCCTCTTTGGATTTGGTTCCTCAAGTAGTGGTGGAGGAGGCTGCTGCTTTGGTAGCGGTGGAAACTGGTCCTTGTTAGCAAAATCATTGGCCACAGAAGCATGCCAATCCAACATAGCCTGCTCTCCTCTTTCAAGCCATTTATAATGCTGGGCAGGTTCCCACTGAATACGTTTGAGAAAAGCATCAGTAATGGCTTTCAGAAAAGCAGGACTATCACTCAGCTCTTGTCCCACATCAGTGGGCAGGGGAGTTAACACTTTGGCATACGCAACAACAAGCTCAGTAAACTGACGAAAGCAGCTATCAGTAGAGTTGATAAACCCAAGCTCAGGAAGATTTCTCTCAGCCAAACCCAACCAAAACTCACTCCCATACCAAGCCGCAAAGTGAGCTGTGAGCTTCATTGTATCAAACTCCCTGAGACTCATCTCTGGAGGAAGTCGCAACTGTAAACAATTAGGCAGAATAATGAACTGAGGCTTGGGTAAGGGTTGTTGTATTGCTGCAGCAGCCTCAACAACAACAACTTCATCATCATCATCCTTTTGAGAACGGTACTCAGCAAGCTTCTTCTGGTAAAACGCGTGAAAAGGATTTGATCTTTTCATAAACTGGTATCTTTCAGTGCGAAAATTATAGTCCCTGATCATCTTCTCAGCCTTGTCACCTTCTTTGGAAACGTAATTCTCTCGATAAGGGTTTTGATACTACCTGGAGGTGGCTCAGCGATTTCGCCAGTAATGATGACAGGAGCATCGTGAGTTCCGTTCCTGTATTCCACCGCCGCTATGTCGATCATCGTTTCCAGATCTAAATCGTTCTGCCACATTTTTTTTTCCTTCTTCTTTCTGCGAACAAAACCACAAAAACAATAAAACGATCAGATTCTTCTTATCGACATTTTTGGTTTCTAATACTATCAATCAAATTTACCGATTAGGTTGATTAAAGCTACCGACTAGTTAGGGTTTTTCTGGGAGAGTTAGAGAGAGACACCGTACCGTACCGTACCTCAGCTGAGAGAGATCCGCCGTAACGTCGAGAGAATCAACGAACGACTTGGAGGAGAGAAATCAATAGAAGTTGAACCGTCACTAGTCACTACGACGACGAACAACAAGTTCCCAAATGTGTTCGTTTTCTAATGGGCCTTTCATTTTTTGGCCTTGATTGGTAGTCTAATTAAAACTTGAATTGATTAATCACTTTGTTTTTTTTTTGTTTTTTTTTTTTTGTTGAAAATGATTAAATCAACCTTAATTAGTGTATGAACCGCATTGTTCAAGTCAGTAAGGGGTGTTATTCAATGAAGGTTTTTAATGGATTTAAAGTATTAGTAGATTTAATAGTCCAATGGTTTTGTAAAACTAAAAGTATCGTAATTCGTAATCATGTAAAATAGGAGTAGTACTTAATAAGAAGAAGGGCCACAATTGTAATATTGACAACAAAAAGAAGTTTAGTGATGAGAAGATTCTACCAAATAACAACATTGTGTAGTGTTTCAAACCAAGTGTCACGCACAAACAAAAGAAGAAATTCGAATCAAGAACCTTGTGAACAAGGAAGGGTTTCACGATACCATCTTTGATGTCCAGTAATGTACGGCCTTGCGTGATTCTTGCACATCCGCCATATTATGTGCCTTTGGAATTCCAAAGATCAGTTCAGAAACCGACACACCAAGATCGATACTAATCATGTCGACTTCTTGTAGTCTTGCAGTCCACTCATCTGGCGCCAAATCGGTTGGAGGAACACTGGTTATGAAAGCAGTTATTCGCGTTGAGAGAAGATTATGCTCATTTGCTAGAGCAGACTCTACGACGGGGTTGCACACTACAAGAAAACAGGATAATTTTCAACGGATGTACTGATGGAAATTTGTCTGTCGGAAATTACCGACGGATTTCTGACAGTTATCTGACGCCGAATGATTTTGTCAGTTTTTCGTCGGTAAGTTACCGACAGACTTTATCCGTCGGAAAACCGTCACTTTTTCCGACGGATATAGTCCGTCAGTAATATCCGTCGGAAATCCGTCGTAAAATATGTCCGTTTTACATTTTTCGAATTACCGACGGATTTCCGACGACCCAAAGTATCCGTTCTTATAGCCGTTTTATGACCGTTGCAGTTTCAAAATTTACTGACGGATTACTGACGGATTACCGACGGAAACCATTCTATATAAACAAATCGCTTTGTCTCATGTTCTCACTCATTTTCTCAGAAAAAAACGTACGTAAAATTTCTTCTTCTTCTTATTTTCGATCGTGGATGGACGGACCGATGCTCGATCCAGAATCAAATTTATTGAATGATGAGTATGCTCGTGGTGTTGGTGAATTTATGGAATTGGCTTGTCAACAACCGATCGCTCTAAAAACCCGTAAGTTGAAATGTCCATGTTCAATTTGTCAGAATTCTCACAATATTAGGATTGATTTAGTATGGGGTCATCTTTATTCCAATGGTTTTATGCCGGGTTACAAGATTTGGTTTCTCCATGGTGAAAGACCAGAGTACAATAGTTCTAGCGAACCATATATTGTTGATAGAGTAGAGGAACCTAGAACAGAAGTAGATTATGGTGTGGGTTCTCTTGAGATGGTGAATGATGCATATAGGGAAAATATGCAATCGATGGGTCAAAATGTTGATAGTTTAGAGGAGCCTAATGCAGAGGCACACAAGTTTTTTTCTATGTTGGACGCAGCTAAGCAGCCGTTATACGGAGGTTGTAGGGACGGTCATTCCGCTTTGTCATCTGCAAGCAGATTGATGACCATAAAGATGGACTATAATTTGGCTGAGGAATGTGTGGATGCGATAACTGATTTTGTGAAAGACATTTTGCCGGAAGATAATCATTTTCCAGGTACATATTACGAGATTCAGAAATTGGTCGCTGGTCTTGGTTTGCCTTATCAAATGATAGATGTATGCGAAGATAATTGCATGATCTATTGGAGAGAAGACGAAGATAGGACAAGGTGTCGATTTTGTCAAAAACCAAGATATCAGGATAGAATCGGTAGGGTTCCAGTTCCATATAAGAGGATGTGGTATTTACCGATCACCGAAAGGTTGAAGCAATTATATCAATCTGAGCGTACGACAGGTCCAATGAGATGGCACGCAGAACATAGATCAAACGGAGAGATTACACATCCTTCAGATGCGTAAGCATGGAGGCATTTCCAATCTGTGCATCCGGATTTTGCGTATGAGCGACGAAACGTGTACCTTGGATTATCTACAGATGGTTTCAACCCATTTGGAAAGCATGGAAGACAGTATTCGTTGTGGCCAGTAATCGTTACACCTTATAACTTACCACCATCTTTGTGCATGCGTCAAGAGTTTCTTTTCCTTTCGATTTTGGTTCCCGGTCCAAATCATCCAAAGAGGTCTCTTGATGTGTTTCTCCAACCGTTGATATATGAGTTGAAAATGTTATGGGATCATGGTGCTACAACATATGATGTATCAACCAAGAAGAATTTCCAGATGCGTACAGCACTTATGTGGACGATAAGTGACTTTCCAGCTTATGGGATGCTATCTGGATGGACAACTCATGGAAGGTTAGCGTGTCCATATTGTCAAGATAACACAGATGCGTTCCAGTTGAGGCATGGACGTAAAACGAGTTGGTTTGATTGCCATAGAAGATTTCTACCAGCTCGTCACCCTTACCGGCGTTCGCGGACATTGTTTAGAAAGAATAAGCAAGTGGTTGATGCACCACCTCCTGAGGTCGATGGACATAGTTTACTAGAACAGTTAAGAGATTTTGGAGCGGAGAGGACTACAGATTGTGGTGGTAATGGACATGTTGTTGTGTATGGTGCTGGTATCAATCACAATTGGCATAAACATAGTATCTTTTGGGTGTTGCCTTATTGGAAAGATCTTTTGTTAAAACATAATCTAGATGTCATGCACGTTGAGAAGAACGTCTTCGACAACCTCATGAACACTGTTCTAAATGTCCCGGGAAAGACTAAAGATAATTTGAAGTCTAGATTAGATTTGCCAGATATATGTGATTGCGAGGAGCTTCATGTACTAGAAAATGGGAGATGTCCAATCCCGATATTTCGGCTAGACACGCGCAAAAAGGAAGCGTTCTTCAACTGGATTACCCACGATGTCAAATTTCCTGATGGATACGCATCTAATTTGCATAATTGTGTTGATATGGCTGAAGGAAAGTTTACTGGGATGAAGAGCCATGATTATCATGTTGTGATGCAGCGACTTCTTCCATTTGCATTTGAGCATCTTTTACCCGACAATGTCCACCAAGCAATTGCAGGTACATTTCTAAATATTGCAATTTTTTATTTATTATATACTTTTTTTTATATATATACTTTTTTATTTATATATACAACCTCAACATTAAAAATTTAACTTATAGGTGTAGGTGCATTTTTTCGGGATTTATGCTCGAGAACACTTACTTTTGACGGTATTCGTAATTTGGAAGAAAACATACCAATGATCTTGTGCAATCTAGAGAAGATATTTCCCCCATCTTTTTTTGATGTTATGGAGCATCTCCCAATACACCTTCCGCGAGAAGCTAAACTTGGTGGTCCTGTTCAATATCGGTGGATGTATCCTTTTGAGCGGTATATGTTCCATCTGAAGAAGAAGGTGAAAAATTTAAGCAAAGTTGAAGGCTCTATTGTGGCACAAAGTATAAACGAAGAAGCGTCAAATTTTGCTGAATTTTACTTTCCTGCCCAAGTTCGTACAAAAAGACAACGTCCTACTCGTCATGATGATGGAGGCGAAATGGCTAGTTATTCGGTATACGTACCTAGCTTGTTTACCCAAGTTGGGAGACTCAGTGGGACACGAAAGAATCGCCAACTGTCGCAGCAAGAGTATACGCACTTACATATGTATATTCTCACTAATTGTGAGGATATTATGGAATATGAGAGGTACATTCTAAAATTAATATTAACAAAAACTTAAATTTATAAGTGCAAATCTTCTCAAATATTTTTTTTGTTTTTTTGTAATAGGATTTACATGGTGTTAATACGCTCTTACTACCCAAATTATACCGAGGCACAACTTGAGGAGCATAAGCTAAGAGATTTTGCGCCTTGGTTGAAATATTATGTAAGTGTTTTACTATTTTGGTTTAATATATATACAATAATTAAATATTGTTAATTTATTTAAATATTTAGGTTAACGATGAAAGCGAGAAAGGTCAAACATTTCCATCATGGCTAGTAGAGTTAGTAAACGGTCCCAACTACATTGCAACGTCTTCTCCAGGGTATTGCACGAGGGGATATGCATTTCGGATTCATGAAGAAGGAAGTAGGCGGAGACCAACCGATTCGGGTATATCATCTCATACAAGTGATGTTGTATATTATGGTGTCCTTAGAGAGATTTTAGAAGTACGCTATCCGGGGATGTTAAACTTGAGATGCGTTGTTCTCCTTTGTGATTGGTATGATCCTTACATCGATCGTGGTGTTAGAGTTGACCGATTTGGTGTTACGTCCGTTAACATAAGACGTAGATTGGTGAAATATGATCCGTTCATCCTTGCGTCACAGGCAGACCAAGTAAGTATTACATTATCCGTTTATTGAATAATTATTTAATAAATTTAGTTAACATAATTATTAACATAACATTATTTGTAACAGGTTTGCTACATTTGCTATCCTCGCGTTTCTAATGCTCCCGATACTTGGGTAACAGTTACGTAAATAAACCCAAGAGAAAGAATATATGGAGTTGCCGATCATGATCCTTTGCAACCTAGCGGAATTGGCTACATGGCCCCAGTTGAGCATTCTTTTGATGTTGACCTCGTGGTTGACTTCACCCAATTCACAGATGACAGAGTCGACTCTGAATCAGAAGATGAAATTGGAGAATTTGACGAAGATGATTCAGACTCAGCTTCTACCGATTACTCTTCTGATTCAGAATAGATTTTTTTAATTATTAACAATTGTAACTTTGAAGTACATGCGTAATAAAAATAAATATTTGCTTTCAATATTTGTAACAAATAAATATTTGCTTTCAAAATTTTTAGTAATAAATATTTGTAATAAATAAATATTTGCTTTCAAAATTTTTAGTAAAATAAATAAATGTAATTAACTTAATAATTAAATAAATCAATTAAAAATAAATGGTAAATTCCGTCGGTAATTTGGTCGGTAAAACAAATCCGTCGGTAATCCGTCAGAAATTACCGACGGATATCTAATTTTCATCGGGTTAGTAAAATTTTGGTCGGTTTTCCTTGTGCTGTCGGTAATCCGTCGGTTTTTACCGATGGATACTGACAGATTTCCGATGGAGTTTTGTAAAACCTCTAATTTTTGTTCTATAACGCACATATTTAATAAGACTATATAATCTTCAAAATCTTCAAAATTATATCTTCTTTTAAACTAAATAATCTTCTTTTAAACTAAAATCTTTAAAATTTGTGTTTTAAAAAAATGAATATGTTGTTTGCCTAAAGTACTAATAGAATGATATTATATCTTATGGGTAAATGTTTTTAAATTATCATTTTTTTTTTTATTTTTCATAATTTACTCATATTTCTCAAGAAAAATAATAAGAATAAGTGTTTTAATACCGTCGGAAAAGTATTATGTCGGTAATCCGTCGGTTTTTGTGACGGATTACCGACGGATTGCGAAATTTCCTCCAGGAACGAAATACAATTAAATTTTCGGTATCGCAGGGAATTAAATTTTTTATTGAATTCCGACGGATGTTCCGTCGGTAACATCGATAAAACCTAAGTCATTTCATCTTCTTTCTCGCATTCGTCGACATAACGCCAACTTCTCAAATCCTCTCTCTCGCTCTCGCAACCAAAATTCTGGCGACGAATCGGCTTCCAATCCGGCGACTTCCGGCGTCCAAACCAGCTGCTATTCTGGCGGCTTTCTTCCCTCATCCGGCGGCTTTCTTCCCTCCGGCGGATTTCACTACTTCGGCGGATTTCTCTACTCCGGCGGCTGTCTCTACTCCGGCGGATCTACTCTAGCGGCTCTCTTTAAAGAATGGCGTAAGTTCTCTCATTTTTTGTCATATTTCCTTAGTTTTTGTTAGTTTTTTAGGATTATGGTATATTTATTAGATTTTATGAAGATTTGGCTTTAGATTAATTTGAAGATTTAGAGTGTTAGATTTGTTAGAGTGTGATTTGTTAGACTGTGATTTGATGAATGATGAATTGGATTTCGTTTTTGTTTTTGTTAGGGTGTTAGATTTCGTTTTTTTTTTGATGATTTGGTTTTTGTTTAATTGTTTTATCTTGTTTTTTTTTCTAGAAATTTTTTTTTTGGTTGAAAGTTTAGTTATTTGTTATTATTGTAAAATATGTGTTAATGTTATAAATTATGTGTTAATTTAGTTTTTGAAGAAAAAAACTAAAAATGATTTTGTAAAAAAACTAAAAATGATTTTGGAAAAAAACTAAAAATGATTTTGGAAAAAAACTAATACTGTTATTTTTGGAAAAAACTAATTTTTGTGTTTTTGGTAAAACAATCATTTATGTTCTTTAATTAAACTAAAACTCTGGATTTATATTTCTTAATTATCAAACTCCAATCGTTTTTCAGCTTAAAATTTACCATCTTTTTGTGCCTCTGTTGTTTTTTTTCCCTATATTCATATAGGATCTAAATTTGTTTTTTTTTTCCAAAGAAACTATGGTTCTTATGTTGCAAACACATGTGGGAACCACGCTGCTGGAGAAGCTAGTTGTTCCCATTCACGTCATAGCCCCGTTCCAGATTCACAAGCTTCACAACATGCTCCCATGGAGATGACCATTGAAGATTTTGTTTCTCAACCTGGACGAGAACTTATCCCCCGCTTAGATCCTTATGGAGCTCCAAATACCACATGGTTTTGTGATTCGCATAATGGGATCACAAAATCTCTTTTGCGTATGATGTATGGAATCCTCAAAACACCATACGCAAAGTTTTCAGTGATGCCTTCGTCAGAACAAGAAATGTGGTTTAAGCAATTTGCGGTACAGTTTTCAACTTTATTACTTTAATTTTATAACATCGTTTTATAATATTTTTCTCATAATGCATTATCTTACTATTTTTTTAGCAAGATTTCACTTGGCATTCGGATATCACCAACAACGTTCGAAAAGAGTTTAAGAAGGCAGCTGCTAGACAATATTCTAAGATGTTGAATGAGTGGAAGCAAAAGTGGAAGAAAGGAAAGGTGCCAAAAGGGTTGAGCGATGATCTCTTCCAAGGTTTGATTCAATATTGGGGTGAAGTAAATACAGTTTCACTTTCCTCAAAATATTCTCAGAATAGAAGGAGCGACCGTGGCGGGTTGGGCATGGCAACCCACAACAATGGTCCAGTTAGCGTCTATACCCGACAACGCCAACTTGTAAGTTTTAAGATTTCGTATAGTTGTTATTTTTTATCATTAATAAGACAATCTTTATATAATTAAAATACTTCTTTTAGACTATTAGGGATGGTGTGGTACCAGACCATATTACTTTGATGGAGGATATGCATACCAACAAAAAGACCAAACAAATACAAGATGGTAGAGCTAAGCTGGTTGTTGAGAGTTCGAGGAGGCAGCAAGAGGAGATAATCAGTTCCCAACAATCTTCTGAAGGATCAGAGTCTACTGTTGAACTTGGAAGAGAGAAATTAAACGAGATTTTTTATGAGGTAATATTTGTTTTTTTTTTAAATTTGATTTTACTTTGTTTTGTTTTAAAATGTTTGAATAATTTTTAAAATGAATGTGTAGGAAACTGAAAAAAAACAAGGGACGGATTTTTGGATTTGGAAATCTCTCCCAACAAAGCCCGTTATCTCAATCAACGGGTTACTCATTTGCTCCCACACAAGAGTTCCAACAAGCTCTGCAAGAGAAGGATGCTCGGATTGCAGCATTGGAAAAGGAAATGGAAGAACAAAATGCGGAGAACAAAAGAAGGGACGAGGAGAACAAGAAGAGGGATGAGGATCTAGCAGCGTTCATGAGCGAGATGCGGGCAAGACATTCTGCCTTTTAGATTTCTGAACTCTAGCTTTGTTTTGTAAAATATTTATGTTTTCGGTTTTTAGAACATTTTTCATGTTTGTACGAAATAATATTTCCCTAAAATTTTTAAATATTATCATATAAGCATTTCTATTTTAACAAAAAATTTAGTATTAAAATTTGAATAATTATGCAATTTTTTAAAAAAATACAAAAAATACATCAGTCGGTAATCAGTCGGAAATGACGGACCTTTTCGAAGAAATCGGTCGGTAATCTGTCGGAAACGATGGATTTTTTCGAAACATTCCGTCGGTATTCTGTCGGAAATGACGGAGTTTTTCGAAAATCAATCGTGAAACCGTCGGTAGTTCCGTCTGTAATAGCGTCGGAAAATCCGTCGGTATTCGTGCTGTTGGAAACCCGTCGGTAAATATTTCGTCGGAAACCCGTCGGTACATAATCCGTCGGAAATCCGTCGGTAAGATATCCATCGGAAATCCGTCGGTATTTACCGACGGTTTACCGACTCAACATGTTTGTCGGTTATCCGTCGGTATTTGTCTTGTCGGAAATCAGTCGGTAATTGCCAACAGATTTCCGACGGATTTTTTTTTCCAACGCTCTAGAACCGACAGACATTTACGTTTGTAATTCGTCGGTAATCGTTGTTTCCGACGGAAAACTGACGGATATGCCTGTCGGTTTTATGCTGTTTTCTTGTAGTGGATGACATCATGGAGAAAGAACCAACGGTTGAAATCAACAACTTCCCGCATCTGCAAAAACAATTGAAGTAGTCTACTTGAAGTAGACTACTTCCATGATCATTGCTTGTGAATTTCCCGTTGCCTATTTGCATCAATAAATCTAATTTCATGACGAAAAAAAAAAAATCTAATTTCATGACTTGTTCCAAAGAAATAATGTCTTCGAATGATTGTTAAAGAAATTACTTTTCTACTTCTTTTTCCTAAAGAGAAATCTTTGAACGAAGCTTCCTCTCTTGCTAGTTGCGAAGACTCTTCAGTCAATGGGGTCAACGTCAGTAGAGAAACTTATCAAAAAAAAAAAAAAAAAAAAACATATTATGAGTCAATGTGTCAACGTTCTTTTGTAATGTATATACATAGTCTCCTTTGCAACTTGTCATCCTCCCCCACATAGCTCTCTTTAAGGATCTGTGATATTCATCATCTCTCTAGACATACTTGCTAATGGATTCTTCTTCTTTTTTCCTTACCACTGTTGTTGCTGCAACAATAGGCTTGTTCACGCTTTTTAAAAAACTCAGACTCCATCAAGAAGATGACAAAGAAACGTCATCACCACCTCCATCTCCTTCATCTCTTTCATCTCCTCCATCTCCTTTGAATCGCATCTGGACACACCATGTCTTTCCAAGCTTACGAGGGGAAGATGTCCGTAGAGACTTTCTTAGTCACATTCAAATGGAGTTTCAAAGAATGGGAATCACACCGTTTATTGATAATGAGATCAAGAGAGGAGAGTCCATCGGTCCTGAACTTATTCGGGCGATACAAGGATCCAAGATCGCAATTATCTTACTCTCGAGAAACTACGCTTCTTCGAGTTGGTGTCTTGACGAATTGGCAGAGATTATGAAGTGCAGGGAAGAACTGGGTCAAATGGTGATGGTTGTTTTCTATAAAGTGGATCCGTCTGATGTTAAAAAACTAACCGGAGAGTTTGGGAAAATATTCAAAAAAACTTGTGCCGGTAAAACAAAGCAGGACATTGGGAGATGGAGACAAGCTTTGGCAAAAGTAGCCACAATCGCCGGTTACCATTCAAACAGCTGGTTCGTTGATTTCTATTTCCATTTAAACTAATATCTAATCTTATACAATAAAAGAAGTTTTTTCTAATTTTGCTTAACAGTGTGATATTTGGCATTTTTTTTTTCTAACTTTGCTTAACAGTGACACATGTCATTCTAATTAATTATAAATTAAATATTCTATTTTTTTATTTGATTTTATTTTATTTGTATATTATGTGGTGTATAGTTTGTTAAAAAATATAATTGTTTTATAGTTTGTTTTTCTGAAATTTTTTTCAACATTGTTACAAAAAATATATATATTCCTTCCATTTTTTAGTTTTAGCATCTAATATATTTCATAACGAAATCATATACCATAGAACTTTTAAAAAAAATACTGATCAACCCAACTAAAAAATATAAACAAATTAAAACCAAATAAGAACAGAAAATGTTTCATATTTTTAAAGTAAAAACTGAAACCAAATTAATTTATGATAGACTAATTTAAAAATATATAAGATTTTCTAATATATATATATATATATATACATATATCATATTATATTCAATAATCATATATAATGTATTAAAGACACAACTCAAATTTGTATTTAATAGTGTTCTATAAGTTACAGTTTGACTGTCTTTAAAACATATGTACTAAAAAATTGGTATCATAACATAATTGTTTTATCTCCCCCATGAAATAACAGAAAACAATAGTTTCAAATTTAATTTATTGTTAATTATACTATTTATTTTAAAATAATTAGAAATAGAGACAATTTATTGAAGAAAAACATATTTATATTAAATTTGACACACTTTTATTTTCATGAATTTTATACAAAATTAGTTAGACTTAGCTTAGAGTATAAGATATTTGTTTTGTGATATCGTATCAATAAATTATTTTAAAATTGACTTATCATATTATAAAATTATTTGTTGTTAAGTATTACTTTTATATATGAAAATAAAATTAATATATAAGACAACATAATTTATCTATCAAAGTAAGGTCTTACATTTTTTTTCTTAGAATACGTATCAGATTTTTTTTCCAAAAAAAGAAATTATAAATTAATTAATTTATCTTAATTATTTAACGAACAGATAAAATTTAATTAACTTTGTTGTAACTAATTGTCCTATTACTATAAAATGGTTTCATACATTTTAAAATAAAAACTGAAACCAAATTAATTTATGATAGACTAATTTAAAAATATAAAAGATTTTCTAATATATAAAAAAACTCACAATATATTCAATAATCATATATATTGTATTAAAGACACTACTCAAATTTGTATTTAATAGTAATTTATAAGTTACAGTTTGATTGTCTTTAAAACATATGTACTAAAAAAACATAATGGTATCATAACATAATTGTTTTATCACCCTTTGATATAACAAAAAATAATAATTTCAAAAATTAATTTATTGTTAATTATACTATTTATATTAAAATGATTAGAAATAGAGACAATACATAGAAAATAAAAAAAATATATTAAATTTCACACAGTTTTTTTTTCAATGATTTTTTTATAAAATTGGTTAAACTTATATTATAAGATATTTGTTTTGTGATATCGTTTTAATAAATTATTTTAAAATTGACTTATCATATATAAAAATAATTTTTTGTTAACTATTACTAGTTAGATGATGAAAATAAAATTAATATATAGGACAACATAAAATTATCTATCAAAATAATTAAGTAAGATCTTATTTTTTTTCCTAGACTACTTATCAGTTTTTTATTTTTCTAAAAAAGAAAAAAATATAGGCTCCAACTGGTAACCAAAATTTAGAAAAAGAATGAAGAAGAATATGATATTCCTCTTTATTCCTCAAAATTTTTACCATTTACAAAGAATATTATTTCCTCATCATTATTCTACATTCCTCATAAAATGAGGAACACTAGACCAAAAATGTTCTTCCCCAAAATTGATGAGGAACAAATAGAACAAAAAAAAGAATAAATATTAAATTTCGTTTTTTATTTTAAAATAAATAAAAATTATGTTTATTAATAATATTTTAATTTTATAATACAATAATATTCATATTTTCACAGTATATTGGCAGAAAAATATACTTTATACAAAATTTCATATTAAATTAATTTGAAAGCTTTATTTGAAAATTGTATGAATAGTAAAATAAAATTAAAAAATGTGTATACCATGAATAAAAACTAAAAATATTTTAAATTATATTTTATTTTAAAATCAAATGTAAAATTTATTTTATATACATTAAAAATAGTATTAGTATTTTATTGACTGATTTATTTAATATTTAATATATTTTTAAAAATATTGTTATTATTTGGTTACCAGTTATTATTTTGTTCTTTTTCTGCATCTTTTCCTTTCATTCCTCAAAAATTGTTTATTCTGTTTCTCATTGTTCATTTTATTAATTTTCCTTTTGTTCCTCTAATGGTTACTAGTAGAAGCCATAATTTATCTTAACTATTTAACGAAAATACCATATATAGTTGACTTCGCTATAAGTAATGTTCTTATTAGTATAGTAACATACTGTTTAAATAATTTCAACAATATATTGTAATCAAAAATATTTAGTAATATGTACTTTAACTTTCCTTTTTCATGACCCTTCTATGAAACAATATATATATATATATATATTATAAATTGTAGTTGAACCGTAGTATTATGAATATTATTTTTCAAGACATATATTAACAATTACATCTGTAAGTTTCATATATTATTGAATAGAAACTTCATTTTTTAATTTTAAGTTAATACATACATAAACCACGCATCGTGTGGGCTACTTTGTAGTTGTATATATTTATAGCTTTTCTATAATTGTTTAATCGATGTAGTGATCTCTTATAATATTGTTAGGGATAATGAAGCGGCTATGATAAAACAAATCTCTACTGATATTTCCAACAAGTTGAATAATTCAGTATCATCAAGTGATTTGGACGAGTTGGTTGGTATGAGAGCTCATTTGGAGGAGATGGAACCATTGTTATGCCTAGAATCAGATGAAGTGAGGATGATTGGGCTTTGGGGTCCTTCTGGGATCGGGAAGACCACCATTGCTAGAGTTGTGTACAACAATCTCTCCAACAGTTTTCAACTGAGTGTCTTTATGGAATCTATCGAAGCAAAATATACAAGACCTTGTTCCGATGACTACAGTGCAAAGTTGCACTTACAACAGCAGTTTATGTCTCAAATAACCAACCAGGATGATATGAAGATTTCTCATTTGGGAGTTGTTCAAGACAGGCTAAAAGACAAGAAAGTCCTTGTTGTTCTTGATGGTGTGGACCAGTCGATGCAACTAGATGCCATGGCGAAAGAAACTTGGTGGTTTGGTCCTGGGAGTCGGATTATCATCACAAGTCAAGATCGAAAGCTTTTTAGGAGACATGGGATTAACCATATTTACCAAGTGGATTTTCCACCACCTAAGGAGGCTCTACAAATCTTGTGCACGTATGCTTTTGGTCAAAAGTTCCCTAAAGATGGTTTTGAAAAACTTGCTTGGGAAGTTACAGAACTTGCTGGTAAACTCCCTTTGGGTTTAAGGGTTATGGGCTCTTATTTTCGAGGAATGTCTAAGCGGGAGTGGGCAAAGGAACTACCAAGGTTAAGGACTAGCCTTCACGCCGATATTCAAAGCATTTTGAAGTTCAGTTATGATGCCTTAGATGACGAAAACAAATATATATTTCTTCATATAGCCTGCTTTTTTAATTATCAAGTGATTGAGAAAGTGGAAGAGCATCTTGCAGAGATGTTCTTGGATGTGAGGCACGGGTTTAACGTATTAGCAGAGAAATCTCTCATCTCTATAGATGATAGAAGTAGAATAACCATGCACAATCTGTTAGTCCAACTAGGTAGAGATATAGTTCGTAAACAGTTTGTTCGTGAGCCTGGACAACGCCTATATTTGGTTGATGCAAAAGAAATTTGTGAAATACTCACTGATGATGTACAAGTAAGTTTTGACATATCTCCCAACAAATCGAGTTTATTTGATAATGAAAATTCTCTTATTATTTGTGTTCCTTTTTCAGGCTAGTAGAAGTGTCATGGGCATAGATTTCAATTTTAGCACGATTAGGGTCAAGGAAAATTTCCAGATAAGTGAGAGAGCCTTTCAAGGAATGACTAATCTCCAATTCTTAAGATTATGGGGGGGTATGGAGGATACATTACATCTACCATGTGGTTTAGAGTATATGCCTCGAAAACTTCGATTACTAAAGTGGAAGTATTTTCCGATGACATGTTTGCCTCCTGTTTTCAACTCCGAGTTCCTGGTTGAAGTAGACTTGTGTTTCAGCAAACTTGAGAAGTTGTGGGAAGGAATTAAAGTAAGTATTTTTTTTTCTCTTAAAATTTAAATTAATTTCAAATAAACTGTTTTTTCTTAACATAGTTTTATTAAGAAAATTCTACATGATTAGTGTAGATATAACTACATGTTCTTAAATAAATTGACTGATCAAACTAGGGCTGGGCATTCGGGTAACCCATTCGGGTTCGGGTATTATCCATTCGGGTTCGGATAAACGGGTTTAGAAAAATAGAACCCATTGGGTATTTTTAGATATATGGATTCGGTTCGGTTTGGGTACTATCAGGTTCAGATCGGTTTGGATTACAAATTTTAGATATTTTGATTATTTTTGATATTTAGGTATAAAACTAAATGAAATATTCAAAATTATAATCATAATTTTGGGGTAATTGCATTATATTAATGATAAATATTATAAATATGTTTATATGTTCGGGTTTAATGGGTACCCAAACGGGTACCGGGTATTACCCGACCCTAACCCAAACCCACAAGTATTAGAAAATAGAACCCAATAGGATTTTATAGGCAAACCCGTACTCAACCCGAACCCGGTTTTTTGGGTCGGGTTCCGGATTGGGTATTCGGGTACGGATTTTATGCCCAGCCTAGATCAAACTGTACAATTTTTTTTTTTTTGATTAAGTGTAGATATACATACATGTTCTTATTATTTGTCTGTACAGCCGCTTCCAAATCTCAAGTGGATGGATATGACTTTTTCTAAAAACTTGGAGGAGCTTCCTGATCTCTCAACTGCCACCAAACTTATGGAATTGAATCTCGAATGTTGCTCCAGCCTGGTGAAGCTCCCCTCTACTATTGGGTGTACCAAAAATCTTCAGAAATTGGATCTTAGCTATTGCTCAAGTCTGATCAGTCTTCCCTCTACCATTGGGTATACCAAAAATCTTCAGGAATTGAATCTTAGCCATTGCTCAAGTCTGATCAGTCTCCCTTCTACTATTGGGTATACCAAAAATCTTCAGAAATTGGATCTTAGCCATTGCTCAAGTCTGATCAGTCTTCCCTCTACCATTGGGTATACCAAAAATCTTCAGGAATTGAATCTTAGCCATTGCTCAAGTCTGATCAGTCTCCCTTCTACTATTGGGTATACCAAAAATCTTCAGAAATTGGATCTTAGCCATTGCTCAAGTCTGATCAGTCTTCCCTCTACCATTGGGTATACCAAAAATCTTCAGGAATTGAATCTTAGCCATTGCTCAAGTCTGATCAGTCTCCCCTCTACTATTGGGTATACCAAAAATCTTCAGAAATTGGATCTTAGCCATTGCTCAAGTCTGGTCAGTCTTCCCTCTACCATTGGGTATACCAAAAATCTTCAGGAATTGAATCTTAGCCATTGCTCAAGTCTGATCAGTCTCCCTTCAACTATTGGGTATACCAAAAATCTTCAGGAATTGAGTCTTAGCCATTGCTCAAGTCTGATCAGTCTTCCCTCTACTATTGGGTATACCAAAAATCTTCAGGAATTGAATCTTAGCCATTGCTCAAGTCTGATCAGTCTCCCTTCAACTATTGGGTATACCAAAAATCTTCAGGAATTGAGTCTTAGCCATTACTCAAGTCTGATCAGTCTTCCCTCTACTATTGGGTATACCAAATATCTTCAGGAATTGAATCTTAGCCATTGCTCAAGTCTGATAAGTCTCCCTTCTACTATTGGGTATACCAAAAATCTTCATAAATTGGATCTTAACCATTGCTCAAGTCTGGTGGAGCTTACTTCCTCTGTTGGTAATCTCAGCAATCTAAAAGAATTGGATCTTAGCCATTGCTCAAGTCTGGTGGAGTTCTCTTCCTTGATTGGAAATGCCACTAATCTAGAGTTTTTGGACCTTAGGCATTGCTCAAGTCTGGTAAAGCTTCCCTTTTCTATTGGAAACCTTCAGAAGTTGCAGACTTTGAGTTTAGAAGGATGCTCTAAGCTAGAGTTTCTTCCGAACAACATCAATTTGGAATATCTCTACGCACTTAATCTCAAAGATTGCTTGCTGTTAAAAACTTTTCCTGAGATCTCCACAAACCTTAGGGTTCTCGATCTCACAGGAACTGCAATAGAAGAAGTCCCTTCATCAATAGAATCCTGGTCGTCTCGTCTCACTAAGCTGTGGATGTCGTACAGTGAAAGACTCAAGGAATATCCTCATGCTTTTGACATCATCACACACCTACACGTGAGTGACAAAGAAATACAAGAGCTTCCTCCATGGATCCAGAAATTCTCTCGTCTGTATACACTTAAGCTCTATCGTTGCAAAAAGCTGGTGTCATTCCCACAAATTTCCGATTCCATTGTACTCATAACTGCAGACGATTGTGAGTCCTTGGAAGAGCTTCCCTCATGTATCAACTCTCGTCTTAGCAGACTCTTGCTCACGGGATGCAGAAAGCTGGTATCACTCCCACAGATTCCAGATTCCCTCAGTAGAATATGTGCAGAAGATTGTGAGTCCCTGGAGAGACTAGATTGCTCATTTCAAAATCTGGATATTGATCGTCTCAAGTTTGATAAGTGCTTCAAATTGAATCAAGAAGCCAGAGACCTCATCATCCAGACACCGACTAGTGAATATGCGGTCTTACCCGGCAGAGAAGTGCCTGCATGCTTCACTCACCGATCTGTTACTGGAGGTTCTTTGATAATCGAGTTAAATGAGAAGCCTCTTCCTACATCCATGAGATTTAAAGCTTGCGTTTTGCTGGTTAATGAAGGTGTCCATCAAACTTGGTCTCCCGTTTGTGTTACGTGTTGTAAGAGCAACATGTCACTATCTCTCGTTTTAACAGAGCATCTGTACATATTTGAAGTCGAAATGGATGTGACTTCCAGCGAGCTTGTCTTTGAGTTCAAGGTCAACCAAAGGGCTTGGAAGATAGAACAATGCGGGGTACTCCAATTCTCGGAGGTCCCTTTGATGAATCATAAAAGTGACACACCCAGGCCCCGCCCAATCCTAAAGCAGCTGCTTTACGCCTTATAATATATACAAAAAATTTGGGCTAGATAACGAAGCAAATTCTTAGCTAAGTTGGTTATGTTGTACGAGAACATGTACCTTGACGCGGGTTTAATTCTCCAAATCGGCAGTTTTTGTATTTTTTTTAATTGTTTGTATCATATGTATAAAAAATGCTTCAGGCCTCGGTAATCCTAGGACCGGCCCTGGACACACCCTTGATGAAACTGCAGTCTATGCCAAAGTATTAGAGACCGTCACTACAATTCAAGAGCACAATGAGAGAAGCAAGAAGGTAATATATGTCACATTAGGAATTCTTCTTTAACTTTTTAATCTTGAACAACTATTATTGCTCCTTTAAACAAAATTATTTTAACTCATCATCTTGAGAAAGCATTTGAACTTTAAAGTCTATTGTATTATAACATCTAATCAAAAAATGTGAGAAATCTCTCTGGAATTTTTGTTTGATTTGATGACGACATAAGGACCAGTCCACAAATATTAAATTTCGAGAATCACCCTGAATCTGATTCTTTATGATAAAACCTTATATACGTTCTCAATACGTCAGAGTGACTTCAAATACTGTATGTAGTTTAAGAGCAGAACAATTACTTTGATTTGTTGATATGTTACTTCCAGATCAAGAGAGCACTTTTCAAAATTTGTCATTTCGCTCCCAAACATTGCAAACAATATGAGCCTATACCGACATACACTATCATCCTCTAATATGTTAAAACATAGGGAGATTTATTCAGATTTTATACATTTCAAGTAATATTACCAAACCATAAAAAACTATTTTTTATTACTAGGATATTTCAGGTATTTTCAAAATATCCAACATGTCCTTATTTTATGTTATAGGAAAAAATGTAATTACAAAAATATCATTCCCACGTCAGACGCCACGTCAGAAATCACTGACGTGTATTAAATAACTCAGTCGTAACGCATTACACAGGTAATGATGGCTGAGTTATTGTACGTTGCGGCTGATTTATGGAAAACACATTTGAGATACAGCGAACAGCTGACTTAGAGCATAACTCAGCCAAGCGTTACGGCTAACTTAATGAAATCTGGCTGAGTTTTCACACGATGGTTTAGTTGTCAAAAGTTTGGCTGAGTTATCACTACGACACGGCTGAATTAACTTTTTCCGGCTGGTTGAGTTATGAACAACGGCTGACTTATGAGATGTGGTTACGGCTGAGTTATGGTTAAGTTTTATAACTCAGCCGCCATGAGCTGACTTATCGGAAAACTCGGCCGTTTTACGGCTGAATTAGTAGTGAAAGATTAATTACTAGAATATCATTCAGTTACGGCTAATAATAAACGATACGGCTGAGTTACAAATTTTCAGTTGAGTTATGACATTAAGCGGCTGAATATGGCAGCCATTTTTTTGCTTTTTAATTAGTGTAATAGTATTCATGTTGCGGCTGAGTTATAATTTTGTTTGATGGCTGATTTAATTAGGCTGATTTACATGTTCGTTTGGTGGCTGACTTGCCACTTCAGACGCATCATCCATGTCAGCATTCCATGTCATCATCTTCTCCGGAAATACGAAACATCGTTCCTTCGATTCTTGTTCTTCAACTGGTTAAAAAGTGTTCTTCACCTTGTTCTTCCCCTTGTTTTTCTCCTTGTTCTTTACTTCTTACTTACACTCATTCTTATTAATTTCCTCATTCTTCTTCATTTTATTTCATGGATCCAGTTCCGGTAATTGTTGTTTCCGGTAATTAGGTAAAGAAACACAAATATGTATTTAAGCAACACGCATGTTCAAACAAGTTGGGCACAATGTGAAAACTTGTCAGATGTAGGATGTAGTATTGTTGTAATACATTTGTTTTATTTTGTGTAATAACTCAGCCGTCAAGCATTATAACTCAGCCATCATATTAATCGACGAGACCTTTCGTTTTTCGCTTTCAGATTATTTCTTGTGATAACTCAGCCACAATGCATTATAACTCAGCCGTCATATGAATCGACGAGGCCTTTTTGTTTTCCCGTGAATACTATAACTCAACCGTCAAGTCATATAAATCAGTTGTTTGCTTTCAGATTATTTCTTGTGATAACTCAGTCACAAAGTATTATAACTCAGCCGTCATATGAATCGACGAGATCTTTAGTTTTCCCGTAAATACTATAACTCAGCCATCACATACCGGAACTCGAAAACGAGGGTGGTTTAGACGGAAACGAACAAGACAGCGACGACGAAGAGATAGAGAGTGAGAGAGGATAGCGAGCGATGAAGGCGAGAGAGTAGAGAAAGACAGAGTATCGCCGGCGGAATTAGGGTTTGGCGACGAGAGAGAGAGTTTTTTTGTTTCGGGTTGTGAACAGTAAAAAACTTTTAGTTTCCCTCTCTTTTTATATAAAGAAGAAACTGTCAATTCTGGAAAAAAAATATGTCTAGTGACATGGATTATGGAAGATGATGTGTATTTTAATTTGTTGATGTGTATTTTTATTATTTTTCTAATCAAAATCGAAAAATAAACCCTAGTAGTAAATTATAATTACAAGCACTAAATATTTAAGCAATATTTAGAAAATATATACATATTAAGAATAAACTAATCCCTATATTAGTAAAAGAGAAGTACAACTTTCACATAGCCCGAAAATGCCCCTGTCGAAATTTGTATTAAGACAATTCATTAAGGTTATAGGTGACTTTTAAATATACTAAGTCAGGGTTTAAAATTAAAAATTACCCGGAAATGCAAAATTGGATATCCGATAGGAATTATTGAGGAACTTCTGTTTCGACCTTCCCTCACATACCAATGGGCTATGTTGGGCTTCCGAAAAAAAACCTGCAAATTAGAGAATGATTTTAGATAAGTCTACATTAGATTATCTATTAGATTATCTAAGATATCATTAAAGAGAGAAATACGGTATTCAATTTGATTGATATCAATCTTCTAATACATTGATTACGATATTCAAATAAAATTAATTAGACAGATATCAATCTTCTATGACTAATCCAAAATCTTACGAAACCGCATTTTGAGTTATGTGTTTCATTCCTAATTCATACTTCGAGATATTTTGAATCCTTAACTGCACCAACAAAATATATTACCTAATGAACTACTAAGATTTTTATCCCACATTCCCCGAATATACCATAAACTGATACCTAATGGAGACTATGTGAGATCTTCCTATAAATACGATCAGCATAATCAAATCGAAAATCACCATACCTTCTTTACTTTCTCCTTTCTTCTTTCAAACCATCTCCAATGGCTGCCGCTCCCGTGCCTATCACAGACCTGCAGTCCATTAAACCATTCAGAACAGGATGGAGAATTCAAGTGAAAATCATTCATTCTTGGAAGCAAAACACTGTCTTTTCAGGAGAGACCATTGAAATGGTTCTAGCGGATATTTCAGTAAGCTTACCAAACTCTTTACTATAATTTACCATTCAAATCTACTGTTATCTATTGTTACTGTTTTGAAGTTTAATATCTTTCCCTTCAAGTCTCAAATAAATGACAAAGAATAAGTTCTTATAGATTTAGTCATTATTTATAAAAAAACACAAACTAATCTTTCATTTTCAAGCAATCAAAGGAACAAGAAGCATAGGAAACATATTATTAATAAACAAACAGATTAGGACATACCTTCAATTTTTGCTCTGCTAAAACTTATCCTCTATTATCAATAACTCTTCCGCCAAAAAACGTAAAACAATGTCCTGATATTGAATCAAAAGAAAAACCTCCACCTGGTCAGTATATTACCAATTATTCACATATTACATTTTCTAATTCTTTCAATTCAATACGAAGCCACAAAACAATTATCTTAATGTACTTCTTTCACGATTATTTGCACATTAACAAAAAACTTAGTAATAGAGAGTTCACAATTTGGAAAGTTCAGAAATTAAAACCAAAAATTAAAAACTTTAAAAATTAAGCTTACTGTTTATGGCTTCATGTCCTTTCACTCTATTGTAATAACCTGGGTTACAGGAAAGTACATCTTATTTGATTTCCTGGATTAAATTGCAAAAGAAATTAATCAGTAAGGATATATTTTTCCAAATAAAACAAGCAAACACGTTTTTAAGAAACAACTACTTATCTTACGGATATTATGATGTCTTCACATGTACTGCATAAAATACAGGAAACATGTCAACTAATCAAATACGGTAATGATATATACTATTTATAATATTAGCAATTATCCTTTTGAAAACTGAATTGGAGATATAGAACCGTACAGAAAGACTATAGACATGTAAAGTCGACAAAATATAAAGAATATTGAATCATAATATCTAGCAACTTACCAATCCAATTGAGTTGATAAATTGGGTCGCTTAACTCATGGATCAAAACTGAATCATCCGATTGATAGCACCATCATCTCCATAGACAACCCCAATTGATTCGACTAATCAGAGCTTCTCTCTTTTTACGATTTTAAAGTTTTCTCTTGAAGATCCGGTGGATTGAAGAAGTATTGAATTTGATTTTACCCTGTTTTCTGAAAAATTGGTCGTGAGTAGATGGAGAAGAAAAGATTGATCGATTACAAAATGGAGATGAAACGATGGAATATGAGAAATTGGGTACAATAATTGTTTAACAAACCTACCACTTTCCAGATAATAAGATAGCTGTTTTAAAAAAACCTTAAAGAAAGCCCACCGAAAACCACATCATAAATGTCCAAAAAAAGTTAAACACAGACCCAAATTTGTTGGTGGACCAATTTAAAATACAGCCCAATTCAATTACTCACAAAATTGAATACATTTTACAAAACCACATTTAAAAGTGATAAAGTAAAAGTAATTATATACACTATGGTGAGAACATTGGCGAATAGATTTCGCATGTATACGATGCGTAAAAAAATAAATACATATTACTATTATGATGTTGTTTCGTATTAATAAAGACAAACATGTGAATTAATATTTCAGTAATCGTGTTTCCAAAACCATGTGTTAAGTAAAATGTTCTTTTATTCTATTTATATCTTATCACATGTTTGTGTTTATTAACATCTTTGTTCCTTTTGATTGTATACCATCCTTTTAAACAAATGGTATACAAAATCTACAAGTCTCACAAAGAAAGTTTTGTTTAAATTAATTATTTCTAAAAAAAATAGTGACAAATTTGACAAACATAGACAATATAATAAAGAGATACTATAACATCTTTTAAATTATTATTCGTTTTAACAAAATTAAAATATTCCTCAGCGCTGTAAATTATGTATAATATGTTGATCCTTGTCGTGGGTCGGGTCCTAGTTTTTGTATAATATCTGAGTAATTCTTTCTAAAATATAAATAAATTATGTTTCAATTACCAGATTGAAAAACTAAGAGTATTCGCCGCGCCAGCACGCATACAAATCTCCGTTTTTGCCGGCGGCGCAGATCGGCGGGATTACGGTGTCGACTCATCCGTGTTCATTGACCCACTTTTTCCCTTAAGCTGGTCTGAAACTGATATACTGTTCATGAGTATGTTGATCCTTGTCGGCTAACCGGCAAATCATTCACCAAGTTTTTCAATCTCAGTAACTATCCATTTCACCTGACACAAATCCGAGTTTTTGTCAGCACAGTTAGAGTTGAGATGTAGGAGCTTTCGTGGTCAAAATCATACAAAACAGAGGAAAAGAGTCCAAAACCAAAAGAGTCATTATAAAACAGAGAGGAAGAAAGAAATCATTAAGAAAAAAAATTCATTTGTTTCTCATAAGTTTCAGTGAACCAAAAGGGTACAATATGAATTTATAGGAAATCTAAGTAATTTTACTAAAGGTAAAGATCTTTGCTAAGTAAGCACATGATCCAGATGAAATAAGCAAATGTGGACATAAATTAAATAAATGATCTGACAAAACAACAAATTGTATAAATAAAAAGGACTAAGAGCAAATAATTTGTTTAACCTTTATCGCTCTACATATGCAGTAATTAAAAGTTAACTTAGTAAATATAAGAAATATCTAGTTAAATTGATAATTTTTCATTTTTAATATCTTTCATTTTGTATAAATTCTTTTGTCATATATATCTACTAGTATTCTACCCGTACGTAGTATGGGTTAAGAATCATTTAAATATTAAACTTAAAAAGAGTTAACATTTCAGTTGAATCAACATGCTAAATACATTACCTCTGGCTTCTACTTCTTCACTCAAATTTCCAGAAACTTATGTGAACAAAGATGATTATTTGAAATAATGAAAATGTTGCTGGTTCTGCCTTCCTGGTCCCCTATCTTTGATAACGCAAAAAAAAAAAAAAAAAGACTTCTTATATCTGCAATTTATAATGAACAAAATGTTTTCTTAACCATTATTATAATTTTGAATTAATACAGAATGTGAATGAAATAAAAAATTTATAAAAACTTAGCTTACTCAATATCCCAAAGACCGAGCACAATGTAGAACAAAAGACTTCTTAGAGCATCATTAGTGGAGTACCTCTCCTAAGTTACTCACAAATTAATTAATCATATAATTAATATTAATTTAAGTAAAGCAATCCTAATAGTATTTTTGCAAAATCATTCCTTTACTAAAGACTTAAAAGAAGGTTGCTCAATCTTTTAAATAGTAATTTTTTAATTTGTGTAATTTTCTAATCTAAAATGAGAAAACATTTACAAGGAACATCTACAATAAAAATTCAATTGATATAGAAGAAAACTTAAAATGGTGAAATATCTACAAGGAACCTATATTGCAGAACAACAAAAGCTCACTTAAACAATGTTTCAAGAAGTTGTCCACACTCATCCTTAAACAATGTTTCAATGATTCACAATGTTTCAATGATTCACAATTGTGGATATGAAAAGATTAACAATGATTCACTTAAACATTGTTGTAACATTGAATTTTGAATTTACAAAGAGTACTTGAAGCGCATGCCATAACACAGAATCTGCAACTCTTATACAAGACCGTTGATGTTTTTTTTCTTCATGGGATTTCACTAAACTCCATATTTGCTGAAGAGCTCT
Source organism: Camelina sativa (assembly GCF_030686135.1). Lineage (NCBI taxonomy): Eukaryota > Viridiplantae > Streptophyta > Magnoliopsida > Brassicales > Brassicaceae > Camelina > Camelina sativa. The sequence goes on from NC_141890.1 coordinate 15,332,632, forward strand.
GGTATATGAATTGTCAATGTGTTTAAGGTGTTCCTGACAACCTTCAATAAATGGTACAGAATATTACTTTGATAGCATAATAAAAGCATTTAAAGTGTAAATTGTTTCAAATAAAACTAAAAACTTACAGAGTGACAGAGGAGAGTATATGGCTGGAGGCCAAAGAACGGGCTTCTTCGTTTTTTTTCTTTCATAAAGAACCTGCCATGGAATTGAATTTAGCCATTGACTACTACATATTTAATACTAGAAGTCATCCCGTGCTACGCACGGATTTAGATTACATTATTGTTCAATTTTAGTAATTTGGATATTATTAGTATTTATTTGTTTACTTACCAATGGTTATTTTTGTGGTTTTAAAAATATACTGATCATTTTTTTTTGGGTTCATTTGTTTGATGTTACTTGAGTTTTCTTTTTATATATAGTATTAAAGTATTTCAACACATGGAGAAAATTTTGATTGCATAGTAGAGTGTTTATGGTTTTTTATCCCTTTAGATTTTCAGTACATATTAAAGCATGTGCATTGGTGAAAGACCCATTGAGTTTCTCATCATATAATATTATTTTTTAAATGTAGAGAAATTTAGGAACCTCTATCAAAATGAGAATTTGTTAGAAATATCTTTTTTGAGATACTGCTTTTTGAACATTTTTATTTTTGCCTTCTTTTATATAAATTACAATATGTTAAATTAATTTTAAGAATCTTTTTTTTAGGTTTGGGTTCTCAATTTTACATTTAGGATATAGTTTTGATGGGGTAGAGTTTAGTATTTTGAGTTTTAAATTTAGAATTTAGTCATTTTATACATAGAAAATGAACAACATGAAAGGGTATTATTGAAAAGTAATAGAAAAATGGTATTTTTGAAAATGCGTTATTTGATACTAAGATTCCTAAAAATATATGATACCAATATACAATTAGCATATACTACTCAAAACTATAAAAATCAATTTAATCAGATATAGTATAGAAAAATGCTACTCATATCGTACCATGAGATTAAAAAACATCACAAGCTTAACAACATGATTTTTAAAGCATATGATAGTAACATACAATTTTCTTTTTCTTATAATAGTTTAAAATACTTTTTTTTCTTAAAGATGAAGACTAATAAGAAACTAAATTTACAATAGAGAGACTCATATGCATCGTCCAATAAGAAGAAGTTTTAGCCTGGATTATCACATGAATGTCCAAAAGAAAAAAAAATAGAGATTCTAAAATATAAGAAAGGAACAAAACGTGAAGTGATCTTAATGCATTGGCCAATAGTAAGTCCTTAATGCACAAGGCATCATCGCACCAGTGATCGAATCCCGCTCCCTACAAATGTAGGGATTTGGCCATTTCTGATCTAAAGCCACCATTTATTAGTTTGTAGGCCCCTTCTGATGATAGTTTATTTTGAAATTTAAATATGGGTTTCAATCTTATGTATGATTTAGGGGCAAAAACAGATTCTATATTATGTATAAAATTATCATTTTTGGGTTTTAATCTTGTAAATGATTCATGGGCAAGAAACGATTCTATGTTATGTTAGATTGTGGGATGTTTATGTGTTCTCAAAATTCTGTTATCATTTCATAAATTTTTGGCTCAAAGTTTAAATTTTGGGTTTCCATTCCTGCTTAGTTTCTGGCTTTTAATCTTATATAATCTAATGGTGGGATGTTATCCGTAAGTAATTTGATAATTGCTTACTCATTGGGCCGGTCTGTTGTGGCCCAATGGCTGATAAGAAAAAAAGAACAAAACCTAACATGTTCAACATACTAAATTATGATAGTTCATTTTTCATATGTAGTAATATTAACACAACCAACAAACAAAACAACCTGAAGTAAAAATAAAACATGGTTCAAGGCCCGACCCATAGGCTAAGCAAGTGAAGCCAAGGATTATGTCATCAATTTTTTTTTTGGCATATTTTAGGCCAAAAAATTAGGTCTTTTATGTAGGAACAATAATTAAAAATAAATAAATTATAAGTTCAGTTATTATTAGATTTTTTTAATAAGTTCGAAAAAATTTAAAAGTTCAAATTTTATATAAGAAACATTGGCGTATGGCATCCAAATTTTTCAGACCGGTCCATGGAGAGTAGGAAAGTCATACATAAACACTCTAATGAATAAATAACTTTGTCAAACATTTTCACATAATTTTTTTTCTTTGTAGTAGTAATGCGAACAACAAACATGATAACCTAAAAAAAAATTAAAAATTATTCAAGAATACTTATTAAAATTTGGAAAGATATATAAAATAATATAATTTTTCAGAGGAACCTAATGACTGAAATTAAATAATAATGACTGAAAATTTGTGAGAGTAATTAGGTTTGAATTATAATTTTATGGAAAACGGAATGAATTCAACTTTTAAGGAAAAAAAATTGGTATGATCTAATAAGGAATAAATGAGTAAGCAATTATCAAATTACTTACGGATAACATCCCACCATTAGATTGTATAAGATTAAAAGCCAGAAACTAAGCAGGAATGGAAACCCAAAATTTAAACTTTGAGCCAAAAATTTATGAACTGATAAGAGAATTTTGAGAACACATAAACATCCCATAATCTAACATAACATAGAATTGTTTCTTGCCCATGAATCATTTACAAGATTGAAATCCAGTAATGATAATTTTATACATAATTTAGAATCTGTTTTTGCCCCTAAATCATACATAAGATTGAAACGCATATTTATTGTTGATGTTCTTATCGGTCACAATTAGAGTATTTAGTTCGGCAAAATGGAGATCAAAACGCTCTTTTTAAATCGGTGCCGAGGCACAAAAAGGACGGACTACAAAGTGAATTAGACGGGCTGAAATAACAAAAAATAGGGTGAAGGTTGCCCTGATGCCTGTAACAACGAGGTCGGCATGGTTGAGGAGGGCGCGAGAGCGACTTGCTGTGAGATCCGACGATGTGATCCGTTCAGAGGTCGAGTACTTTCACGCTCGATTTCAGAGGCTAAGGAATTATATCGCAGCTACGCGTCGTATGTTCGAGCGTCATTTCCAGTTTTGCCGTGTAGACGGGATTGTGGAACATCTCGAGCTTATGATTGACGACGGGCTGTTTGTCCCGAAATGGAGATGGGACCGATTGCTTGAGGAGCGTTCCCGCTACGAGGCGTTATAGGCTGAAGCGGAGGTTCCCGATCTCGAAGAGGGCAACCTTGAACCTATTGGCAGGAGGCCGTTCGAAGATCATGTGGAGCTCGACGCTTGCTGAACTCGGGTTGACGTATTGCGGCGGTACATCAATCAGCTAGAGAGCATGGATCACTACTTCTGCGAAAGCAGCCATGTCGAAGGGGCCTGTTCTTATCTTGAGAAGATGGTCTCCCGGGGTGCAGTCGTCCCGATGGACAGGCTAAAAGAATTGAAGGAATCATGCCACTTTTGGCAGACGACTATCGGCGGGCTGGAGTTCGACGAACCATCCAACGCCGATCTGGGGATCTGAAGAGTGGGTCGTTGCGCGAGGTACTTAATCGTCCGATTTTATTTTCTCTTTTTTCACTTCGCTCTCTTTTTTTTTTTGGGTATGTGCCGTAATGGGGTCGGATCCCGTTTTGAACTTTTGCCGGGTTGGGGGTCGGCACCCCATGTTAACTTAAACACAACTATTATATGGTGCTTTTGTTATTCAGTTATACAGGTGCAACGCGCGATGGTTGGCTTACCCCTTATATGCGAGTTGCGACTCGACTTAAATGACACGTCGGACATCGAGTCGTTAGTGACTCGGTAGGTAGTCTTTTAAATCAGCTGCGAATCGTGAGGATCGGCTTACCCCTGACTTGCGAGTTGCGACTCGGCTTAGGTAAAACGTCGGACGTCGAGTTATTAGTAACTCGGCAAGTTGTCCTTTTAAATCAGGTGCGACTCGTGAGGATCGGCTTACCCCTGACTTGCGAGTTGCGACTCGGCTTAGGTAAAACGTCGGAATATCGAGTCGTTATCGGGCCAAGATAATGACATAAATTGCTCGTGAATATTTTGGCGGATTGCTGATAAGCATAGAAATTATATTATTGGCAGTTGTGTCCCGTAAACGGGACTGCCTACGTACCCTCCAATTAGGAGGGATCAAGCCGCTCGTAATTCAAATAAATTGGTTTTTTTTTTTTTTTTTTAGTAATAGTAGCGCTTCAGATGCATGGAGTTCTAAGATCGGTGTACTGGCTCGCCGCTCATTGTTAGAAGCTCGTACACACTGTGGTGGACGACTTTGGATACCTGATATGGACTCTCCTAGTTGGCCCCCATTTTTTCGGCATTTGGCTCGGCGGTGTTTTCGAAGACTTTTCGCAGAACAAGATCCCCTCGTGGAAGTGTCGATTGTGGACTTTCTTGTTGTAGTACTTGGCTGCGGTGAGCTGGTAGTTCTGAATTCGCAGAAGCGCCTTGTCGTGTTCCTCTTCTAATTCGTCGAGCCTGTTCATAAGCATCTGGATATTGAGTGAGGTATCTTGGACGAGCATTGTTTGGCGAAGGCTTGTGCTGCCGACCTCGGCCGATGCCATTGCTTCCATCCCATAGGCCAGGGAGAACAGAGTTTGGTTCGTAGCTTGTCGTGAGGTCGTACGGTAGGACCAAAGCACCCCGTCGAGCTCGTCGGCCCAAGCGCCCTTCTTGGCGCCTAACCTTTTCTTCAGGCCGTCGAGTATAGTTTTATTAGTCACTTCAGCTTGCCCATTTCCTTGTGGGTATCTCGACGTTGAATTCTTTAACTTGATCCTCTACTTTGCACAGAAGTCTTCGAATTGTAGGGAGATGAATTGCGAACCATTATCGGTGACTATTTCATAAGGCAGGCCGTGGCGGCAGACGATATACTTCCATACAAAAGCTGGACGTCTTTGGCTTTGATGTTGGCGTAGGACTCGACTTCGACCCACTTGGTGAAATAGTCAGTGGGGACGAGAATATAACGTTTTTGTCTTGAAGTGGGCAGCGGGCCAATAATGTCCATCTCCCAGCGCATGAAAGGGTATGGAGCTATGCCAGCTCGCAGTAATTCGTTCGGCTAATGGATGATGGGCGAGTGCCGCTGGCATTTCTCACATTTGGCCACTAACTTCTGGCAATCAGAAATCATTGGCGGCCAGTAGTGGCTGTGTTTCTTGATTCGTAATGCTAAGGCTCTTCCACCTGAATGGTTACCCCCGGATCCTTCATGAGTTTCCATCATGACTCGTTTCGTGTCGTCGCCGTGCAGACACAACAACAAGGCTCCTGATGTGGTCCACCGAAGTAAGTGCTCCTTCATCAAAGTGTAATGGGCAGCTTTTGTTTTTAACCGTCGTTTAGCCCATTTATCTGTCAGCACATCACCGTCTGCGAGATAGGCACGAATCTCGACACGCCAATCCGTCTTGTCGTTACCTGAAGGAGGTTCGAACTGTTGTCTTGAGGTCGCAGTCTTCCAGGTGGTTATGATGTCGTTAGGCTGATGAAGAGCGAGGCAGGTTTCTGCTTGGGCCGCTTTGATACTTGGTGTGTCGATGCTTTTGACTAGAATAATTACTCGAAGGTCGGGATCTGATGTCGAAGCGAGTGCTGCTAGAGCGTCGGCTGGAGCATTGTCTCCTCTGGGGATCTTGATGAGTTCGAATTCGTCGAAATGTTTGGACAGGATCCTGACGACGTCGAGCTAAGCAGCCATTGGCTCGCTTTTAGTCTCGTATTCGCCGCTAAACTGGTTTAGAGTCACAAAAGGCTCGAATTCGCTTGATTTGCATTGCGCTGGTGAGCTTGAGCCCGGCGATGAGTGCCTCGTACTCGGCGACATTATTGGTTGTCTGGAACTGTAGACGGAAGGATTGTTCCAAAATTTCCCCAGTTGGAGACGTTAATCGAATTCCCACGCCGGAACCCAGGTGAGAGGACGCGCCATCAACATACAGGGTCCACTGTCCGTCTATTGGGTCGGTAGGTGTTGGCTCGGGTCCCTCTAATTGTAGTTCAATTAAGAAATTGGCCAACACTTGGGACTTAGCGGCTGGGAAGGTACGAAACTCGATATCATATTCGCTGAGCTCGATCACCCATTTCATTAATCTTCCGGATTGATTCGGACTGCGCAATATAGATCGCAAGGGTTGATTAGACTGGACGGCGATGGTATGCGACTGGAAATATGGCCGGAGTTTTCTTGTCGAGGTGACAACTGCCAGGACGACTTTCTCAACTGCCGGGTAACGAGTTTCAGCGTCGTCGAGAGACTTGCTTATATAGAAGATTGGTCGTTGTTCTCCGCGGTCGTCTTTAACGAGCACTCCAATAACTGCTGATGCGGAAACGGCGATGTAAAGGAACAAGACTTCGCCAAGTTCTGGTTTTGCAAGTACCGGGGGTGTTAACAAGTAGCTCTTCAGTTTGCTGAACGCGTCGTGGCAAGCTTCATTCCATTCAAACTTCCCCTTAGTCTTGAGGAGGTTGTAAAATGGCAGGCATTTGTCCGTCGATCTAGATATATAGCAATTCAGGACAGCGATTCGTCCGGTCAGTCACTGTACTTCTCTGGCATTCTTTGGCGATGGTAGGTCGATGATCGCCTTGATTTGCTTTGGATTTGCCTCGATGCCTCGCTGAGTGACCAGGTACCCGACAAACACTCTCGAGTTAACTGCGAAGGTGCATTTGGCTGGATTTAACTTCATTTCATATTTATTCAAGGTATCAAAGCATTTCTGGAGATAAGTTATATGCTCGTTGGCGCGCTGTGACTTGACGAGCATGTCGTCTATGTATACCTCCATGGTTTTGCCGAGTTGTTTAGCGAACATCTTGTTTACTAGTCATTGGTAAGTTGCCCCCGCGTTCTTTTAGCCAAAGGGAATGACCTTATAGCAATAGGTTCTCCTGTCGGTAATAAACGACATTTTTTCCTGGTCGTCCTTGTGCATTAGGATTTGGTTATTCCCCGAAAAGGCGTCCATAAAGGTCAACAGCTCATTGCCCGCGGTTGCTTCGACGAGTTGGTCGATCCGTGGTAATGGAAAGCTGTCCTTCGGGTAGGCTTTGTTGAGGTCGGTAAAATCTACGCAGACTCGCCATTTCCCGTTTGTATTTTTGACGACCACCGGGTTGGCTAACCATTCCGGGTGTTTTACTTCTGTTATTGACCCGGCGCCGAGGAGCTTTTCTACTTCGTCATTTACCGCTTGCGACTTCTCTGGACCTAGCTTACGCCGTTTCTGCTTGACTGGCTTGTGCGTTGGGTGCGTTGAGCTCATGAGTCGTAACGGTTGGGTCGATTCCTCTCATATCAGCCACTGTTCATGCGAAAGTTGCAATGTTGGTTTTGAGGAAAAGAATCAGTTCGTCGTGCATGGTCGGATTTATCTCCGTACCGATATTTACACACTGTTTCATATCAGTCTCGTCGAGGTTCACTTCTTCTCTTGCAGCATCGCCTTGCTGGATTGGAGTCGGCTTTCCATCGGTTGGTGACAAGCTGTCGTCGTCGACCTGTTGCTTTGGTTGCTACAACTTCTACGCCGTACAAATCTTGTGTTCAATTAGAAAACATGCCCTCGCACTCTATTGGTTACCACGTAATGTGTACACGCCTTTCGGGGTTGGGAATTTGACGCACTGGTGATACGTCGACAAGACTGCGTTCATTTTATGGAGCTATGGGGTTCTCAGGATACCGCGCTGTTCATTTTATGACGATAGGTTTGTCGATGACGGAGAACCAAGAATACCGCGCTGTTCCCCCGATGAAGATCGGCAGGTCGATGGTACCGATTAACATGAGGAAGTCTCCGTCAAATCCAGTTAGCAAATGACACTCTGGCATGATGTCACTCTCGCTGACTTCCATTTGCACCAAAACGTTTTTGAATATCACGTTTACCGAGCTTCCGATATCGATCAAGATTCTCGTGACTTGGCTCTCACTTATCAGAAGTTTGACGACCAATGGTCGTTGTGTGGCAGGTCTAACCCCTCTAGATCGCTATTGTCGAAGGATATTAGCGTGTTTGTGAAGTCGATCCTTGATGGCAAGACTTCTTCATCTCGACCTGTTTGGTGTAGTCTCTTATCGATCTGACTGAGTCGTTACACCCTGCTAGTCCCCCCATAATCATATTTATCCACCGTCTTGGTTGGGGTGGGTGTTGCTCGAGCTTACGATCCGCGCGCGACAGCTTCTCATGAGTGATGTCGTCTGATATCTCCATTTCGTCCCCACTCTGGTCGTCGAGAATCTTGGAGTCCTTTATGAATTTTCGGGCAACATTTTCGGCTTTCTTGGTATCTTGTCTCCCGGGTCGGAATGTCTTGCTTCTGTCCAATTCGACGACTATTGCGCGCCTTTTGTACCGTTCCATAAGGATTGTTTGGAAGTAGCGACAAGCCTTAGTCGGGTGGGAGGAACTTTGATGGTAATCGCAGTACTGAGTCGTGCTACCTTCACCTCCTTCCTTTCGGACATAATTATTCCAAGGCAAGCCGGATTGCGTATCCTCACTTATCGCAAAGGTCTGACGGGTTCGGTCTTAGTTGCGAGTAAAGTGTTGTCGGGGCTCGAAGTGCTCGACCTTTGGGGCTACGACTGCTGGTTCTTTGGTCACAATATTCTTTGCTGCTGCGTGCTTCTTAGCGTTGATGGACTTTTCTTCCTCGACCTCTATATGTTTCGCAGCTCGACACAATGCGTCGGCTATGGTTTTCACATGTGACAATGACAGCTCTTCCTTGAATCGAGATTCATACCACAAGGCGTTTTTGAGTGCGACGATAGCTGCAGCGTCTGGGATTGAGTCGTTCCTTAAATCGTCCTATGAATGACCGAAGCAATTCTTGGCGTTCCTGTGTCATGGCATAGAGGTCGGCGTGGGAGTTCTTGTTCTCCATCATAGACGAGAATTGCTTCAAGAATTCGGTTATCAGGTCCTTAATAATGTCAATTGATCCAGATGGGAGTCGTGAAAACCAACTCAGGGCAGTGCCTATTAGGTGTTCAGCAAAAACTTGACATGCTCCGGCATCATACTCAGCCGGACTGAACTGCAAGGGACCAAGGGATACTCCGAAGGTAAGCAGGAAGTCCCGTCGGTAGCCTAGTCATGGCTTGACTGACCGTCCTACTGGCGTGGTCGCGAGTCTTCTGGAGAACGGCGTTCGCTGTGTTGCTTCAAGTACGAGGTCTACCTCTGGTGCCTTGCTTGTCGCTTTATGGAATATCGTTTCAATTTCTTGCATTTTCTCTCTGATTTTCTTCAGCTCTGCATCCTTTGCCCTGTCAACTGGTTCGTCGACATGTATGATGGGGTTACGCTCGAGTTTGTTAGCTTGCACCTGTGGTCCCACCATCGTCCCGATTGAGAGGAGGTTTGCTGGGTTTTGTCGAGCGGCATGGAGATGGTTGATTTCCTCCTAAGAACTGACTTGCGCTACGGTGAGTGCGTCTAAACAAGTGTTGGTTTTCTGTTCCTGCAAATCAAGGCGCGTTAGTATCCCGCGGAATAGCTCGTCTATGCTAGAAACGGGCTGACTATTGTGCAGGGCGAGTTGCGCAGAGTTCTGTGTCGCCTCATTGCTCGCCGGACTCGTCGGGTTCGTCGTGATAACAAACGTCTCTGGGCTTTCGGCTGTGATGGCTTTCCTCGGAGCGTCAGGGGTTGGAAGGATTGCGGGCTCCATGTGATCTATTCATGGCCTTATCGTTCCACTAGACGACCCGATCTCTTTGTTTCCTTCTTTTGTAATTCCAGTCATCTCGTCCAACTTCAGTAGGTCCGTTCTTCAAGCTTTTAAAAGAAGATTTCGACTTGGCTCCCCCTACCTGGCGCAATTAGAGTATTTAGTTCGGCAATTAGAGTATTTAGTTCGGCAAAATGGAAATCGAAACGCTCTTTTTAATTCGGTGCCGAGGCACAAAAAGGACGGACTACAAAGTGAATTAGACGGGCTGAAATAACGAAAAATAGGGTGAAGGACGAGCTGCGAGCTCGTCGATTCTAGACTTTGAACGAGAGAACTTGTATTTCATATCCGTCTTCTTTTCTCTTTCGTGCAAACCCCCCTTTTCTCGGACGCTGTACGCCCGTATTTATGGGAAACTGTGTCGGTTCGTCTTCCGAAAAGACCAAAATACTTTTCCTTCCCTTGAAGTTTATTTGGGTCTTTTCTGGGCCAGACATTTTGTTGGGGTGAGGATCTACCCCTAACATTTATCATTTCAAAATAAATTATCATCTGAAGGGGGCCTACAAACTGAAAAATGGTGGCTTTAGATCAAAAAGGGCCTACAACTAGGTTCTTATTGAAGAAGGGAAAAAAAAATGTTGAGATTATTTTTTTTTGTTTTATAGGTCAGTAGTTACCTAGGTCCAAAGTACAAATGAATTTAATTAATTAGGTTAAAACAACAAAATAAGACAGGTGTTAGATAACATGCCAAGTGTCATCTTCTTAACAAAAGTTGAGAAAAACCTTCTCATATTATATAAGACTAGGTTTTGAACCCACGCTACGGTTTATTTGATATATTTTGATGAAAATTATATATGATTGATGACGGTAATAAAATATTATCTTATAAAAATATTTAAATTAGTATTAAGGAAAAAAATTAAATTTCAGATACACATTTTAAAAAAATTATAATAATCAGTTATGTTATAAAATCAAATCTGACAAAAAAAATCATGAATTTAATTCGACGTCGAGGCGAGGCGAATCAAACGGATGACCTCACATATCCTAAACCATTTTTTTGACCACCAGAAAAACGAAAAAAAATTTATCATCATGAATTTAACTTGTTTTCATATTTAATTGATCATTATGACCTATGTTTTCGTGTTTTTTATTACATGTTTTCTTATTCTTTATATTCTTTCTTGTCATTTTCATTGTCAAATTTTGTGGTAATTGTCATTGTTACTTTTACCGTCTGGTTCTTCGTTATACTCTTTTTATTTTTCTTTCTCGTCAATTTCTTCACATTCTTTGACTGAAAAAGAGATTTTTAACAATTATGCGACATTATAAACTAGCCCTTAGCCAATGTACCACATTTGATATTCCCTTTCCTGATCTACCACAGTTGTCATTTAAAATGACCGTCATACCCCTTCAGCGAGTTTACATTGTTTGACGGTTTGACAAAAGAAAAGCGATTATTTGTTTTAAAAAAAAAAAAAAACTCTGTCGGGTCTTTTCAGTTTCTCCCACACTAGTGCACAGCAGTCCCTTTTCGAATTAAAGCTGCGAGTTAGAGTCAGAATTGTACAATACCATTCACTATCAATATCTCTCTTCTTTTCTGTAAGGATTAGAAACTCTCTTCTCTCCATAGCCGCAAGTCTCCTCATGCAAATCTGAGCGTTTTCCATGGATAAAGGCAACGAATCAAACTCGGCCAACCAGAATTTGGCGTCTATCAATTTCGTGGTCCCAAATAACCTGTAAGTACAACACACATCATGAACCTTATCACCGAGGAGATACTTGAGATGAAAGAAGCTTAGCAGCGACGAGACGATCGACGGAAACGTAACTACCTCTCCTTTTTTTTTTTTTGTAAGCACAGAATCGCCAAATGGTTTTGATGATGAACTACATATATATATATATACATATATATAGTCAAATGGGCTTAAATAGCTGAAAACATCAGCTTACTCGGATGGGCTTGTGATGAAATTTTGAAGTAGTACTAACTTGGAACAAATTTACAAGAATCGCCATTGGTTAAACTGATTTATAAAAAAACAATGTTCAGGAACTGATAAAAGAGAGATGGAAATTGAAGATTCTAGATATTTGAAAAAAAAAAGAAGTATAGTTGTGTGTTGATGGAATAACAAGAGTTTTTGATGATGAGTAACAGAGCAAAGAGGAAGAAGATAGATTGTTGAAGGTTCTTTTTTTATTATTTCTCTATATGTCAACATCTCTAATAAAAAAAATGTAAATATTTCTCCTAATTTCGCGTAACGTCTCAATTTTCATTTATTGAGATATAAAATTGAATATAAAACTTTATATTAAATTTTGATATGAAGGTCGAAATGGGTCAAACTATTTTATGGATCGGAGAAATAAAAGCCCAAATAAAAAAGACAGGCCCATTAGTAAAAACCTAAAACCACGAATTCGTTAACTTAGTATAAAAGCCTCTCCAGCATTATTAGGTTTACATTTCGTCGCGGCGGCAAGGAGAAAAAACCCTAAGTAAGTGACAAAAATGGCGACTCAACCAGCTGTTGAATCTGTGCAATGCTTCGGAAGGAAGAAGACCGCGGTGGCAGTCACCCACTGCAAACGTGGATCTGGTTTGATCAAGCTCAATGGTTGCCCAATCGAGCTGTTCCAGCCTGAGATCCTCAGATTCAAGGTGTTCGAGCCGGTGCTTCTACTCGGAAAGCACCGTTTCGCTGGTGTTGACATGAGGATCCGTGTCAACGGTGGTGGTCACACTTCTCAGGTGTACGCTATACGTCAGAGCATAGCCAAGGCGCTGGTTGCGTTTTACCAGAAGTATGTGGATGAGCAGTCGAAGAAGGAGATTAAGGATATCTTGGTGAGGTATGATAGGACTCTACTTGTGGCTGATCCTAGGAGGTGTGAGCCTAAGAAGTTTGGTGGTCGTGGTGCTCGTGCTCGTTTCCAGAAGAGTTACCGTTAAAAACAAAAACGCTGGTTTGTTCTTTTTTTTTTATTTTTGTATTTCTTAATGAGTGAGAAAGACTCTTTAGATTTATATTTTCATTCTCCTAAGAAGAAACTTATGTTTTGTTGTGATGTTTACTCGATTTTGGTATCTTAAAAAGTTGTTATTTTTATTTGCCCATTTGCATAGTTTGAATCAGCGGTTTAGGTTGATCGTTTCTTATATAATATGGTTGGTTTATGTGGCTTTAGCTATATAAGATAGTCTAGAGTGATGAAATCTACTGTTGAACAAATTGGAGAAATGTTAGTGTAGTTTTAAGGCTTTAAGAGAAGTTGTGTTCTCGATTATGCTTTAGGTGGTGTTGTTTTATCTGTAAGCACAGATGCATTTGATCTAATCTCTTATGATTTCCCCATTTGATTCATATCGTTAGTCTTCTTCCTTTTGACTTGCTTTTGTTGGATTTTCACAAAAGAGTTTACTTTCCAAAGCAAATTTGGTTGTTCTGCTTTGTCCACACCAAAAAATGTTAGCAATATTTTGATTAACAAGATCAAAATTGTAAATCTGTTGTGGCTTGGAGTACCTCAATGATTAATCAAAGAATATTTCTTCAAATAACTTACTGATCCTTAACTGGACAAAATGTGTTATTTGATGCCATAAGTGAAGCAAAGTATCCAGAGATAGAGAGAAGCTTTGGTCTATATTGGATAGTTGTCTTCTTCATACTCGTGCGCATTAGGAATGTCAAACATCCTTCTCCCGCTCACTTTCATTTTCTCCAGATTTACCTTTCCGAAGAAATAGTTCTTAGACAACTTTCTCTCTGTCTTCTCATTCTCATCTAATCTTGACGTGAAAGTCTTGAAATACAATTCAGAAGCAAAATAAATCGACCATACAAAATACAAACAAGGAACCGGTAAAGCAGTAAATTGTGTGTTCTTCGTTTGTCCTTATCCAAATCCCTCCGGCTCAATCTTTTTTATTTGGGATATGGTTTCTTTCATTAAACCGGTTACTTAATAATAATACCACACCATTGATACCAACATGTTGCTCGAAAAAAAATTATACTTAAGTTTATCATCTTCATTAGTAATGAACATTTTAGGAGAATAAGTAAGCATTAACGTTTCCTATAGTAATTTAAAAATAAAAGCATGCTTATTTTTCTAAATCTAAAGGGGGAAGGTAAGCGAACACAAAGTGCTTGTAAACCTAAAACTGTCGTCAATTTCTCCAAATCGCTCATTCACGGCTTCTTCTCATACGTCACGACGATCCTCACGGCTGAGGTACGTACGCACGGTCTCTATTATCTCTCTCCACAAGAGTAAGTAGCCTTTAATGTTTAAGAATCTGATTGTTTTGTAAACCAATCATAAACCAAACATTTTGAGATCGAAAGTGAAACTCGAAGAATCTAATACTAAGTAGATCCAATATTCTAGGTCTAAAAAAAATAGTGGCATTCGAAGAATCCTGTTATGACTTTGATGTTTCTTATTGTAGAAGAAACGTCCACCTCAACACAGAATGAATCGTATTAGTAAACATCGGTCCAACCCAAAACCAATTGACAATGAGTGGAGAGACCCATGTACTATATATATTGCCCCACAGATTTGATTTCCCTCGATGTGGGATTGTCTAATACACCCCCCTCATGCTCAGGATTGAACATTTGTAGCGTGAAGTTTGTGGGACAAGACATCCACGGGTGAACCCACAATCGAGAGAAATTTTAATCCACAACAAGACATGCCACTTATATGGGCCACATAGGTGGGAAACTATTTTTGTGAAAATTTGCTTGTTGGGCCTAAACATGGACTCTGATACCATATTAGTAAACATGGGGTCCAACTCAAAATCAATTGGCAATGACTGGAGAGACCCATGTACTATATATATTGCCCCACAGATTTGATTTCTCTCCATGTGGGATTGTCTAATAAATCGCAATCCGAACAAAACAATTAAGGTTCGAGGAGTACCGAAAACATCGAGCCACCTGCAGATACCATAATTAGAATTATTATTGAAAACACAGCACGTGCGGTTTCCAAGAATGGGTCTGAGTTGGAGAGGAAGCTCATTGACACTAATCCGAATGATGCAAGATTGAACTTTTTGAGGAGCTCGTCAGATCCTTGTCATGCATATTCAGGCCATTCTTGGATTCTTGAACACGTTACTCGGATTCAAAACGGAACTACTGAAGAACCAGATATCAAAATATTTCACGCACCTCCGGATGTCTCAGCTACAACCTACAACTATCGTCGATACAACGGCACGTTTGGTTCCAAAATTCGGGTCCGAGTTTGAGTCGATGGACAGGGACTCTAATACGGATGATGCAAGATTCAACTTCTTGAATAGCTCTTGTAGAAACTAGGTTTCCACAATGAATTTGTTTAAGGAGGGAAACAAATTCAATAGAGTTATCTCTCTAGAAAATAGATCTAAGCCTTGGAATTAAAAGTAAAGAAGTAGAACTCAAAAGAATTAGGGTTTATTGCTAAGAACAAGAGGAGAACTCGATTATTGTATTCAATTCTCGATACCTTACAATGGAGAAGTCTCCCCTTATTTATACATGTTCTTAGATTGCATAATATACTAACTTTCCTTATCGGACGAAGTGAGATATGGAAAACTGCCTTATTGCTTCAGTCGGCCGCCGTGCCGAAGTGGAGGTCGGTTTCTTCTTCTTCAAGGCTACGCTTTGGCCGAACTGACTTCTTGTTGACCTAATCAAGCCCTCAACCGGTTTCCCGGTTAACTAATCAATTAGTATTTCTGGTTTAGCTCGGTATGTCGGGGGTACTGAATCCCGCACCAACAATTAGTCCCCCCCAGTTCTGAACATTCGAGATTTAATTCGAATGTTTCGAACTATGGAATGTAAATATCCGATCTAATCCATAAAGATTTAATTGATTTTACCCGGATTCTCGCGTCATTTCGCCGCGAATTGTTCGGATGACACGTGTCGTTTGCATCACATCAGCTAGCCCGGAATTCGAAGAGTCGCATAGGTCATAATTGCTCTTCGTAGGGTTGCCACCCGCTCGACTCTATAAATACGCCTCCCCTTTCGTCATTTCTCATTTTCTGCCAACAACGAAAGGTAATCTGCTCCGATCTCTCTCCTATTTATTTTGTTAGTTCCGATTTTCTTCCGCACTCTCCGAACTAAGAATATGGCAAGCACATCAGAACCCGTCTCTTCGCCAGAAGTCGGGGGCGAACAGCTAATTCGTCGATCTTCCAGGCGGAAAACTCTCGACCCAGAGCGTACTGCGCAGATTGGTGAATCGAGTAGATCGGCCTCCGAAGTCCCATCACACCTTGTTCGCTGTTCAGCAGGAGCCTCATCCTCACAGGTGTTGCCGTTGCCATCAGTTCGTCCTGAAGAGGAAAACACCGAACTGACTCAAGGCGTACTGTCACAAGAGGAAGATCGGTTTGTACCCTTAGGACTCTTGATCGAGGATATCGATCCCTTGTTTGACAATAAAGGACAGATTGGTGGCGAGAAGAGTTTGAGTTCGTCCACAACCGTGAACGACATGCTGAACTCATGTGGTTTATTCAACAGCAAAGTCACAATTTTGATTCCTCGAGAGGACCAACGCCCCTGGAACCCTCCGGAAGGGTATATATGCCTGTACGAATGTTATTTTACCGAATGTCGCCTCTTATTCCCAATCCCTACGCCCAAAGACGCAGGATAGCGATCTGCCAGTTCGTCCTCGGAGCTATTTGTAACTTTATGGCTGCCCTCACTGTAGCAGCCAAAGTCGGGGTCAATATTGGAGTTCAATGTTTTGAACAACTATCCAATTTTAAGTTATCAAAGAGTCTGCACCGCTGGGAAGTGAATATGCGGCCGACGCACAATTTCCTTATCGGTAAAAGAGTGAGCAAATTCAAGAAGTGGATGAACCACTATTTCTACGTCCGCGTCGATCAGCACTCACTCGTTAACCCATTGGGTTTCCATCGGAGAGTGTGGAATGAAAATCCTGGTAGATTTTATATTTCCAGCATGTTTTAATTGACTTCGGCACCTCTAACCAGTTTTTAACTTTTTCGTGTCATGCTTCCAGATCGTCCATTTTGCGCGACGCGGCTAGCTCCAAACTATCATCCTGTCGGGGACGCTCTATTAGCCGGAAACAATCGTCAGTGGGAGTTTATTACCCGTATCCGTGTTGAAAGAGCGATGGGCAAACCCAGGACGACATTCCCAAGTTTTGCTAGGTTACTAGGACGAACTGCAGAACCTACCGGAGCACGTGTCCTTGAATCCGACAGTCTCCAGATCGTTCGCCGAGACACTCAGGCTGCCATTGAAGCCGACATCAACCCATCTCAGGGTCTAACCGAAGTCGATACCATCCCGGACCAGACCGACGTTGACCCTATTCAGGCTTCCGGAGAAAACGTCAACACAGTCGATGTCGCGGAAGGAGATATTCTCCCTCTGGCCTTAGAGAATGCCAATCCTTCGAACGAAGAACAGAATGTCCCGCAACTTGAAGCTGGATCCAAAAGAAGGAAGAAGAAGAAGAAGCAAATCAGAGATAACCCAGTCACTGAACTACAGTCGGTAGTGAACCGCAAACGCTCGGCGGAAGAAGCCGGACTAGAATCTGCCGATCGATTTCGCCTGGAAAGGAGAAATGATAAGACTGATCGCTTCTCCTATCATTACTTCGGCGACTACCCTCTGGTGACCAATCGCGAAGCCTCAGGCGAGCTCTTCCGAACCTTGAAGACCTCCAGTCGAATCCTTCCGTCGGCGGATGAACTGGAATTTAAACAGGCGTTCCTTGATGTCGCCGAGTGCCACCTAATGGTATGCCCTATCATTTTGTTTAATTTGCTTGAAATTTCAGCGGGCGAACTGACATATATTCTTCGGATTTACAGACTGCCGCCAAGATGAACACGCTAACTCAATTATACGATAGGCGTGCCAAATCCAGTAAGAAGTCTGGATTGGAGCTCAAAAAGGTGAAAGAATGCGCAGAGCAAATCCGGGTTGCCAACGACGCCAAGGATACGAGGATCAAAGAGCTCGAGGCGCTTGTTGCCGAAAAAGATGGTATCATCGCCAACTCCGAACTGAGGATTAATGAACTAAACTCCCGTGCGCTTACTCTCAAAGAAGAGAAAGCCGAACTGCAGGAATCATGCGACGGGTTGTTCAGCTCAATTTCGAAGTTAAGAGACTTCGGCGGGATCGTTGGGAGAAGGTGGAGCGAACAACGATGAAAGCGCAGACTCGACTGGATAAGGTCAAGGCCTATCTACTCGAACAAGAGAAAGTTCGTCCCCTGGAAGATCTGCTAAACCAAGCTTCCGGGATACAGGAAACTGTACAATATCTGGTCAAAAATGGGGCCGTCATTCCGGCGGAGCGAATAAAGGAGATTGACGAGAAAAAATCCGAAGCCGAGGAGACTGTCAAGGCGATCGATGTCCTTGATATGAATGAAAAAGACCTCAACATGTCCCCGGATCAGCTCGGCTATGGATTTCCTCCTCCCGGAACGACGGCTCCGGACTCCGTCCAACATCCGTATGGTTCTAATGCCGATAGCTTCCAGGCCGATTTGACCGGTGCCTATGATACTTAGCTGTATTTTTGTTTTCTTTTTTTTGTTGTTAATCCCACGGGTTTGAGTACCCTTGTAAAACATTGCCGACTTGTTTGGCCCATTTTCTCTTTAGGGACTTAATTACCGAAACTTTTCCTTTTTATCACAAAAGGAAAAACTGATAAATTCAGAGAATTTGCATTCTTACCATTTTGCACGGGAAGTTGCCAATTTTGAAAAGGGGATTTATCTCCCAATACTCGTATAAATCTATCCGGCGCTGCCTACGGATTAAACATCCCTAGAAGAACTCTCAATCAAAACAATGTCAAGCTCGATTAGCAGCGTGGAATCCCCACTAGTTGGCAACGATATGCCGACGTTCTCGAATGCCGAAGCTATGGAAAGGGGGATGGCGTACTACCCGAACATCCGAGCTCCCTGGATGTTGATGTTCCGCGTTAAACCGGAAGAAAGGCGCGAACTGGAAGAATTTCTTCATGAGGTGGAAGATCGCCACACGGAATATCGCGATCGTCTTGCCGCATCGGAACAAGTACAGCGAGATCTGCTACTCAAACTCGAGATGCTGGAATCTCACCCAAAGGATTGGATTAAGAATGGGTTCGACAAGATAGCTGCTTTGCCGCCATGTCTTGTTGCGTACTGCAATGAATGCCGAAGGGAATCAGATCGGAGACCGACGCACATGGACCCTGCCTTGATTGGTGACTTCATTCCAGGCAACGTTAAGCCGTTCTACATTAACCGGCGTGCAACCGAGGCCGAGCTTGCCGAGGCCGACGCCTTTTTCCGTCAGGTAGCCACTACCCTCTTTTCCTTTTTGCTTTCCTTATGAACGACCGAAATTTGTCTTCTTCGTACTAACCCGTTGTTGATTTTGCGTATGCAGATTGAGGGTACGCACCAAGAACTGACTCAAGATCTTCAGTACTTTCATATGAAGAGAGGCAGAATCGATCGACGGCTGAGGACTCTGGAATCCGAGATCGCCCTACTCAAGGCGAAAAGGAAAAAGACTACTGACCTGCTTGATGAATCCGAACAGAAGGCCAGAGCATTGGAGACTCGTTCCGAGGACTGGGAAAAGACTGGGTTGCAACTACTATGGCCAATGCCGAAGCGACTCAAGATGAGCATTCGCGAGATCGCTGCAAATGGCGCACCAGTTTGGAATTAGGGTGTTTCGTTTGATAATTTAATAAAAAACAGCTGCAATATAGCAGGCGAACTTGAACTTTGCTTGTCGTAAAATTTCAATAAAACTTTACAGTAATAATAAGAGATTTATTTTGCTATTTTATTCTAAAAAATGTGCCGGAAGCGAGACGTCTCCCGGCTTACATCAGGCAATTTTCATTAAGTGACGGTAGACAAAATCGATTAGAGCCTCAAAAGCAGGCTATGAACTTTTAAACGAAGTGTGTTTGGTCGGAGAGCGAGATACTGGGCTCGGCTTATCTCCCTTTACTTTAGTTCGGTGGCCGGAGTGCGAAATTACTCTCTGGGTTCGGCTTACCATTCCGTCCGAACTAAAGGTTGAGTGCGAAATAAATACTCTGGGTTCGGCTTACCCCAACAATTAAAAGATTGGGCGCGGAATAAACGCTCTGGGTACGGCTTATCCCAATGATTGAGAGTTCGGGTGCGGAATAATGACTCTGGGTCCGGCTTATCCCGAAAAATAGTAGGTAGTTATACCAGTTGATCACCTGGCCAGGGTGTCAACAAGGGGTGAGTTCGGTACGAACTAATAGATACTTAGTCCAAGTCGGGCTAAGGTATACGTATGAGTGTACGGTTTTTTTTTTTTTTTTTTTTTTTTATTATTTGAAAATTTTCCTTTTTCCGTTTTGGAAATAATGAACGCGCTTCATTAAATGCGCTGCGCGGTCTTTGAGAATTATTCTCGGGACCTCGCGAAAATCACGCTGCACTCTGATTGGTGGATTCAGCGGCGGTTACTTCCCATAATCCTGTATAAATAGGATTGAAAGTTTGGGAGATATTGAGAGAAAGAGATGGTGACTACTCGATCTGCGTGGCTAGGACGTGCTCTGAAAAGGTTAGCCGCTTCGTCGAGCGGTTCCAACCGAGCCGAATTGTTAGATAACCCCTCTGCCCAAGAGGGCGTAGAGACTTTCCGAGTACGCGCCCCTATCCCACCTGTTGATATGGCGGGTGTGGAAGGGAGCCTCGTGTGTCAAGAACTCCGAAGGTATCGGGCTCGCCGCTATAGGCTGGGGGCTCACCTTATGGCGAGACGTCGTAGACTGGCCGAAGTCTGTCGGCTTTACCGTTTGGACGGAACTATTTGGGTCCTGAACGAAATAATCGTCGAAGGCTTCTTCTTGGAAAAGTGGCGTATGACCGGGCTGCTTGCCGCGCGTGCAGCGTGCCAAGAGCTGGTAGCGAGTATGGAGGTGCCTGTCCTTTTTGAGGACGACTGTCAGCCCCTCGAAGATACCGCGTACCTGTTTACGGTGGATATCTGGGCCTACCGGGCTTCCGTAGAAAGGTTAAGGCGGTATGCCAATTTCCTGGAGTCGGCCGGCCCGATTTTCCATGAGAGATACCTGGTCGAGGGTCCGTGTTCCTTCTTGGAAAACTTGGTGTCAGGAGGCGTCGAAGTTCCGAGAGAGAGACTGGAGACCCTAAGGCAAGCTCGTCAGTTCTGGCGAAGCAAACTGGACAAGGTAACGGTGGAGGAACCGCTGGCAGACGATCTGTCAGGTCCACGGCCTCCACTTCGTCTACAGGACCGCCCCGACCGTTCTGAACGTGGAATTCAGATGGTTTTTTTTTTTTTTTTTTTTTGGACCCTCAGTCGTTGAAGGGATTTTTCCCCTTTGTGTCTCTTTTCTCTGTTTTTTTTTTGGTCATCGCTCCAAAGCATGTAATGGGGATTGACTTAGTTATAGAAACTTTATTTTAATTATCAAACCGTGGAAGGGAAATCAAATGCAAGAGAATTTTGGAATATGGTCGATATTTTGTACACCGGCTTGTCGCCGATCTGAATGTGTTCGAAAATAAGAAGAAGTTTTTTTAACTGGAAAAAAACTTTAGTAATATATTAGCTGCATTCGCTTCATCTTTAAAAGATAAGGAATTGCCTACGTACCCCGAAGTGGGGATCAAGCTAACCGTAGTTCGTATTACAAAGGAAAGATAAATGGAGTTCGGAGACCCGAAAACTCCTGGGCAGAGTCGTAACAACGACTTAGCTGTAGTAACGTTTCAAGTGGGCCGCATTCCAAGAGTTTTTGATCCGTTCCCCGGCCATGGTTACGAGTTCGTAGACGCCTGGACGAACCGCTCTAGACACGAGGTATGGTCCCTCCCATCGAGCGCCGAGTTTACCGGCGTTTACTTCCTTGGTGTTCTCGAACACTTCTCGCAGAACTAGATCGCCTTCGTTAAAACGCCGCTGACGAACAGTCTTATTATAGTATCGAGCCGCTGCATCTTGGTAGTGTTGCACTCGAACTAGAGCTTTATCGCGCAACTCTTCGACAAGGTCGTTGTGGTCGATTAGCATTTTGTCATTGAGTTCGGGATTATCGACCATCATAGTACGACGAAGTGTCGGGACTCCTGCTTCGGCCGGGGCAAGTGCTTCGAGACCATATGCGAGAGAGAAGGGGGACTGTCCCGTGCTCCCTTCCTTCGACCGAGTCGTTTCTTGAGTCCATCGACGATCGACTTATTCGTGGCTTCAGCTTGACCATTACCTTGCGGGTACCAAGGAGTCGAAGTGCTGAGACGGATTTGCCACTTCGACAGGAAGCGTCTGGTGATCATCGAGGTGAATTGGGTGCCGTTGTCGGTGATGTTCTTCCAGATGAAGTTGGTCACGTCTAAGGATTGGATCCTCGTGAAAGATTCTGCCTCCACCCACTAGGTGAAGTAATCAGTCAGCACCATGACATACTTCTTGGATTTGGACGCCGGCAAAGGTCCTATGGCGTCCATGGCCCAGCGCATAAAAGGATATGGAGCTGTCACGGTATTTAGCAGTTCGGGCGGGACGTGCCGCATTGTTCTATGGCGCTGACAAGCTTCGCATTTGGCCACGAAAGTTTCGCAATCGGCCATCATGGTAGGCCAATAGTGACCATCCTTTTTGATTTTAAGAGCGAGTGCGCGTCCGCCAGAATGGTTGCCACCCTCGCCTTCATGCACCTCCATCATGATGCGTTCGGCTTCGTCCCGAGTAACACAGGTAAGGAATACTCCTGACGCACTTCGGCGAAACAGTTCACCGTCCAAAAGGATGTACCTGGCACTTCGGTCCTTCAGTCGTCGAGCTGCCCATCGGTCTGTCGGGACGATACCGTCGGAGATGTAAAGTTTGATCTCAAGTTGCCAATCCTCCGGAGGTTTGGCGATGTCCGTCATATCTTCTATAAGCTCGTCGACTTCCATCGGGATTGAGTCGTCGTTGATGACGGTGATCTGGCTGTCTGGATCAATGCTGGGAGCATCGATGCATTCAATTGGAATGGTACGTCGTAACTCGGGGTCGGAGCGGTTTGCCAGAGCTGCGAGGGCGTCGGCTGAGGCATTCTCGTTCCGTGGGACCTTCGTCAGAGAGAAAGATGCAAATTCTCTGGATAACGAGCGGACCAACTGTCGATATGCTCCCATTCGCTTGTTTTTGGCATCGAATTCTCCGCTGAATTGGC
This sequence comes from Camelina sativa, assembly GCF_030686135.1. Taxonomy (NCBI): domain Eukaryota; kingdom Viridiplantae; phylum Streptophyta; class Magnoliopsida; order Brassicales; family Brassicaceae; genus Camelina; species Camelina sativa. The sequence goes on from NC_141890.1 coordinate 15,355,644, forward strand.
TGACTACGAGTTGGGAGTCACAGAAGACCTGCAGGTGTTTGACTCCAAGTCCCCGGGCTAACCGGAGTCCCGCGAGAACGGCCTCGTATTCGGTTTCGTTGTTCGACGCTTTGAAGTTGAGCTTTAACGCCTGCTCAAGGATTTCACCGGTGGGGGATCGGAGGATAAGTCCCACCCCGGAGCCGTGACTCGTTGATAAACCGTCGACGAACATTGTCCATTGCTCATCCGCGGGGGTGGGGTCGTCGAGCTCGGGCGATAGTTTGGTGATGAAATCAGCCAGAACTTGCGACTTCAGACTTGGGCGAGAACGGTATTCGATATCGTACTCGCTGAGTTCGACTGCCCAGTTCGCCATGCGTCCGGATTGGAGAGGGCTATGGAGGATGGTTCGGAGTGGTTGGTCAGTAAGCACGACGATAGAGAGCGACTGAAAATAGGGTCGCAGTTTCCGTGCTGCGATGATCACCGCAAGGGCCAGTTTTTCCAGCGTGGGGTATCGTGATTCCGCGTCGTTTAGTGCTTTGCTTGTATAGAAGATGGGCTTTTGATCTCCGCGATCGTCTCGGACTAACACCCCGCTGACTGCTGAACTTGAAACCGAGACGTAGAGGTACAACGTCTCGCCGTCCTCCGGTTTGACTAACATTGGATGGCAAGTCAGATACTCCTTTAGCTGATTAAAGGCGACCTCGCATTCCTCGTCCCAATGAAAATCCTTATTTCCGCGAAGCAGTTGGTAAAAGGGGTGGCACTTGTCCGTTGATCGGGCGATGAAACGATTCAGAGCGGCGATCCGACCAGTCAGGCGTTGTACTTCTCGCTTGTTGGTCGGTGACGGTAGTCCCAGTATGGCTTCAATCTGTTTAGGATTCGCCTCTATTCCCCGTTCAGTGACGATGTACCCCAAGAATTCTCCGGAAGTAACTCCGAACGTACACTTCGTTGGGTTTAATTTCATCTGGAATTGATCAAAGATGTCAAAACACTCTGTCAGATGTTGGACGTGCTGCTCTGCGATCAAAGACTTGACCAGCATATCGTCTATATAGACCTCCATAGTTTTGCCGAGCAGATCTGCCAACATCATGTTTACCAATCGCTGGTAGGTTGCTCCGGCGTTTTTCAATCAGAACGGCATCACTTTGTAGCAGTAGGTCCCCCTATCTGTGATGAATGCCGTTTTCTCGCGGTCCGCCGGACTCATGGCGATCTGGTTGTACCCTGAGAATGCATCCATAAATGAAAGCAATTGGTTGCCGGCCGTAGCTTCGACGAGACGATCTATGTGTGGCAGAGGGAAGCTGTCCTTAGGACATGCTTTGTTGAGATCGGTGAAGTCCACGCAGACTCTCCACTTGCCGTTTTTCTTTTTGACCAATACCGGGTTAGCCAGCCAATCAGGGTACTGGACTTCCACTATTTGATCTGCCTTGAGTAGTCGTTCGACTTCGTCTTGGACCGCATTGGCTCGATCCGGGCCCAAACGCCTGCGTTTCTGTCTGACCGGCTTGAATGTGGGATCGATGTTGAGCTTATGGCACATGACTTCGGGGCTTATTCCGACCATATCTTTTGTTGACCAGGCGAATGTGGAAGCTCGAGACTGCAGAAAAGCGATCAGCTTTGTCTTTATGTGTTCGTCGAGTTCGGACCCGATGCCGACAGTTCGCGAGGGGTCGGAGGGGTCTATATTAGCATGTATGATTCGACACTCCGGAGACTTGAGGCGATCCCGCTCCGGCTTGTGGGGACCGGTAAGATGGTCCCCGCTCTGTAATTGTTATGCGTTCTCCGCCGTCCTCTGCTTCTTTTCGATAACAGAGCACACTCGGGCTACCCTTTGGTCGCCATAAAGTGTGCAAATTCCTGTGGTGGTCGGGAATTTGAGGCAGAGGTGATAGGTCGATGGTACGGCCTGCATCGAATATATCCACGGTACCCCCAAAATGGCGTTGTAGATCGGAGGTGCATCAATGACTGCAAACTTAGTCTTCCGGGTCACTCCGCCAGCTCGTACTTGTAGCTTTACATCGCCCATTGACATCTTAGCGATCCCATCATAGCCCGTCAGCGTTCGAGTTTCGGGTTTCAGTTGGTCTGGTGTGACGCCCATTTTTTCTAACGTTTGCCAGCAGAGTACGTTGACGGTGCTCCCGGTGTCAATCAGGACTCGTTCGACGTCGAAGTCGCCCATTGTGACTTCGATAACCAAAGGGTCCGAATGGGGATGTTGGATTCCTTTGGCGTCCTCTGAAGTGAATGATATCGGGTCCAAACAGAGTGAAGGTTCGCTCGGAACTGTTCGAAGGGTGCAAACTTGTCGTGCCCTCTTCTTCAATGCGCGGACGGACTCTGCGCAGTCCTCCGGTGGGCCAAGTATCATTGTTATTCGTCCTCGGGGAGGGGAATTGGCCCGCTCCGGGTTTTGCCCCCTCTGCCGCTTGGGAGGGTCAGGCAGTTCGTCTGCTTGGGGCGCCTCTTCTTGGTGGTTCACGAATGCTTGGTTGGCCGGCTGTTGGACTGCGTTGGGTGGTGCGTTGTAGCCTCGTCCGCCACCTGCACCGCGGCCTCCGTTAGATTGTCCGCCACGCCATCCCCCACGGCGACCTCTGCCTCCGCGAACGCTTTTTGGCTGAAAGACAGCTTCGACTTCGCCAGAGAGATACTTCCCGTACAAGTAATTCTTTAGGTGGACGCACTCATGTGTGGAGTGACCGGGGGTCATGTGAAAGTCGCAGTAGAGTTCCTTCGGGTCAGACGGCTACTTGTCTTGTTCGTCCGCCTCGGAGACTGCGTGGATGACGCCTTTTTTTTGATCCTGAGGTTCGTGGTGCTTGCGGGGTTCGTGATGTTCGACCCGGTTTTTAGCCTTGGAGGGATGCGACGATTGTTCGTCCTTAGTTTTCGCGGCTATTTGAGCCTCTTCTTCCTCATCGAGCGCGAATCTGGAAGCTCGATGTAGTGCGTCGTCAAGGTCCTTGGGTTCCCGGATGTTGAGGTCCTTTCGTAGTGGTGATCCAGGGATCAGACCCTTTCTGAAGACTGCCATTGCAGCGTCCTCCGGGACGTTGATCTTTGTCAGCTTCTCCTTGAATCTGTTCAAGAAACTGGCGATGGGTTCTCCTTGTTCCTAGGCCATCTCCCAGAGATCCGAACTTGTCACGCCTCGTTCGATGAGGATTCGGTAATTCTTGAGGAAAGTCTTGGACAACTGGTCGAAGTTGTCGATTGAGTTCGGCTCGAGCCTTGTGAACTATACCAAGGCAGGGCCGGAAAGGCTATCGACGAATAGCTGACAGCAACCGGCGTCCCTCTGTTCATCGGTGAATCGTGCTTTTGACATGGTCGCCATGAAGGACGTCATGAACTGGACCGGATCTTTGTCTCCCTGGTAGATTGGAAGCTTCAGCTTGACATTCGGTACGGCAGCCCGCGTTATCCGTTGAGTGAAGGGTGACTGCCGAGTCACCTCGACAATTCTATCAATCTTCGGAGCCGTGCTGATAGCCCGATGGAGGAGTGTGTTCATGCCGCTAATCTGCGATTTGATTTCTTCGAGTTCGAAGCAAGGTCCGGAGTTCACGAGGCGGGCGACCGGGGCGGCCGGGCTCTCGTGTATCCGCGAATTCAGATTCGTCGGTCGAATACTCGGCGTGGTGTGAGGGGGAGGATTCTTGCGCTCGAATTGTGCGTCCGAAAAGTCGAGACGACGAGTGAGACCGCCTAAGTTTGGCGATTGTCCGGCAGAGACTTGCGATGGGGTTGTCTGGGTTACCACGGCGTCGACTCTGCGGTTGGTATCGGAGATCATCTGGTAGATCTCTTTCGTCATGGAGCCGAACAAGATCTTGAAGTCCTCCATGGAGATGACCTGCGGGTTCTGGACTGCTGGCGTGGCATGAACAGGGAGGTTCCCGTTCTGTGCGCCGAGCTGCTGCTCCGTGACGCGCGCATCCTTCTCGTTGCGGGGTTGTTCATCGGTGAACTCCGTGTCGAGGTTGACTAGCTCTACTTGAGTTCGCCCTGCTTCCTGGCTGGTCTCCCCTTCGGATCTGATCCCGACTGGGAGTTCGGCGGAGGTTTCGGTCGGGTTTGTCGTTGCGTTGACGTGGTGACGGGAGTACACGGCGATGGCCGGCCTGGTCGAAACGCCACCTCGTGTTGCGACGCTATCCTGAGTGGATGCGACGCCTGTGAGATCGGGCATGCTGGAGGTTGTGCGGTTTGCTTCGGGGATTTCGTTGATGATGGAAGACATTATTGTAGGGCTTTTTAGGGAGATTTTCTTAGAGAGTAAGTTTTCTAGAGACGATTTGCGTCCCCACAGACGGCGCCAATTGTAGAAACTAGGTTTCCACAATGAATTTGTTTAAGGAGGGAAACAAATTCAATAGAGTTATCTCTCTAGAAAATAGATCTAAGCCTTGGAATTAAAAGTAAAGAAGTAGAACTCAAAAGAATTAGGGTTTATTGCTAAGAACAAGAGGAGAACTCGATTATTGTATTCAATTCTCGATACCTTACAATGGCGAAGTCTCCCCTTATTTATACATGTTCTTAGATTGCATAATATACTAACTTTCTTTATCGGACGAAGTGAGATATGGAAAACTGCCTTATTGCTTCAGTCGGCCGCCGTGCCGAAGTGGAGGTCGGTTTCTTCTTCTTCAAGGCTACGCTTTGGCCGAACTGACTTCTTGTTGACCTAATCAAGCCCTCAACCGGTTTCCCGGTTAACTAATCAATTAGTATTTCTGGTTTAGCTCGGTATGTCGGGGGTGCTGAATCCCGCACCAACAGCTCTCCTGAAGAGTGAAGAAGATCCTTGTCACGCATTGTACCAGCAAAAGCTTGCTGAATACTCATCAGAGATCCTCGTTACTCGTATTACTCGCACAATCTTACTGAGTACCTTGTTCAGATTCGAAAGGGAAAGCTACTGATGTTTCAGAACCTATGGATATCAAAATCTTTCATGCGCCTCTAGATGTCAGACTTTCAACTATCGTCGACACAGCGGCGTGTCTGGTTTCCAAATACGGATGGGAGTTTGATCGAGTTGATGGTCATGGCTTCTAATACAAATGATTCAAGATTCAACTTCTTGTCGAGCTCACCATCAGACAATGTTCAGTCATTTTACCAGAAAATGATTGGTGAATACTGTTTTCTGGATCATGATAGAGTTCCTGATTTTTGTTAAGCCCTATCCTGAGTCTTCTCAATCCAGCAGTCTCAAAGACGTGTTTTGCCTTATCATCTACATTGTAGACTTCTCGAAGGGATGACGCTCAGGGACCTTGACACTGTTAAGGTCACAGCGTAGTTTGTGGCATGGTATGGGGATGATTTTTGTGGGCATCTGATGGAAAGAGAGTAATGGTGAAGCCAACTGATTACAGGTTCGCTTTTTTTTTTTAGTTAACGAGTTTGTTGCTGCGTATTCGCAAGTATTACATCCTCCCAAAGATTTGAAAGGCAAGCTGAAAAAGAATGCCGCTTATATGGCCGCCATTCTCAAGGGTTTTTTCGAACGTATTCAGTGGGATCTTATCCAGGAGCGTGAATGGCTTGAGGGTGGGGAGAAGGCTATGATTAATTGGCATGTGATCTTATCCTACAACTGACCACCACCGGAGGGATCAGATCTGAAGCCGGGTTTTTAAAGAATGGGAGCAGAAGATACCTTAACACTGTCTTTATGACAAACGCTCAGGGAAATTTGCTTTACAGTCTCTTAATTCTTATCTTCAATAAATGTTTAAAACTATCTCTAATGCTACTAGAATGATTATTACTTACTTAAGTTTGTTTTATGGTTACTTCTTATGGTTCATTCATGGTGAAGCTCATTTTGTGCGGTTTGTCTTTTCTTCCAATGTTTTCAAATTGTAGTGCTTTGACTTGTAAAATCTTACAATTTTATTCCAAATTTGATAACTGTTCTAGCAATACCTCTTTTTATAATTTTTATCCTAAAGTTTTTGCGTGTGTTCTGAACCTAATGAGATCACTGTAGCACAATTAAAAAGACATTCTTATCTTATATTCTTATTTACATGTAAACAAAAAAGAATCATACAAATAATCAAAACCAATATATCGTTAGATGTTCAAAGAAGTGTCATCTAACTTATAGTAATAACAAAAAGGTTTATGGTGTTTTTTAGTCTTCTTCGGCCATGGGTGCATCGTCTTGATCACCATCTCCAAAGTCATCATCTCCACCATATGGTGCCACCGGAAGAGCTTCGTCTTCATACAACGGTGCATCAGGAATCTCCATGTCCTCTGTCACTTTCATTGTCTCCAGATTCTCCTCGCTGAAGAAATAGTTCAATGGCTTTGATACCTACAATCACACAAAAAGCCAACATTTCTTTTTTGATCCCAACATGTTGCAGCAAGGTTGATACTTTTACCACAGATGGAAAGAAAGGTTTTTACCTTGAATAATCGGTTTCTTTGCTCAGCACTTTCGATAAGGTTTTTCCAGAGTGGATCGCTCTTCAATGTTGCAGCTGAACCAACGACCTGATAAGCAAGTTTTAGAGGAGAATGGATCAGTGAGATAGAACCAGAGAGAGGGTTATATAAATAAAAGCCAGAGAACAGCTTTGTGTGCAAGAATTGGTTTTATGTCTTACCAATACTGAAGACTTAGCTCGTGTAATCCCCACATTCATCCGCCGTGAATTAGAGAGAAACCCGATTTGTCCTTTATCGTTAGCTCTGACGCATGAGAATATAGCAACATCCTTCTCCCTTCCCTTTTCATCAAGATGAGGAAAAAAAAACAGAAAGAGAATTGGATGAAAACTTGGACTGTGGTTTGAGTTCTGAGATTAGCATAAAAGCAGAATCTACTGCATTTTAGTTTGTTTAAGCGCACAGTTGATGTTGAATTGTGAGAAAAAGAGAGTAGAATATTGACCTGGAACCCATCAACAGTGTTGATATCAACCACTTTTTCTGCCTCCGCACCAAACATCTCCTTAAACCGATCTTTGAAAGTTTTTACTTGGTAGTTGTACGGCGATATAATAGCTAGCTGAGAACTTGACTTCAGCTCTGGGTACATGGTCACAAGTCTGTGGTAGATGAGAAGAACAAATTCCACCTCATCAAGATTTACCCGAGAACCAGTTGCTCCTGGATGTTGAGACTCTTTCCCTTCATGTATATCGAAAAAGCAAAATGGACCAAAGCAACGGTATTTATGCCAGTCTCGAGTAGTCTGAGCTTCAATGTTAGATCCATCTTCCAGTGCCTCCTCATAAAATTGCTTTGAAGGAAAGCTTCTTATCTGATTTTCAGTCAAAAATTGTTTCAGGGTAAAATGAGATGCAACCATTGAAGTAAGAATTAAGCTAACTGCGATTCTTTTGAAAAATCTTGTGAAGTAGCTATCAACTGCTGTTAATTCTTTAGAAATCTGATATCCACTGAGTATCTATCTTAAGTGGATACTAAATGAGAATTGCTCCATACCTCTGGATGCATCCGGTATTGGGTCTTCAACATTTTCACTGGATAGCCAGCCTTTTGAAGTCTCTCGAACATGCTTGTACCATACCTTCATCGAAGAGAGAATAAAAAAATTGCAATCCGATAGTGTCAATACAATATTCATGAAAGACATATAAACAGATAAAAGGTTGGACGAATTGAGTGGTTTAAAGCACTTACCCAGAATCCTGAGCAACAGTTGAGATTACAGTAGCTGGGAGTTGTTTTGGATCCCCTACCTGATAAAAATAGAAAGATAATTTTGATTAGTTGCCTTTAACTGATCATACCAATTTAACTCATAAACTTATGGTCTTGTGCTTGCTGGTCACACCTACAAGACACAGCTATATTGTTCAATTCCAAGAGGGGATGCTTCTAATGGCGTGTGTCGAATTATCTATCTATTTTTATATAGTTGGAAAGTTACTGCAATTTTGATACTTAAATAAATGCTGTGGGATTGTTACCAGAAACACTTGTTTGCACCTAGTGGCCAAAGGAATTAGAGTTGCTGGCTCAACCTGGGAAAGGAACACAAGTGTAAATATCATTAGCAACAAACTCTGAGAAGCAGATAAGCTTCTGACACTCGGGAAAAATAAGCATGAACATTTTCTCTACATGCATAAACTTTTTATCAGTAAAAAGCTACTTCCATGTACAAAGCAAACAACAAATTTTGAGATATATAACATATTTTGGCTTCGAAACAAAACCAGGATTAAAATTATCCAGATACTATAGGTTAGGGAGAAGAGATTTATCAACCCCATGTACCAACATGACAAAAGTCTCATGCAACTTGAGTTTCAAAAACAAAGCATCCTATTTTTCTATCCACTTTCAAATAAGCCATCAGACATTTATAGGTTCATGTAAACCTTATCAACACATCCAAACATAAGTCCATATATTAGAAGGGGCTTACAGCTTGTGCAGCTTCATCTATAATAACGACATCGAAGCCACGGTTAGATTTAGCAAGAAGTGCGGAGCCACTGAAGCTAAGGGTAGCGAACACCTGAAAGTGCAAAGAAACAGAAATGAATAATCAGGGAAGGATAAAGAACAGCTTTGAATTACATCAATACGAAAGCAATCCCCGTACAATTGCAGCCTCTTCCAAAATTGCAGTGCGGATACTATCTATATCAGTTCCTGTGGTTCCTTGTTTTGGTTTATCGATGGCAGAGCCACGCTTTTGTGTTACCTGCAAAATAGTGTTCTCAGAACGCAGTATCCAAAAAAAAGATATGTCAACAAATTTTGTAATTTCGCTGTTTGTTCTCTACAAGTGTGATTCCTCCTTGATGAATATTCTTTATCTGATGAAAGTTAGACTCCCAGTAGAATATTCTTTTAGAAAGTTAAATCAAGCAACCAAAACTAAGCCAGGACAAACGACAATCAAAGTGTAAAAGCTACTAGATACATACAAGGTGATCCAGGGATACTGATGCAACGGAGTGATGTGCCTTGAGACCAATTCGAACTATTTTGGGTGTGTATGTCTGGGCGTTTTCGTCACGAAGACCTGAAAGTACAAAAGTCATAATTTATAAGACCATTACCAACTTTTCAATAATGAAACGATGTATTGAATAAACCACATACCTGTAGTCAGAAGCCGCAACACAATCTCATCAAGTGCCGAGTTTGATGGAGCACAGACAAGTACTCGTAATCTGTACTTCCGACTAGCATTAACCACCTCTGGTTTCTGAATACAAAAGAAAGATAAGTGGCGTTACTATATGATAATATAAATAAATGCGGGGTTACCACTTGTCTCAGAATAAAATCTTACGACTTACCAATTCATTTCCTGAGGTTGGAAAAAAACCATCATCACCATCTTCAGGCATAATAGCATCTCGAGGGTTGACACCCAAAATCCAAGGAGAAGCTCGCCCCCAGTGATGGTATCTGCAGACAAAAGAAATGATAAGATAATAGGGAGGTATGATATGTTATATTTCAGACCAAACTAGTGATGCAATGCAATATTATTCTAAATCCTCTTATTCGCAAGATTTCAAATGAAACACCATATGATTTAGATAATATCATAAAACTAACAATTTCTAATCATTATGAACATATATCTGGGTATGCGAGAACTAAGTATCGGAAAAAGTAAAATATCTTAAAAGGGAGCAAAACCATACTTCTCCTCCATGGTCATCTGAATTACACGTTTCACTTCTTGCATTGTATCCCTATTATGGAAAAAAAAAAAGGAGTATTAACGAGAATGCAAAGCATAGTTGTCATCCTAACTCGGAGCTGCACAAATTTATGTGAGCATCAAGAGGATAGAATGTAAGAAATCATACTTAGACTGGACTCTCGCTGGAGTGGCATGCATAATAGCTCCAAGAATGCTAAGAATTGTCTGTGTTTTCCCCGTACCTGGAGGACCCTAATGAAGGATAGAATCATTAGTATTAGAATCAAATTGTAGATTAACTATCTGCTTGTCAATGCAATATAAAAAATCAAACCAGTTATAGCCATGTTGACTGTCAATGCAATTTTACAAGGAAGAATTTCAGGTCCACATAGTTTACAAGATCAAAATATTGCCAACTTCGAATTATTTTGGTTTTCTGTTGTATGTATCATCCACATACTTTTTAAAGGCAATCTTGAGAGTCAAATAGAAATACATTGAGTGCTAGCTCAGTAAGCATGTTGGAGCATTCATATGGAAGAAGATTGTGTGTTTCACATTCAGTGTGTAAAGAAGTATGATACCTTAGAATGAAAAAGCTAAGTAATAGTCCTAAAAATAATGAAACAAGTTAATTGAAGAAGTCAACCTGTATTAACACGAAGGATTTCCTTGATAGACCAACCTACAAAATAATATTTTAAGACAAAGAGCCCAAATCTATGTTAAGGGAAAGTTTAAAAGTTTGAAAGGATAGAAATGACAAGGCCAGACTTACATCAATTGCCTCCTTTTGGGATTTGTTAAGATTTTCGTTAAAATAATCATGCAGAGGTCCAGATATTTTCCACGCTTCATCTCCAGAACCACACGATTTTTCTTTTGCAGTAAAGATTAAATCCTTGAAAGGGAGCGAACTGACCGATCGTAGTGCTATATATTCCCGAATAATGGTCGATAAACCACATAACTACAAAACAAACAAAACATACCATGAAAGAGTGAATGCAAGAGAGAAATATATTTTATCAAGAAATGATATGCAACAGCCGCCAGCTTTAAAACTCAAAAATCGAAATTCTAATTAGACGAATGAAGGGAAGAAGAAAACGGAAACCAAGCTAGCACAGCATAACAGAAATCTAGACATAATTGAGGCGTATTAACCAATTCTTGAAAAAGACATGTTATAACTTGACATAGTTGGTGTGTCATAAAAACTGACCTTTAAACTGAATACCCTTTTGTCTATAGCGCTGGCAGACGATGTAATAAGAGAACGCATATTTGAGAGAGCTTGGATAAAAGACTTTGTTCTAGAGGATTTAGTATTTCTGGTTATCTTCACTATATCTTCAGCTAAATACATCCGAAGACGAAGAAGATTGCTTTGACGATTTTCCACTACAGCAAACCCATAAGATGAGGGAAATGAACTCCCTTTAACCTGAAAAGGTTAATCTCTAAGTGAATCCAATATTTGAGGATGAATTTTCTTAATCAGAAACACAAGTCATACAACACCTTGAGAAATAAAATAAAAAGCAAAGGAACGGTATAAGTACCTCTTCTTTTGACAACAACAAAAGATCGTTTTGAGCAAGATATTCATCCTCTTCATGTTCGTATGTGACAAGCAGAAAGTGAAACCCTTCGCCCTCGTTGCATTCCATTACCAGTCTCATTTTACACACCGTTGCTAAGAGGAAAAATGACAGAAAAGTCACTTCCTCAATTTCAGAACCAAATATGTAAAAGAAACTAGTTTTCTAAACAACATATCTTACTACAAGTATACAAATTTAATTCCCAATAACAGAACATCAAATCCAAAACATTTGACACTTTCTTCCATGATCAATGGATGGACAGAAGTAATAAATAAAAAAAACACGAAAAGACATACCTTCTTCAGCGTCTTTATTCTGCAAAATTTGAGCTTTAACTTCCTCAAAGAGCAGTGGTTCAAAAGTCTCAAAGTAATCATCAACATCTTTATAAGTATTCTTTACAACACTCAACTTCTCTTTAGAATCCTTTCTACTATTCCTCTGTAAAGATAAATGAAACTTTAAAATTAAATCTCACATTCACCTAAGAAGAAAACGCATATAGTTTTTTTTACACAGATGATGATCAATGAAGTTACCTCATTCTCTTTTGTAAGCTGTTTGTAATCCCAACCTAATATAATGTTATAGAAACGAGTAACAGCTGAGGCTTCTTCTTCTTGTATCTTAATATTATCGATCGCCATTACACACACTAATCTCTCTCTCTCTCTCTCTCTCTCTCTCTCTCTCTCTCTCTCTCTCTCTCTCAGCTCCAAATTCACCGCTCAGAGTCTTCTACACGAACATGTATCAAACAAACCAAAACGAAATTGAGGAATGAATTATGAACGCAAGCATATAATCATAATGTGATTACTAATTCCTCAACGAAATCGAACCCAATCATCATCAACAGATTAAACCCAAATTGACTTAGGGAACTGAATTTACAGAGAACAACATAAGAGCTTAACAAAAATCTCAGTAAAAGTTGTGTCTAGAGCAATAAAAGTTACTTTGCCCTAGACAAGCTTCGGAGAGAAGAAGATTTTACCAGTCGGAGAAGACGAGAGAAGACGGCGGAGAGAGGAGACTGCGGTGAAGCTGTAACCGGAATAAAAGGGTTTAGCTACTAAAACTTCTTTTTTTTTTTTGAACAAACTTCTAGTTACACTTTTTCGTTATAAAAGAAAAAAAAATAGATGGTGGGCCGTAATAACTTAAGGCCCAATATACGTTTCGTGAAAAATGGTAATTCACGTTTATTATTTCATTATTTACATAATAAGTTTTGAAGTTTCAATCAATATAGTTTACATGTGTTTGTTTATCACACTGGCTATAAACACAATTAATTAGACTTGTAACAAATGTGTAATTTGAAAAGGTTTAGTAGTTTCTGATGGTGCTACTGGTGCAAGGGGCGCAAGCAAGATCCATGGTTGAGATACAAACACGAAGAACTTCGTGAACAACTCCTCGCTGAAGCACTTTTAGAACGGTTTCTTCTTTCCCTGTTACAACATCCACTAGAGAGACCTGACGTGATACGATTTCGTCTCTCATTCGTCTCCCACCTGACCATCGACCTAACGTCAACCATTTCACCCAAACTAGCTGCTCTGAGATTCCATATCTCCTTAGCGCATCCAAGATTTGCTCCCGCTGTAGATTAATAATGGTTAAGAAGCTGGAAAGGGAAAGTTTGGTTTCTTTTGGAATAAACAACTAACCAGCGGTTTCAGGTGTTGTATGCAGTAGATGAGTCCAATGAGGTTTAGCAGCACACTCAAGTTTGGTTTGAAGATAAATAACTCCACATCTTGGAATCCTAACCTCATCGAGCTCATTGTTTCAACCGCGTGCAGATATTGGCCGCCCTCTAGAGACAACGTAACAGGCCATTTAGTCACATATGTAATCACCTCGGAAGCTCTTGATGCCATTTCCTTATGCTGCACCACGTAAAATCTTCTCCATTCCTACAAAAATGTTTTAGAGTTTACAGTACTTATAAACCCATTATCGACCTCATCGTATTCAAAGTTAGAGAGAGTTTCAGTCTCTCACCACCACAACAACAGAAGCAACAAAAACAACCCCAAAATGGCCAAATTAGAAAACTAGCATACTCTACCTACAAGTTTCCATTATCCTGAGCTATGTAGATGATCATCACTGTGTCAAATTCAATCATAGCACATAGTATAAATTATAAAAGAAACCCCTTTCTATATCACATCACCATCCTCCAGTACTGAGCAATTGTTAAATATATCAACTAAACAATCTACACTAGCAAGCATATACCAATTCATGAGGTTATAACAAGCTCCCAATTTATCCAAGTCACAACTCAAACAGAATTCAATTCTACAACAAACAAACAAACTCACACCATCAGACTACAAACTGACCAAAATCTAAAACAACTCGAGACTTGAATTTGTAAGAAACAAGAATCTATGGAAATGTCTCATTTTTGATACCTGGGAATTTTCCTCATTGGTGGTTCCAGCGTGTTGAGGTTGAGGAAACTGACTACTGTCTGAATCAAATGTGCACAACAAAGGCCATCTTTTTCGAAACAGAGGTTCCCATAAGACATCAGAACCACAAAGCTCTCTCCAAAAACTAGAACAGCTACTGAGTGCACAAAGATCAATCACCTAATCATCATACAAAGACACAATTTTTTTATCAAGAACTAGCCTCAGAATCAAGTTCACATAGAGAAATTTAGCAAAAACCTGAAGAGAAGAGCCGATCTTCAGGATTATATCATGAGGAACAGAGCTACAAGATAATTGAATCGAATTCATACTTTTTTTTAAAAACAAACTTCGCAACTTTCTTCAATATCTGTAGAGATATTGCGTTTCTAAGGAGTACACGTTACCATATGACTAGTTACGGATGTGAAGGAGATGACGATGATGATGATTGTGACCCACCACATAAAAAATTACTTCTTGAAGTTGACTTAAAAGTCTTAAACAACAACCAAATAAAAAGAGACAAAGTTAACCGAACAGACAAAAATGTCAACTTCTCGGTGATTTCTTCTTTTTGTAGCCCATGAACATCGAAGACGGCTTGTGCCCAGATCAGATTCGCATGTCTAATCTCATACGAACTCATCTTTTTCATAGGATCATCAAGAAAAAGCTCTTCTTTGGTATACAATGTTGGTGTCTACTGTACGCCCATAAGTTGTTCGATGATATGCCTGAGAGAAAATGTGATAAGTAACAAAAAAAAAAAGAGAAAAAAGAATGGGGCATTCCGAGAATTGAACTCGGGACCTCTCGCACCCTAAGCGAGAATCATACCACTAGACCAAATGCCCGATGTTGACGAGCTTTAACTTTCAACATTAACATAACGTACATCTAAGATTTATTAATGTTTTCTTAACAAGACCAGTTCACTCATTTGAAGTAGCCTGTCCAAACATGTGTGTGAAATCTGAAATGACAAGTTTTGATCCAATCCCAATGAAGGTTCTCAAGACATCTGTCTAGGTACGACAACTTTAGGATGTTCCTTTATCCTTTGCCCTGACAATGTCTATCCCTTGGATTCTTGTAGCTAGTCCAAGACACTTCATCTTGAACTCAACCATCAAGCTGAGCTTTATATAATCAACAACATCAGCAAGTAAAGCTTCTCAAACGTTTAATTTGTATAATCTTCTTACGTACACACAAGTATCATAATTTCATCTTTTTAAGTCATTGACTCTTCATAGGACCTCGTAAAACTGTCAAACTTTATAATATTATCTTCAAGAGTTTTTTAAGCATAGGAATATTTCTTTTTTTTTTTGTTTTTTTTTTGTTGAAATGTTAGATTTATTAATCGACAAAAAGAAAAAATATTTACAAAAGGTTAAAAGTTGTTCAAAACAGAGCATAAACGTGTCTTTTTAACCATAGAAAAAAAAAAAAAAAAACAGACTTAGTGACTAAAAAAACCGTTCCAGCGGTCCAAGAGAGGGCTGGTTGCGTTTTGGAGTCGGTGAAGGCTTTTCAAATTGTGACCTCTCACCTCGTCTGCGATCATATCTATAAGGGCAATGCCACCGGTCATCCATCCATTTGGGTGTCAAAAGAATGAATTAATAATATTTTAATTAACTTTAATTATTTAATTATTTTTTAATTTATCCAACTAATGAAAAGAAAACAGCAAGAGACCCAGTGT
Source organism: Camelina sativa (assembly GCF_030686135.1). Lineage (NCBI taxonomy): Eukaryota > Viridiplantae > Streptophyta > Magnoliopsida > Brassicales > Brassicaceae > Camelina > Camelina sativa. The sequence goes on from NC_141890.1 coordinate 15,371,091, forward strand.
CTTATTTGATTTGGGCAGAGACACTATTTTCTTATCTCTCCACCTTTTTCTCATTTTTTTATTTTTTTTTTAATTTTTCTGACCCCCTATCAAGTATGTGGGATGAAAATGCTCTTAGGACTGGTAGCTGCGGCGGCTCGTATTATGGATACATCCATACCGCTCCCTCCATACTAAATATATGCTTGTTTGGAAGAGCAGGCGGAGGAGAGCAGCTTCAATAGCAGGGGAGGCTTGGCGAGTGAGAGTCCGCAAAGTTATTGCCCAATCTGGGTTTGGGCGACGTTGGAGGAGGGGTGCACTCAAAGATGAGCAAAGAGAAAACGTATACGGGCAAAAAAAGAAGAGATGATCCCTAGTCTCATTTCGCTCACCACACAGCGGACATGATTGAGTTTGTCCCCAGCTCCGTAGACGTTGGTCAGTGGATAGCCGATCACGGATCGCCAACCAAGTATATGATTTCAGTATTATTGTGGTATATATTTCTTACTGCTTAAACCATAAATGGTAACGCTTGATCGTATTTATTGTCATGTATATTAATTTTTGCAAGACAATGGATATTCATATTTTTTACTGCAAATCAAATTTAATGCGACTAAGATTTATTATTTTGTCAACTGTTTGATTGATTTTGGAATTGAAATTGTCATATATGTCTCGATTTTGGAATTCAAAATGCTATGTATTCTCTATGCTTGATTTTGGAATTTGAAATTGTTATATATGTTTTCTCTGATTTATTTTACCATTTCTTTATTTGACAAATAGGACATCAGACAACATTCAGCTGAAAACAGACTATCTAGAAGCCAAGTGTTATACTTGTTAATGACTCAAGATGCATTACTTGTGCATGAGATTGTTCAAGCCAACCAGGCTGCTAGACTGTTTATGTATCCTATCCTACTTCTAAGGCATAGTGATGGACATGGATACATACAAATAAGAAGAGATCACGAATTCGAGGTATTTAAGTTTGTTTTTTGTTTATTATTTAAATTTCATAAAAGGCATGCACTCATACTTTTGTTATTTGTTGTGGTAGTTTGGTGGTATCGCATCAATTGTCCTTTAACGATGCTCGATTACCGCTCATCATGTAGGCAATTTGTTTAGGTATTAGTGGCACACTGCTATTTTCTTCAAGTTATCCAAGGCGATCACTTCCTAGTACATTACTGGCAGAAAACGAAGATGATGTAATGCTAATCGAGCAGGATCAGATTCCAATCGTTCCGGTGGTCGATCTAGCTCATCTACACCAAAGTTAAATTTAGTTGAAGTTTGGCTTCTAAGCTGTTTTAGTTGGGAAAATTTTACTTTAAGATATCACGTATAGTAAGATAGTATGCCAATGATATAGTATTTTTAAACACAAGAATCTGATTTTGTTTAAATAAGGCTTGTCAAGGGGGATACCAGTCCAGATTTGTCCACATAGCCATTGAGTGTCTACTTCCTACGGCATTCAATAATTATAGTTAGTTAACTCAGTTTCAGAGCTAAAATATCAGTTCATTACTTTCAATCATTTAATAAACTAGTAAATATATAATTATTTTCTTACAATTAATTGTAAAATGATAGGCTTTTATTAGACAAGACAAATAATAGTCTTTACATTACACTTGTCAATATTTTTAATGGGGTTTACACGTGTCTACATTGTTCATATATGATAAGGAAATTCAGAATAATATATTGTTAAATTAAGATGTTTTGCCTTAAAACTACTTTAGAACTTAACACAGTAAAATACAATAGTATATATTTAGGTTTTTGAGATTTTTATTTCTAAAAAAAATGGAAATTAATTTATTTTAAAGTCAAACTTAAGGAAAAAACCAAAAAAAAAAACTATTAATTTATAATGCAAGAGTTGGATACATATACATTAAATATAAAGATACGAAATTAATTAATTTCCTTCACTTTTAATTTTTAACATCTGTACTAAGAAAGTTCTTTATATGCAGATTTTATAAATTGAGTGATCATTTTGATTATGTGTCTAAATTCTCTTCTCTTCAATATTATATTTGAAATGTGTTAGGCTTCATAAGATATATCTTACGGGGAGAAGACTGTAAACTAGTCTTTGTTATTTAGAACTTGATTGTGATGGGTTGGTGGTGGTGGAAGTGGTCACGAAGAAGCATCCCTGATGAGTAAGAATAACATATATATATATATATATCATTTATTTATGTTGTTATAGTTTTCTTACGATGCCACATTTTTTTTCCTCTTGAAAAATCATTTAGTTATACTATGGATGCTGAACTGAAGATTGGGATGCATTGTGAAAATTGCGCAAAAAAACTCAGAAAAGTTGTTAGCAAACTAAAAGGCAAGAATTTTAATTATTTATTTATTCAATATGAATATATATATATATTCATATTTATTTGATGACGATACAGTACATATATATATGTATATGCATCAATAATATTTTATAATTAATGTATTATTAGGAGTTGAAGAATGTCTAACGGATATGCGTAACCAAAAGATTATGGTTGCTGGTGCTTTTGATTTGGAGAGGATCTTGAAGACTATCAAGAAAAAAACTGGTAAAAATGCAGAAATTTTGGTGATGACTAAGAAATCCGATGCAGTTCAGACGGACGATGATGAATCTGATAAAGTCCAGATAGATGATGAACATGAACTAGTTCTAGAGAAGAATGAAACATCTTCTTTAGTTCCAAAACAACAAGAAAATCTTGAAAACGAGAAAAATGATGATAAACCTGAGACAAGGTAGATTACTATCTAATCGTTCTCGCTTTTTTTTTTTTGTTGATTTTTAGGATACTAGATGTATCTTAACTCTTTACAATTATTTTGTAGTAGTGTAATGGAAGTCGAGTTCAAGATACCATTCCTAAATGACAAATATGAGGTCGAAAAAGTTATTTCCAAATTCGAAGGTATGCCATTTACTTTATCCACCATTTTAGATATATAAACTTGATTAAAAATACTATTTTATATTGAAATAATTTATATTTTGAATGGTTTTAATTAGGGGTTGAAACATGTGTGGTCGATGTTGAAAGTCAAAAGGTTGTGGTTACTGGTAGTTTTGATCAAGAGAAAATGTTGAAAAAACTCAAGAAAAAGATGGATAAAAAGAAGGATGAAGAATCCAAAATCGCCGCAGGGGAAAAAGAAGAAGCTGATATGAGTAGAGATATGCATGTCAAACTAAATATATGATGTATAGTAACGCATATTCTAACGGATGTTGTATTGCGTAAGGTATTCGCAACAAGTATCCACCATAAAAAACTTGGCATTGTAATACATTATATCCATCTTGAGACATATTTTAATATTTGATTCATCTTGCTATTATTAAAAAGGTCTGTAAACTCAAATAATGTGTCATAATTATTGGTTCTTTGATTTATAAATTCAAATGTTATTTCAAAATTTCATTTATTTTGAAATCAGATATATGAGTTTTGGAATTACATGGTTATATCATTTTTTGGACAAAGTATACTTTACCATTATATCATATTTTTTTTTGAATGAATGTTAAACTGTATTCAACCCAAATATTTTTTATTATACAATGAGTTAATGTATTTGGTTTTGCTGAAATTTAGAGATTACAATAGAGAGGTTTTGAACAGAAGCCGAAGATGTTCTTTATTGCGTTTAGGATCTTGTGGCAAACGATTGGAGACCGTCCGAGTACGATCATTGTCTCCCTCTTTTGAATAGAACTAAGTCAACTGCACACGTTCTTATCAATCAGCTTGATATGGTGAATATATGTATATCTCTATGTCTCCTAACATCCCTCTCACGCCAAACATGCTAAAGGATATTGTTTGAAATATATACATACTAAATGAGAAATAGATTAAGTCGAGGCAAGCTGGAACAGTAGAGCGTAATGACTAGTTGACTCCAATTCGTCAAATAGTCATTTCCAAGAAGCATATGAGTTAAAGATCGCCAGAGATTTCTAACGAGTACCGGCACAAAAGAGGTGGTTTCTTGTTTTTACAATATTACCGTAAAAAAAATACAATCAAGTAATCAACCCATTGACCCGAATTCTAATATTATCGTCATATTAAGAAAGACCAAAATGTAGGTTTACATGCACATTTGTACTTACTGTTTTTTACTTTAATCATCCTAATTATTGCTCGAATCTTGATCAGAGATCAAGAGTTTTGTTGGAGGGATGTTGCTAAATTATGGTCTTCTAAACACTCAGTCAAATTAACCTGCATTGACGAATAACGCACCCACACTACACTATTGAGTCGTAACATGTGACTTTATCCATCAAGTTATCCAAATTAGGATCGTGTTCACATATTTTTACCGCTGGTCCAAAAGACCAATATACTTATGTTATTGAAGTAGCGCCCATATAAGTATTAATGACGGATCTCCTAAATCTAAAGGACGATCTTTAACCCAAACAAGTATTAAATGCAAATGCACACTATCCAAAACCAAACTGCATGGCATGCACGCAGACTTTACCCAATCAAAACACCATTCAATGGTTACGTAAGAGACATGCATGTGAGTTGTGACAACATCGCATTAGGGAGACATGTCTAGTACCATTCAAATAAAGAGCAATCTGATAATTAGGAAATTCCTGACCTCGTCAAGAGAACTCCGATTCCTTAACAAAGCTCACTTACCAGTTACCAGTGTTACAATGACATGGTTGAACGGTTCAATCTAGATGTAATTAAGCTAGATAACATGGGTTTGGTGATCCTATCAAGAAATCCAATTTACTTCACATTAATAAAAGGATCAGAGAATAACAAATATAAGCTTAAGAACACATTTGTTTTTAAACACTTGTTCGTTAAGAGCATCTTTATCGGTTAAGACATCTTTATGTACATATATATTGATATTTTAATACTAATAAGATATAAACTAAAAGATTAATACATTTGTTAGAGCAAAGTTCAACGGTGGTTATTAAGCGATTGTTAAGAAATGCTTATGATTAAAAATAAATTAAAATACATTAATAATGATAAAATCGATTCTAAGTTAAGCATTTTTAGAATCGTTTAGGATCTTATATGTGTCAGTCTGTCATTGGTTGGTCAAATTAACAAAATAATAAAAAAAATTTGACCAAAGTTGTTGTGGGCCATGGAGCGGATATGTACTGCATGGATCGCTTGTCAACGTTTCAAGACTGATTGTGCTGAGTTACTCACGATGGTGCAGTCTCCTGAATATTGGCCGTCTTTCTCCAACATGCTCGATGATTTTAACTCGTTGGAGTCCTTCTCACTATTCTCCATCTCTTGGATCCTGCGTGCGTCAAATACTAAGGAGGTTTGTCTTGCCCGTGCTTTGTGTTCTATTATCTCTGAAGTTTCTTTTGTAAACTCCTTTCCTCCGGCTTGGACCACTAACCGAAGAATTTCCTTTTAATTTATTGTTTGGTTGAAAAAAATTAATTTATACACTTTTAGTTAAAGAAAATAGTTGTAGATGAGTTCAAAGTTATTAAAATTAAATTAAATTTAACAAAGAATATATATTTAATTCTTTTCATAAGTAAAAACAATGTATAAAAGTAAAAAGATAAACTTTTAGTTAAAAAAAATAGTTTTTTTTTGTTATAATACACTAATGTATATTCATTTACAAATCTACTATCTACATACCACTAAAAGTATATTTGTATACACAAATATATTTTACTGTTAAAATATACTCTTTAGTCTTTACTACTTCCAACAAATTGTCGTTATGAACACATTAAATAACTTATTATATGTCTCTTCACTTTAAAATTTTTATAGTTACAAAAATGCATACATTAATTTTACATACTCCTATCTTCTATATTACAATAGCAGTCTTTTTGAATAAATTATTTGATTGGTGAAAAATTATGTGACAATCTATTTTTATTTTTTATTTTTTTACTTTAACAATATTTTTCTTTATGTAAAGGTGAGTATTTAAATTTTTTAGAAATAGTAATTAATTGTATAATTTTGACAATCATTTTTTATCTTATATAAAATGTAATCTTTTTTCTTGTAAAATTAGCAACTTAAAATTAAAATAAGTTAACAATATTATAATTTCAAATTTTATGATATATATATATATATGTCATTTATCTTATAATTAGATTTTAAATAACATTAGGTTTTCTTTTCTCTATTTTACTGTTATATAAAACTTTTTTATGGTAGGTTTTGAATTTTTACATTTTTATTTTTAAATTTTTTAATAAATTTAGAAATGACATGTGTCAACATTTGAATGATACAATTCACATGTGTCACGAATTTGTTAATGAGTAACTTTTTTTTTTATTTTAATGAGTAACTTTGACATCAAGCTTTATATAATAAGATATATATAGAAATATTAAAACCAAAAAATGAATTAAATAATATTCACAAGTAATAGAAAAAAAACAAACAAGAAAGCCTACGAACTAAGAAAGTTAGAATATAAGAATATTTTATAACTAAAATACAAAATTAAATTGAGAAATGTTTGATAAAAAATTTTCAAAGATATCTGAAAATTTAATTTATTGATAAAATGCTTGTTTAACACTTATAAAATAATATGTAATTACATTTTTATAAGATATGTTTCCCTATTTAAAAAAAATGTGTATATAAATTAGCTATAATATTTATACACCTAGAAAAGCATATATGGTATTGATCAATGATTGGATAATCTATTATGTATTTTTGTTTTTTTTGCACTTCTTCAAAAAAATATTGTCTGTCGTGTCTATGTGTTCTGCATTTGTGTGAATGTGTGTGTATATAATAAAGTGTTTTAGGCTGTCGATAAAGGGATCCATCTTAATTTGTTTGTTTGGTGGCTAACAAAGTTATATAAAAAAAGATGGGTTTGTCTTGCTTACAGCTTTCACCCGCAAATGGTCCTACTCCTAACAGGTCAGCGTAGTTTATATTCCTAAAAGTTAAAACCATGTTTATGAAAAGTTCTCTTAGTCACTCTTCTTCGATATGTTCTACTGTTAGGGATGTCGCATTCATGATACCGGATAACTGTGACGGATGTAAGAAAATTATGACTGAAACCATACCCAAATTCAAAGGTAGAATAATTTTTTATTTTTTATTTTTTTTTTTTGGTCAAACAAGGTAGAATAATTAATATCTAGTTTTAAGTATATATGATTGCATCCATGTTGTAATAATTGGTTTGTGTAATGTATGATTGATTATTAGGAGTTGCATCAAGTGTGACGGATACTAAGAACCAAAAGATTGTGGTCACTGGAAGTTTTAACGAGGAGAAGTTGTTGAAAAAACTCAAGAAAGTAACATGTGAAGACGTGGAGATTGTGGTCAAAAGTGAGAAGAAGGGTGATGAGCGTAAAGAATTGGAGAAGTTTCTGATGATGTTCAGAGATGAAAATCCCAACGCCAAATGTACTATTTCGTAATGTGTAGTTACGTCAAAATAGACCTTTTTACAGGTTTTGTGGCATCAAGTTTCATATCATTTTCGAGAAAAAATACCAAGTATATTGCATTGCATGAACTATAATATCACATATATTATTAACCAAGTATATTGGCTGTGTTTTTTTTTTTTTTAAGTTGATTGTTTTAAATTATTCAAATATATTAATAAATTAATTTTCTTATCAATTCAATCTTTATTCTATTGTTTGAGCTTATCAATTTAATTAAGATTTACATTATAGTATGTTTTTGTGGTAAAGATAAAGTAATATAGAAAATTGATTACATTCATCTTTATGAAGCAAAAATAATAATCCTAAAATAAACAGTTTTCAATGAAAGAGGGATAAGAGCATATTTAAGGTGCTATGTGGTGTCTTTTTTTATAATTCAATTCAATTCAGTTAAGTTTGTTTGATATAGACTATAGACACATTACAAAGTAAAAATTGCATAAATTGATCTTTATTATAAAAAAAACATAGTCTTAATCATCTTATTTAAAGAATATGAAATGTTAAAAAAAATGAAGTACTCGATCTCCATTTCAAAATAGTTGTCATTTTAGATTTATTTATTTTGTTTCAATTTAGTTATCATTTTCGTTTTCCTATGTCATTTTTAATAGAAAAAATATCTCATTCGCTATTTACTATACAAATAAAATATCAAATACTTTAGAATTTTAATTGTCAAACAATGATATAATGTAAATTTATCCATTTTTTAATCTGTGTGAAACAAATAATCTATAATGAAAACTAATTCGAATCATAAAGAGTATTAGACAAGAACATAATTTCTATAGTATCTTTCTTTTTTTATTCTCTCCAGTTTTTTTTACTTGTCGTTCTAGAGTTAAATTTTTGTTTTTTGTCATTTTGTATTTACGATGCAATTTTATCAATCAAATTTTCAGTTTTATCTTTTATTTTTAGCTTTTTAATTACTTAAAAGTTAAAACAAATGAAATGATGTGTTAATGAAAGGTAAAACAGAAAAGTAAATTGTTTTCAGGGAGTAATTAACAAGATAGATAACTCTTTCTTTATTTTGGTGAAAAGATAGATCTTTCTCATATAGCGCCTTTCCATGCCTTGACTTAGAGGCTTGGTCTTGGGAGTTGGAGCTTTTGTTAAAGAAAGTAAACGGGAAAAAATTCCAGGTCAGCGAATTGGTGCGTTCGAATCACTCGTACCGGACATCTCACACAAAGGTTAAATGAAGATACACAAAGAAATGTAAATGATTTTTACAAGATGCATGTTAGATGATTGTACAACTCGATCTTCATCACACCCCTAAACAAAATTACAAAAATAAAAATACCAATTTTACCATAACACTAATTTTTTACACAACCATACAACCTTGCCTTTGCTTTTTTCTTAATCATCTCAGTTGCTAAAGGACTTTTTCTGCTACTTCTTTTCGGCGGGAACCTTGATCAGTAGTACTTAGAATAAACCTTCGGTTGCATTTAGAATGTTCGTATATATGTTTTAGCCACAGACTCCTACTCTCAGAACAGAGCTTGCCTTGGTGCACCGATTAAGCTAAGTGCGGTTGCTGCGATGTGAGATGGCATGAGTCCAGCTTCAGCTAGTTGATCAGCTGGTGCACCGTGGTCGATGTACCGATCCGGCAGTACCATTGGTCTCCACTGTATACAAAGTTTGCAAATTAGAAACAAAAGATTTTGAAAAGACAGAACATATAGATGTAAGTAAGTAAGTAACCTTGAGTTTCCCATCAAGAAGACCATCGAGAGCAAGGAACTGAACAACATGCGATCCAAACCCTCCAATCGAACCTTCTTCAACTGTAATCAGCACCTCGTGCGACTTAGCTAAGCTGCGAATGAGAGCCCGGTCCAATGGCTTGCAAAACCTTGCATCTGCTACAGTTACGTTTAATCCACGTTCTTCGAGCATTATGGCTGCTCCTAAACAGCTCTGAACTGCTGAGCCATAACCTAACAGCGCAACCCTCTCTCCTTCCTTTAAAATTCTACCTCTCCCAATCTGAAATATCCCCAAAGAGTTTGTTTTTATGACCAAGATGGTTAAGGAAGAAAGAAAAATAATATGAGAAGATCAGATTTTAAGTTATACCTCAATGGGAACACCTTTGTTTCCTGGAGGTAATGCAACGCCAATACCGTTACCTCTAGGGTAACGGAAACAAGAAGGACGATCATCAATCGCAGCAGCAGTTGCAACCATGTTAAAAAGATCTGCTTCATCTGATGGAGCCATCACTATCATGTTAGGAAGGCAAGCCATAAATGTCACATCAAAAGCTCCACAATGTGTTGGACCATCAGCTCCAACAAGTCCAGCTCTATCCATCGCAAATCTCACCGGTAACTTTTGCAAATCGACATCATGTACAACCTATACAGAGAAGGCCACCATCCATATACTCTCTATTAGTTTTCTTAGAAAGTTTCATTAATAAGTAAAATAGTTTAAGATGTTTGAACTTGCCTGGTCATAAGCACGCTGCATGAAAGACGAATATATTGCACAGAAGGGCTTAAGACCTTCACAAGCTAAACCCGCAGCAAAAGTAACTGCATGTTGTTCTGCTATCCCAACATCAAAACATCTTGTTGGGAAGCGACGTTGGAAGAGATTTAACCCAGTCCCACCTCCCATGGCTGCATGAATTGCAACCACATCTTTGTCTACCTCTGCTTCCGCAACTAATGCCTCCGCAAAGTAAGTTGTGTAAGACTGTGTCTTATTAGTAGTTTTGAACTGTTTACCAGTCGCTGGATCGAATTTCACAACACCTGAAAGAAAAAATAATCAATATAAACTGCATTTCTTAAGAACTATAGAAGAATGTTATCCATATTTAAGTCCACTTACCATGGTATTTGTCATCAGCTCTCTCTGCGTAAGGATAACCGCGACCTTTCTCTGTCACGACATGAATAAGTACTGGTCCTGTAGTTCTTGCACTCTTAACTTCTTTGAGAATAGCTACCATATCGTCTATGTTGTGCCCATCAACTGGACCAATATAGTAAAGACCTAGCTCTTCAAACAGTGATGATCCAGTTCCGCTTATCATTCCTCTAGCATACTCATCTACCTTAGCAGCCAATTGGTGCATCGGGCCACCTATTTGCTTTGTCACACCCTATACACAACAAAAGCTAAACATCCTTATCAACTACATAAGGTTAAGGACTCTTAGCCATCCAAAAAAAGAAAAGGAAAAAATAAAACTTGCCTTTGCGACTTCTCTCAATTCCCTGAGAGCCGGGTTAGACTGTAAGCGACTAAGAGCACTACTCAATGCTCCAACAGGTGGACTTGGTCCATCCAAAGTAGCAGTAGGTAATGAGACTTGCTTGTTGTCATTGAGAATCACAATCATATCGGAGTCTAGATACCCTGCATTGTTCATGGCTTCGTAAGCCTGCCCTGCCGTCATCGCACCATCACCAATCACAGCAACTACATTGTTGTTATTACCCTTTAAATCCCTTCCTACCGCCATTCCTGTAAACCCAAGTTTTGTTTTCTTGTTACTGTTTACTGTCTAGACAAAGCAAGACAAGGCAAAGACACTAAAAGGAATTGATTGATTGGATTACCTAGGCCAGCAGAAATTGTGGTTGAACTGTGTCCTGTACCAAAGCAATCATGTTCACTCTCTCCTCGCTTGGTGAAACCGGAGAGACCATTGGTTTGCCTCATTGTCGGCATCTTTCCTCTTCTCCCTGTAAGAATCTTGTGAGGATAAGACTGGTGACCAACATCCCAAAGAATCTTGTCCTGTGGAGTGTTGAAAATGTAATGAAGAGCCACTGTAAGCTCCACAACACCAAGACTTGACCCCAAATGTCCACCGGTTTTAGACACATTGAAGATCACATCTGATCTAAGCTCATCAGATAGTTGTTTCAGTTCCTGCATAAAAGTACCAACCACAAATCCTATCAATTTGAGACAAAATTTTGTAAGAAAGCTAAAACAAATGGACCAAAGCTTTAAGTTTTTACCTTGACAGAAAGATTTTTCATGTGGATTGGGTAGTTGATTGTGTCAAGTAATGGAGTTGGTGGTCTGTTTGAATAATACTCACCCTTCTCTGCAAGTGAAGCATACACTTTTGCCTTTCTGTTTGACTGTAAAGTGTACACAACACAAACCCCCCAAGTCACAACAATAAATATAAGAACAAAAGCTGTCGTTTTCTATAATCAGTTCCTATAACTCAGAGCTAAAAGAGTCTAATTTCACAATACTTTTCTTGAAATCTCAACAAAACTAACATATAAAAAAGGAGTTCAATGTGTTTGACTTTAGACAAAAACAAAGTAAACCCATTATTTAATTCTAGAATTCACCAAATGGGTAGCTACAAAAATCTCACAGTTCCTAAAGTATACTTTCACCGATGCGATGAAGCAGAGAAGAAGAGAAGAGAGAAGTCAACTTACATGGGAATTGTTGTTGTTGTTGTTGTTGGGTCTCAGACATGGCGATGAAAGATCTGTAACCAAAGATCGAGAAGAAGAACACAAAGGAGTTGATTTGCAAGAATCAGTTGAAACACCTTTGGTTATTATGTAAGAAGGAAAAGCAAATGCAGATGAAGCCATTAGAAAAAAGGTGACTTTTTTCTTTTTCTGAACCTCAGAAAGAAAAAAAAAAAAGTTGAATACTTTGGGGATGTAAGTAACGATTTTTATAGAGAATATAATTTAGGAAAACTTATGTTATCAAGAACAGTGAAAACAATATAGCATAAAACGCACTTTAGGAGAAGAATCCACTAAAAACAAAAGTGTATGTTAAATGGTGCTGGTGACAATGGTGGTGGAGAGTTGAAGAAGAACTGTTAAAAGATGGAGACTTATTTTAAAAAAAAAAAAAATTGAGGTGAAATAAAACGACAAGAAAGCAAACTTCATGAATCACGAATTTTATGTAACCGTGGTTTGATTAAAAAAGAGAGATATGGGGATGGTTCGTCATCCGCAGAGAACTTGAGATTTTGGTTGGGCCACGTCAACCAAGAAATCCAAGTTTTGGATAGATTTTGATATGCTTTGGTACATTAGTACATTATGTATGTATTAATTCATTTATAAAAATCTTCTTTTAAAAAGAAATGATATTTATTTAATTTAAAATTTATTTTATCTAATGTTTTTACAACAAAGGTGGGAAAGGGCATATTTTCATTTCAGGTAAAGAACAATTGTGATTTGGTAAAAGTTTTTTTTTAACAACGGTAGCATTTGTTTAAAAAAAAGGAAAAAAATCTTAAGGAAAGAAGAATCATCAACAAAATGGGGAAAGATATGTAGTTTTTATAAAGAAATAAATCTTGCTTGTTGATATTTATTTATTTTTATTTTTTTGACCTCCGATATTTATTTTCTTAAATTTGTATAACACTAGAAGAGCAAAAATGATAGTATAATAATTTATGCTAGTATCATTGCTCTTATTTCCATTTCAATAATATTTAATATTAATTTTTTTTAAAAAAACATACAGACACATATTGATCAAATATTAAGAGCTGTCACATAATTAACAAAACATTTCCTAAAATGAGGGTGAATAGAAATGACATCCTTAGTTGTTGGTTTCAATTGATGTTGTGGTAAAATGTTATATTTATAAATTGATATTTTTAATTACGTGTTGAAGGTAGTTTTCGGATTACTATTTTAGATACAAAATTTGGATAACCTTATCGGAATTGCTTCGAGACCAAAACAACAAAATTCTCAAAAAAATTTAAAAAGTGAATAGGTTGTTGATCGTACTTAATGATATTTTTTGGAGGCTCTTAAATTTATATTCATTTCTCAAAATTTCAGACAAACGGACTAGAATTTGCTCACAAAGATAATCGACAAAACGATTTAATGCACTTGTCTAAAAAGATATTTGCATCGTAAATATGTAGTGCATGTTCTCCTAAGTAAGACTTTAACATTCAAAAGTTAAGCAAATCATATGATGCATATTTTACTCCAAATAACTTTTTGGTGGAGCCTAAAACATTACCATCACTTCTCCTCTTGTTAAATCCTCTCTCCATATAGCCATGTTGAGTTGAGTTTGTAATATGGAAAGAGACTTTTGTGTATAATTTTAAAGTTTTGATTCTTATATGAGATCATTCAAAATTTAGTATCGTATTTAGGGATCTTTAACTTACAAGTATGTCCACGATCTCGCTATTAAACTAAGCATGCATGATGAAGTTAACAGTGACAGAATCCTACCATCCTCTGAAGTCGGATCCAAATCAATCTTGCCAAAACTGTCGGATCTGAATGCACTGTTACCACCGCACACAGATTCAAATCCTATCGAAGGAACGCTACAAGGTGACGAACACATATCATAGACTGATGGCACGACAACAAATACCAAACTGATGACGATCACCATTAGTGATGAGAGTCTTGATAGGATTAATGAAGATTCATGTGAATACATGACCTTTATAAGTATTTTTCTTTCAAGTATTCTTTATAATAACGAAAAAATATTTAACGACCACTCGTTATGTCAAATTATTGCATGAAAAATGAATATAGGTTTTAAAAAGAAACAAATCTTGTTTGTTGTTATTTATTTTTTAAAATTTTGTATAGCATTAGAGGAGAAAAAACGATAGTGTAATAATTTATGTTGGTGTCATCACTCTTATTTCCAGTTCAATAATATCTAATATCAATTTTTTAAAAAAAACACACACACATATTGATCAAATATTAAGAGGTGACACATAATTAACAAAAACTTCTCCTAAAACGAGTGTGAATCAAAATGACATCCTTAACTGTTTAAGTTGATGTTGTGGTAAAATATTATATTTCTATATTGATATTTTTAATTAAGTGTTGAAGATAGTTTTTGGATTACTATTTTAGATATGAAATTTGGATAACCTTATCGGAATTGCTTCGAGGGCAAAACAACAAAATTCTTAATTTTTTAAAAATGTGAATATGCGGTGGATCTTACGTAATGAAATCTTTTGGAAGCTCTTAAATTCATATTCATTTCTCAAAATTTCAGACAAACGGACTAGAATTTGCTCACAAAGATAATCGACAAAACGATTTAATGCACTTGTCTAAAGTGATATTTGCATCGTAAATATGTAGTGCATGTTCCCCTAAGTAAGACTTTAACATTCAAAAGTTAAGCAAAACATGTGATGCATATTTTACTCCAAATCACTTATTGGTCGAGCCTAAAACATTATCATCACTTCTCCTCTTGTTAAATCGGCTCTCCATATAGCCACGTTGAGTAGAGTTTATAACATGGAAAGAGACTTTTGTGTATAATTTCAAAGTTTTGATTCTTATTTGAGATCATTCAAAATTTAGCGTCATATGTAGAGATCTTTTACTTACAAGTATGTCTACGATCTCGCCACTGAGCTAAGCATGCACGATGAAGTTAACAATGACAGAATTCTACCATCCTCTAACCTCGGATCCAAATTAATTCTTGCCACCACTGTCAGATCATAATGCACTATTACAACCACGTATGAATTCAAATCATCCCAAAGAACACTACAAGGTGACGATCACATATCATACACTGCTGACACAACGACAAAGACCAAATTGATGACGATCACCGTTAGTGATGAGAGTCTTGGTAAGATTAATGAAGATTTATGTAAATACAGGGCTTTTATAAGTATTTTTCTTTCAAGTATTTTTCATAATTATGAAAAATTTAGACGACCACTCGTTGTGTCAGATTATGGCGTGACAAATGTATATAGTTTTTATATAAAAAAACAAATCTTGTTTGTTGATATTTATTTTCTTAAACTTTGTATAACATTAAAGGAGGAAAAATAGTAGTGTAATAATTTATACTATTGTCATCGCTCTTATGTCCAGTTCAATAATATTTAATATCAATTTTTTTTTTCAAGAAAAACACACAAATATTAAGAGCTGACACATAATTAACAAAAACATCTCCTAAATCGAGTGTGAATCAAAATGACATCCTTAATTGTTGGTTTCAGTTGATGTTGTGGTAAAATGTTATATTGATAAATTGATATTTTTAATTACGTGTTGAAGATAGTTTTTGGATTACTATTTTAGATACAAAATTTGGATAACTTTATCGGAATTGCTTCAAGGGCAAAACAACAAAATTCTTAAATTTTTAAAAATGTGAATAGGCGGTTGATCTTACGTTATGACATCTTTGGAGGCTCTTAAATTCATATTCATTTCTCATAATTTCAGACAAACGAAATACAATTTGCTCACAAAGATAATCGACAAAATGATTTAATGCACTTGTCTAAAGAGATATTTGCATCGTAAATATGTAGTGCATGTTCCCATAAGTAAGACGTTAACATTCAAAAGTCAAGCAAATCATATGATGCATATTGTACTCTAAATAACTTTTTGGTCGAGCCTAAAACATTACCATCACTTCTCCTCTTTTTAAATCGGCTCTCCATATAGCCACGTTGAGTTGAGTTTGTTACATGGAAAGAAACTTTTGTATATAATTTCAAAGTTTTGATTCTGATATGAGATCATTCAAAACTTTGCGTCGTATGTAGGGAACTTTTACTTACAAGTATGTCCACGGTCTCTCCATTAAGCTAAGCATGCACGATGAAGTTAACAGTGAAAAAATCCTACCATCCTCTGAACTCGGATGCAAATCAATCTTGCCACCTTTGTCGGAATCGAATGCGCTGTTACCACAACGTACAGATTCAAATCTTTTCGAAGGGATGCTACAAGGTGACGACCATATATCATAGACTGATGGCACGATGACATAGACCGAATTGATGACGATCATCGTTAATGATGAGAGTTTTGATAGAAATTAATAAAGATTCATGTGAATACATGACCTTTATAAGTATTTTTCTTTCAAGTATTCTTCATAATTACGAAAAAAATTTAACGACCACTCGCTGTGTCAGATTATGCCGTGAAAAATGTATATAGTTTTTATAAAGAAACAAATCTTGTTTGTTGATATTTATTTTTTAAAAAATTGTAGAAAAAATGATAGTGTAATAATTTATGCTAGTGTCATCACTCTTATTTCGAGTTCAATAATATTTAATATATTTTTTTTAAAAACACACACATGTTGATCAAATATTAAGAGCTCACACATAATTATTAGTGTGAATCAAAATGAGTGTGAATCAAAATGAAATCCTTAATTGTTAGTTTCAGTTGATGTTGTGGTTTATATTTCTAAATTGATATTTTTAATTATGTGTTAAAGATAGATTTCGGATTACTGTTTTAGATATGAATTTTAGATAACCTTATCGGAATTGCTTCGAGGGCAAAACAACAAAATTCTCAAATTTTTAAAAATGTGAATAGGCGGTTGATCTTACACCTCTCTCCCATGCTTTGTTCTTGATTGTTTGCTTGAGGGCAAGCAAAGAATAAGTTTGGGGGAGTTGATATGTCTATATTTTGCATCTCCTTAGCATGTATTTGTCATGCATTTAGCTAGGATAACTAGTCGTATTGCATCATTTTAAAACCTCTTTTATACACTTTGTATATTTAGGAAGTTTTTGCATCATCCTTGCATGCATTGTGCATTTCGAAGTATTTCAGGTGTTTAGGAGACGTCGGAGACGCAGACGATCGAGCTACTCTCAGCGGCCACAATCGAGCCACTCTCAACCTCCACAATCGAGCCATCACTCGAGCCACCGGTCTAGGGATTCAGCTTTTGACGTCTTCACCACAGTTGTAGAGAATTGAGTCATCTTTCCAATTCCATTTATTTCAAGCCAATCGGAGGTGTGGTTCAAGAGTTATCATTGTTTTAGTAGATGCATATACACCACGCTCGAGCCACTTTCACCGACCACGCTCGAGCCACTTTCACCGACCATGCTCAAGCCATTTTCACTCGCACCGCTCGACCCACTCCTACTCACACCAATCGAGCCACTGGACGCACACGGACGAAATCACACATGCCAGGAAGACGCTCCGTCTGACACGCTTAAGGAGACTCCCGAACCGACGCTCTATCTTGTCGTTTTAAGTTTTAGGGATTCACACGTTTTTACTATATATACATTTTGTTAAGTCTTGGTTTAGGACATCTTATCTTTTATTCTCGTTTTGTTCTTAAGATTCTACCTAGCCACCTAAAACATTTGAGACTTTGTATCCAGATATCTTTTAATCCGTTTAGTTTTTGCATTTGATTTCTTCTGCAAAGTTGTTCATCTCATTCTTGTCTATCTTATTATGCTTTGGTCAATATTTTCTGGATTTATGTCTTTGGTGATGATTTCCGGATCTGAGTAGTGCTAGAGTTCTTGGGGATGGGATAGACTAGGTGGAGGATCTTAGGATGTAGAGTGTTTAAGCTTGATTTGTATGATTCTCTTCTGGACTAGTGTTAGAATTACTAGTTTCTCTCTGATCAATTGGAACTAGGTTCGAGACATTTCCACACCCAAAAGGTGTTTGATGAAATGTCTGACCATCTAGTGCCAGAGACTTACGTTCCTTGCCTAAGAGATTAGTTGTCTAGGATGTTTGTTGACGTGAATGAACTTGTTTTTCATGCCATGCTTGATCATGTTTCTCTAGCGAGAGCTAGGTATGGAAGTGGTTGAGTCTGAGTAGCTTTTGCCAAGAGATTGGATTAGCTAAGTTGTGATGTTCATTGTTTAGGGATAGTTTGCTTATCGTATGTTAAACACTCTGTAGACTAGGAGACTCCACCGACATCAATTACTCTCATCCTTAGGACTTTTATATTTTTGATTGATATTATATTCATGAGACTGTTTCGTTTGTTCATGCTTAGAATCTTTTCGGTTTCACTTATTCTTGTTCGCTTCTTGTCATACATTTTCGTTTCTAGTTCTGTGACTAATTTCCGTTTTGCATTTTGATCACTCTAGGATTGTTAGACATAAAAACACTCTTATTGAATTGGCTTAACTTGTGATTTCTTGATTGCATCTTGAGTGGTAGCAACATCCCATTTGGATTGACACCTTGAGTACTACAACTGCATAAGGTTAATTGAACCTACTAGGAGACACACAAAAATCTTAGTATCAAAAGCAAATAAAAAATAAAAAAATTAGAAAACATTAAATGAAAATCAACCAATAAGGAGAGACCAAAACCTTACTTTTATATATATGATTAGAGGAGAAAAAAATGATAGTGTAATAATTTATGATAGTGTCATCGCTCTTATTTCCAGTTAAATAATATTTAATATCAATTTTTTTCAAAAAAAAACACACACATACATATTTATCAAATATTAAAAGCTGACACATAATTATCAAAAATATCTCCTAAAATGAGTGTGAATCAAAATGGCATCCTTAATTGTTGGTTTCAGTTGATGTTGTGGTAAAATGTTATATTGATAAATTGATATTTTTAATTATGTGTTGAAGATAGTTGAGATTCTATTTTAGATATGAAATGTGGATAACCTTATCGGAATTGCTTCGAGGGCAAAACAACAAAATTCTCAATTTTTAAAAAAATGTGAATAGGTGGTTGATCTTACGTAATGACAGCTTTAGAGGCTCTTAAATTCATATTCATTTCTCATAATTCCAGACAAACAGACTACAATTTTGCTCACAAAGTTAATCGACAAGACGATTTAATGCACTTGTCTAAAGAGATATTTGCATCGTAAATATGTAGTGCATGTTCCCCTAAGTAAGACTTTAACATTCAAAAGTTAAGCAAATCATATGATGCATATTGTACTCCAAATAACTTTTTGGTCGAGCCTAAAACATTACCATCACTTCTCCTCTTTTAAAATCTGCTCTCCATATAGCCACGTTGAGTTGAATTTGTAACATGGAAAGAAACTTTTGTGTATAATTTCAAAGTTTTGATTCTTATATGAGATCATTCAAAACTTAGCGTTGTATGTAGGGATCTTTTACTTACGATTACATCCACAATCTTGCCATTAAGCTAAGCATGCACGATGAATTTAACAGTGACAGAATCTTACCTTCCTCTGAACTCGGATCCAAATTAATTCTTGCCACCACTGTCAGATCATAATGCACTATTACCACTGCGTACGAATTCAAATCCTATCGAAGGGAAGCTGCAAGGTGATGACCACATATCATAGACTGATGGCACAACGTCAAAGATCGAATTGATGACGATGATCATCGTTAGTGATGAGAGTCTTGATAGGATTAATGAAGATTGATGTGAATACATGACCTTTATAAATATATTTTTTCTAGTATTCTTCATAATTATGAAAATTCCAACGACCACTCATTGTGTCAGATCATGGCGTGACAGATGTATATTATTTTTATAAAGAAACAAATATTGTTTATTGATATTTATTTTCTTAAATTTTTGTATAAACATTAAAGGAGCAAAAATGACTGTGTAATAATTTATGTTAGTGTCATCGCTTTTATTTTTGGTTCAATAAAATTTAATATCAATTTTTAAAAAAACACACACATATATTGATCAAATATAAAGAGCTGACACATAACTAACAAAAACATCTCCTAAAAACGAGTGTATATCAAAGTGACCTCCTTAATTGTTGGTTTCAATTGATGTTGTGGTAAAATGTTATATTTTAAAACTGATATTTTTAATTACGTGTTGAAGATAGTTTTCAGATAACTATTTTGGATACGAAATTTCGATAACCTTATCAAAATTGCTTTGAAGGTAAATCACAAAATTCTCAATTTTTCAAAAATGTGAATAGGCGGTTGATCTTACCTAATGACATATTTGGAGGCTCTTAAATTCATATTCATTTCTCAAAATTATAGACAAACGGAATACAATTTGCTTACAAAAAAAAACCGAAAAAAAGATTTAATGCATTTGTCTAAAAGGATATTTGCATCGTAAATATGTAGTTCACGTTCTTCTGAGTGAGACTTTATCATTCAAAAGTTGAACAAATCATATGATGCATATTGTACTCCAAATCACTTCTTGGTCGAGCCTAAAACATTACCATCACTTTTCCTCTTGTTAAATCGGTTCTTCATACAGCCCCTTGAGTAGAGTTTGTAATATGGAAAAAGACTCTTGTGTATAGATTTCAAAGTTTTGAGTTTTATATGAGATCATTCAAAATTTAGCGTTGTATGTAGGAATCTTTTACTTACATGTCTCTCCATGGTCTCACCATTGAGCTAAGCATGCATGATGAAGTTAACAATGACGATATCCTACCATACTATGAGTTCGGATCCAAATCAATTGTGCCATCATTGTTGGATCATAACGCACTACTACCGCCACATACATATTCAAATCCTATTGAAGGGGCGCCTACACGGTGATGACCACATATCATAGGATGATAGACACGACGATAAAGACCGAATCGATGACAATCACCATTAATGGTGAGAGTCTTGATACAATTAATGAAAATTCATGTGAATACGTGACTTCTATAAATATTTTCGTTTCATATATTCCTCAGAATTACGGAAAAAAAATCCAACAACCAGATTAAAAAAAAAAAAAAAAAAAAAAAAAACTAACGAATTATGTTTACATGAATCATATCCATAAAGCACTTTCTACATATTGTTTACAATGAAATAGCTTAACTTTTTTCGTTCACTCTAACTGAAAAGAAAAACTAACTATTATAGACATCTCGTGAGCTAATGAATGAATCAAACTAGCTAGTTGCGTAAGAGACAAGATAATCATGAAGATTCCAATAATCTCATAAAATATCACTTATTCAAAAGCAATATATTTTCAAAAAAAAATTATTACAAAGATAAAAATAAACTATTATCCAATTAAAGTTATATTAAATAACTTATAATGTTATTGTAATTTGTAAATATCAACAATTCAACATTTGGTTAACATCCATGCTACTTTCTTTTCCTTTTATAAATTGATACATATAAAAATCTCATTGACCACCAACACACTTTTAATTAACATACATAGATTTTGTTTTATTGGTTTTCGTTTTTAGGTAAGAAAAATAAAATTCATTTTTAATATAAATATATAAATTGGTATATATTAATATATATTTCTGAAAATGTCGATTTCTTTATTATTATTTTTACAAAACTAAAATATCAGATCATGTGAATTATTAACTTTAAAATTAAGTTTTATCTAATAAAATAGGGATATATATTCTTAACACATTCACATATCTTCGACAATTACTTAAACCCCATAATTCAGTATATGGGGTTTTGCAAAAGATAGTTTGACTATGTAGTGCAATCCCTATAATTCAGCATACATTTGAAGACTTTGGAATTCGATGGATCGATGAATAACTCAGTGTAAAGACTATCTTAGTCTAAGGACTAACTCAGTCTTTTTATCTTAGAATATATAGCATTATTTCGTATGTAAATTAATGTCAAACAATTCTACTTTTCCACGTAAGTTGAATGTTCTCATTCGTTTCCACATCAGTATATATCACTATGACTTGATGTAGAGGAATTTTTTGATTGAAAATCATAAGCAAAACTAGTAAAGGAAAAAAACTATTTTCAAAATGAATGATTCACGCATGGTTGGCCAAATGGTCGTGTGCTCGTGTCCACTGAATCCAAACGAACTTTTTATCTTTTAGATATTTTCGTCACCACTAACGTCACAAAATTGCGTTGTCCAATGTTTAGTTAGTGGGGTTTGCTCTGTTTTGTCTTTTTAAATAGTAATATTATTATAACTTTCCCTTTTCACTTAGATCTGTCACTACAAATCTCTCTATAAATCCAAACTACGAAACCATAATTGTAGTATTGTCTCTCGTTACTAACAAAGTAACTAAACCATCCCAAAAACTAAACGAATGGACAACAATAATTCGAAGTCACCCACTGGTCCACACTTTCTATTCGTGACATATCCAGCACAAGGTCACATCAACCCATCTCTCGAGCTAGCCAAACGTCTAGCCGGAACCATCTCCAATGGTAGAGTCACCTTCGCCGCCCCGATCTCCGCCTACCACCGCCGCATGTTCTCTCAAGAAAATGTCCCCGAAACCCTAACCTTCGCTACCTACTCCGATGGCCATGACGACGGCTTTAAGTCGTCTAATTCCTTCGACAAATCTCCTCAAGACGCAATTGCAAACTACATGTCTGATATGAGACGACGTGGCAAAGAGACACTAACCGAACTAATCGAAGATAACCGGAGGCAGAACCGGCCTTTCACTTGCGTGGTTTACACGATCCTCCTCACTTGGGTCGCTGAGCTAGCGCGTGAGATTCACCTTCCTTCGGCTCTTCTTTGGGTCCAACCTGTAACAGTCTTCTCCATCTTTTACCATTACTTCAACGGCTACGAAGATGCAATCTCAGAGATGGGTGATAACCCCTCTAGTTCTATTAAATTACCGTCTCTGCCACTGCTCACTCTCCGTGATCTTCCCTCATTCCTCGTCTCTTCCAACGCCTACGCGTTTCTTCTGCCGGCCTTTCGAGATCAGCTTGAGTCAATGGAGGAAGAAGCAAATCCTAAGATCCTCATCAACAGTTTCCAAGCGCTTGAGCCAGAAGCTATGAGTTCGGTTCCAGATAATTACAAGATTGTCCCCATCGGTCCGTTATTAACCTTGAGAACGGGTTCGTCGAGTCACAGTAAGTACATAGAGTGGTTGGATACGAAATCAGATTCGTCTGTGGTTTATGTTTCGTTCGGGACCATTGCCGTGTTAAACAAGAAACAGCTTGTGGAGCTTTGCAAGGCGTTGATTCAGAGTCGGAGGCCGTTCTTGTGGGTGATTACGGATAAGTCGTACAGAAGTAGAGAAGATGAGAAAGAGAAAGAAGAAGATTGCATAAAGAGTTTTAGAGAAGAGCTCGATGAGATAGGTATGGTGGTTTCTTGGTGCGATCAGTTTAGGGTTTTGAATCATAGGTCGATCGGTTGTTTTGTGACACATTGCGGATGGAACTCAACGTTGGAGAGCTTGGTCTCAGGAGTTCCGGTTGTGGCGTTTCCGCAGTGGACTGATCAGATGACGAACGCGAAGCTTTTAGAAGATTGTTGGAAGACAGGTGTGAGAGTGATGGAGAAGAAAGACGATGAAGTTGTGTTGGTGGAGGGTGAGGAGATACGGCGATGCATTGAGGAAGTGATGGAGGGGAAGGCGGAGGAGTTTAGAGGAAACGCGGCGAGGTGGAAGGATTTAGCTGCGGAGGCGATGAGCGAAGGTGGCTCTTCTTTCAATCATCTTAAAGCTTTTGCCGATGAGCACATGTGATTCGGTCTTAGAGATAACAGTTCCGTAGTTTTCCTTTTCAAATGATACTTGTTCCATTTTACATAGTGAAATTTTGCTTATTTTTATTTGATTCTTTTCATGTTTTTATACAAAAATTGATTTCATTAAAAATGTTATGGCTATTAATAAAATTCTTTAGTGTCTTTTCATAAAATTGGATTGGTGAATATCTTGAAGGTTGTAATGGAGTATCATCTTCTGAAAAAATGACAAAACCCACAATACAATAATTAAACCATCCATTTTAGTAGACAAACACATATTTTCGACTGTTACTAATTAACCACATCGTTCTCTTTGTTAGGAATTCTTTTTTTTTTTTTTACTATTTGTTGCAGTTCCGACAATTCAGCATATTTTAATTCTAAAGACTTTGGATTTGACGAGACAAATATAAACTAGTGCGTAAACTTGGTAAACAAAATGATGATATGAACACCGCTTTTAAGATTGTCTGAGTCAATTCAGTCTTTATCGTTTATATTGCTTATGGAATTTAATGTCAAACAACCTACTTTTTCACGTAAGTTGAATGTTCTCATTCGTTAGATATCACTTTCACTTTAATATATCCGTGTTTGATATATTCTTCCCGTACTACTTGTCTAGGCAGACAACATTGATTCAATGTATCTATCAATAGCTCGACCTTTAACACTCCCGACGACTTACCAACTATTTTACGACACAATTACAACTACCTAATTTTAGTCGTAACTCAGACGTTATTTGTCGACCAAATACAATAGTCGGTATTATAGTCGTTGATTCACGACCATTATACGACTAAACTAAAAAAACTTAATTTTGTTGCATCAAAGTAACTAATTTGGCCATTAAGTAGCGATTATGCCAATTAGTCAGTAATTTGGCTACTAAGTAGTGACTAATGTTTTGGCATTCTACAAATATAAACTATAAAACAAGCATCATATTGTAGCATTCTCATATTATTCTCATTTTCAAAGGTACAAACAAAATCTATGTAAGTAATATCAATTTTTTTATGTTTGCTTTACCATATCTATACTGATTGTTATATAATTTTAGGTGCACCATGTCTTAATTAATTATTAATTGTTTAGACTTGAGGTTTTGTTTTCTATTATTAGTGCAGATGTGAATTGGTTGCAAAGTGAAAAATTACCTTCAAGGTGAAGGTCAAGAAAATGTATATGGATCAGTAGGTCTGAATTTTTAAAATTAGTATCTTCATTTATGCTAAGTCATAAATGTAATTTTAATTTAAAAATAGAAAATGTAATTTTTATTATAGTAAGTATATATGTAAGTAATGTTTTGTAAATTTAAAGTGATCAATATATTATGTAGTGTATATATAAGTAGTATGCTTTAAATAATATGTTAAGTAAATTAAATTATATATTTTTTATAAAATTAATTTTGGGTACTGATTGGCGACAAACAAATGACTAAATTCAAAATATTGGGTTTAAACATGGTTATTACGTGTTGGACCAGATTTTGGACTCCAAAACAAACCCAATTGTTTAAAACATTTTTCACCAACTGATCCGCGACTAATAAGCGACTAAGTTTAAAATATTTTGGGTTAATTAAACCCGGGAATCCATTTACACGGTCCAGCCCATAACCCTAACAAATGAGATAACCCTAATTTTTCAACCCTAATCTCTCATTTCTCACCATCCTCCGATTCTCTCAATCTCTCAATCTTCAATCGCCAAAACCCTAATCTCTCAATCTCATTTCTCACCATCCTTCATCTTCCTCCTGCCGATTCTCACGATGCCTCCTCTTAAGAAGCCTGGACGAAAGAGGAATGTTGTCCCCAACGCTCCTCTCAGACCCGGTGGCTCTAACCCTCCGTCGAAGGTGAGAAAAGTCAACCCTCTACCGCCTCAATACAACTTCACGCCGGCGGCTCAAAATCCCACTACAAGAAAACATGGAATTGCCGACTGCAATTTGCGACTTAAAACACAGTCGCTAAATTTAGCGACTGAGTTGCGATTGTTTTGCTACTCAATAGCTACACAAATAAAACAGTCACCAAATAGACGCTAATTCGATACTAATGTATCATGTCGCATTGTAGTCACCAATTTGCGACTAATTTGGCGACCGGTTTTTCAGTTGCCAATCGTTGCGACTAAGCAGCTACTATTTAGCGACTGATTTATTTAATTTGAGTCTTAAACCAAATTTGGTCCGTAAGAAAACGGCCCAAACCCAAATCGATCTCATCTTCATCCCGAGAAAACCCTAATCCCTCATTTATTTTCTTCCCCGAGAAAATCCTAGATCTCAATTGCCCTCAATCGAGAACCCTAAATCTTTATCCCGTTCTTGTTTCTCTTTTGTTGTTGATGGCCGGAGTAAAGAAAAGAGGAGGAGGAAGAAGAAACCCCTCAAATCCAACTGCTGGAACCTCACAACCGGCAAGTCGAAGACCCGCGAATCTTCCCAGCCAGTATGCCTTCACGTCGGCGAACCAGCAAGACCCAGACATTGATTCTCAGGGAATTCCTGTCCTAATCCTCCAGCCTCCAGCGAGACTGATGCCTAATTACGGAGACTATCCACCTCCAACAAACCTGTTCCAGAACTCGAGGAGCTTTCCAGGAGCATCCCCTTCCGGCGAAGCTCCAATCAGGCGTCCTTTTCCTCAACCTCTCGCCTCTGCGACGGATCCACCAGAATTCTCGAGTCCACTTCGACAGTCTCCTCAACCTTCAGTCACGAATCATCCTCGACAGTCTCCTCAGGTCTCGACTCTACCTCGACAGTCTCCGCTACCTCGACAGTCTCCTCACGTCTCAAATCATCGTCCACCGTCTTCTCAACCTTGGGCTGGCTCTGGATCGCACCACAGTTCTCAAGCGCAGAACTCGCATCAGGAAGAAGAAGACCAAGCTGATTCTGAGGATGACGGTTTAAGGGACTCACATCTACCAGCTCATGTACTCGCTTCTTTACATGCCATGCTCGTCGAGCCAAGCCGTGAGTTGTACACCACTGTCCTCTCTCCCACATTAGAGCGTGGAACTACTTGGTAAGGATTGTTTGTGTAGATTAGATTGATAAGAGTGATTAGAATGATTAGAATTGAAAGGATTGTTTTATTGTTTTAGTAGGTTTGTTTCATAGGATTAGAAGGTTTGTTGTTGTTGATTTGTTGTTGATTAGATTAGTAGGTTTGTTGTTGATTAGATTAGTAGGTTTGTTGGTTAGATTAGTAGGTTTGTTGTTGTTGTCGATTTGTTGTTGATTAGATTAGTAGGTTTGGTGTTGATTATAATTTAACTTTCGATTTGTTTGTGTTTGATTAGATTGATTAGACTTTTTTTACTCGATTTGTTTTCATTTTAGCTGATTTGTTTTTGATTAGATTAGTAGGTTTGTTGTTGATTATAATTTAACTTTCGATTTGTTTGTGTTTTAAGGTTTGGTAAGGACAACGGTAAGATTACCCGAAAGATTACAAAAGTGTTTACAAACAAGTTTGATGGTTCATATTACAGTTGGGATTGTGTTCCTAATCAAAGAAGAGAAAGATACTTCTTGGAATTTACGGTAAACTTCTACTCCTTTCAATTTGATTTATTTATTTATAGTTTTTTTTTTAGAATGGTTGATCACTAACACTAGTTTTCTTTTGTAGAAAACACATACCTGGGATCCCTCACTAACCGGTGTGGTTCAAGAAAAGTTCTATACCATTTG
Organism: Camelina sativa; assembly: GCF_030686135.1. Taxonomy (NCBI): domain Eukaryota; kingdom Viridiplantae; phylum Streptophyta; class Magnoliopsida; order Brassicales; family Brassicaceae; genus Camelina; species Camelina sativa. The sequence continues at coordinate 15,398,617 of NC_141890.1, forward strand.
TCAAATCTGTATGAAAGACATGGTTTCCAAGGCAGCAGCTCAGCGAGATCAAGCAAAACCGAGTTGGATTGAGAAAACTCTTTGGAAAGAAATGTGTGACTATTGGAACACAGAAGAAGCCATGGTAAAGAGTGCAACCACTTCAGCAGCTAGAATGTTTGACCGTAATGGTTTTGGCCCTCACAAGCATGTATCAGGGCCGAAGTATTACTTACAAATCGAACAAGAGATGGTGACTTATCCTTTTCATTGTTTAATAAGTTACATCAGATGGTTCATTATCTAACCTTTTCATTGTCTAACTTTTCAGGAAGTGGAATTGGGAATACCGCCAACTATTCCTGAAGTTTTCGTCAAGACTCATACCAAAAAAGATGGGACTTTTGTGGATAAGAAGGCGTAAGCAGTTCATGAGGCATATAAGAAAAAAAGGGAAGCTAAGTTGGCTGCTCTGGACAATGACGAGTCTTTTGATGGTACATCACGTCGATCAGAGCTATCTCACGAGGAGGATGATGAGCTCTTTCTTCAGGTAATGTTGCTTCTTTCTAATATGCTATTAAGTTTTTCATTGGTAATTAATGATGTTAACTTTTTCTCTGTTTTGTTATGCAGTCTACTTTCATAAGCGATAGAGGAACATACTTTGGAGTTGGAAGCCTAGGGAGTTTCATCAACGGCAAGAGGAAGTTCCCTGGAAGCTCTTCTTCTTTCAGAAGCCTGCAACAACAATTTGAAGAAGCTAACCGCAAAATAGAGCAACAAGCAGCTCTACAAGCAGAGCGTGAAGCTGAGGCTTCAAGGGTTGCAGCTGAGAAACAAGCAGAGATCAAACGCTTGGTGAGCTTCCTCAAGACTAACCCAAACTATGTTGCCTTCCTCGAGTCTGAAACGAATAACCTCAACCCTGTTGATGTTCAAAGTTAGGTGGTTCCTTCACTATCCCTCCTTCCCTCATGACCTTAACATTTGTAATGGTTGTACTTAAACATTTGGAATTTGTCTTTGGATGTTTTTTTTAGAACTTATGTATGTTGAGACTTCTTTGTTTAATTTCATGTTTGTTAAGTTTTAGTTATAGTTTTCATAATCTGTTTTGGTATTACAAAATCAAATAATTCAATTTGACCGGATTTACAAGAAAAAAACCTGATAAATCGATAATTAAACAATCGTAAAACAATCACGAAAACGTACACGGATCAGTAACCAAAACAGTCGCAAATGAGTAACCAAATCAGTCACTAAAGCGTTGCAACTCAGTCGCCATTTTAGCGACTGTTTCGCGTGGGAACAACGACCAAAACTATCAGTCGCCATTTCGTAGCTATTTGTCGACTCTTTAGAGACTGATTATTTTAGCAACGCTTTGTTTAGCGACTACAGTTTTCAGTCGCCAAACAGTCGTTACTAGGTATTTGCGACTGTTTAGTGACTGTTTTTGTAGTCGGCAATTCCATGTTTTTTTGTAATGTCATACGCCTCACACGCCTCAAGAACAAGTCCGCGTTTCCCCCCAACTATCGACGTTAGCTGCACCGCAGGTCAGAAACTATCCACCCCCACAGACCCTATTTCAGAACTCCGTGAATCGAAGCGTTGATGACTAACCAACTCGGTCATCACCAGAAGTTCAGAACAATCCTCCGGTTCGATAGAATCCTTTGCATGAAACTGCAAGATCTCCATCTCAGAACTCTCATGCTCCTTCTTCTCAAGGTAACAACTTCGACGAGTCAAATCCAGTGTTGCCGGAACTCCAGAAGGACACGTTGAGGGCTCTTAACGCCATACTTATGGTACCGGACCGTCATACTTTTACCATCGTCCTCTCTCCGGAACCGAAGCCTAACACAACCTGGTATGTAAACATGTTTGTATCTCTAGCTCAGAACATGTTAGAGTTGCTTCTAGATTAGAGTTGCTTCTAGATGAGAGTTGCTTCTAGATTAGAGAATATGTGTGAACTCCATGAACTATTGTTAATTGTTTTGTCGAGTATATGTGTTTTGTCATTCACTATTGTTTATTGTTTTGTCATTCCCAAATCTCTCATCAGTTAGTAGAGTATATGTTTTGTCATGAACTATTGTTTATTGTGATGAACTATTGTTTATTGTTTATGAACTATTGTTTATTGTTTTGTCATGAACTATTGTTTATTGTTTTGTCGAGTATATGTGTTTTGTCGAGTATATGTGTTTTGTCATGAACTATAGTTTATTGTTTTGTCATTCCCAAGTCTGACTTGATTCTTATGTTATGAGGTTTACTTGTGATGCCAAATCACAATTGGTGCGGAAGATTACAAAGGTTTTTACAAACAAATTTGATGGTCCATACTATAATTGGTCATGTGTACCTCCGGATAGACGAGAAAGATACTTCCTTGAGTTTGCGGTATAGTTTTCTGTTATATATCATTCATAGATAGGTTTTAATTGTTGTTTATCACTAACTTAATTCTATTTTCTTTTTCCCTAGAAAACACACACTTGGGATCCATTGATAACAGGGACAGTGCAACATTTTTTCTATGAGATATGTCAACGCCGGATGAAAAACATGGTAAGCGATGCTAGGACTAGTCGAGTGCAACCTAAATGGATCGCGGGTGAACTCTGGAAAACAATGGTTGCGCAGTGGGATACTGAAGAAGCACAGGAAAGGAGTCGAATCTATTCCAATGCTCGTATGTCAGACCGTAATGGTCTCGATCCACACTCGCACTTATAAGGACCAACATCGTATCAACAAGTCAAACAAGGCTTGGTGAGTAACTTTAACTTATGTCTTAACCTTTTTTTGTAACTTTAACTTATGTCTTAACCTTTTTTTTGTTTTTGTAAGAGAAACTTGGGAGACCTGTGAGTCTTGGTGAGGTTTTCAAAGAGACACATACAAGGCCAGATGGTACATATGTCGATCAAAAAGCCGAGAAGATCTTCTCAACTTATGAGAAAAACTTACAAGCTAAGATATCTGAGATCGAGTCAGATCCTTCACGAGCTCAGGAGCTCACAGCAGAAGATTATACGGCCATCTTTCTTCAGGTAAAGTACCATTTTCACAATCTATATTTAAAGAGTCTTCAAAACTTTCATTTTCAGAACTAACAGTTTCATTTTTTCTTTTCTAAGTCCACTGAGAAGGATTCACAAGGTAATCTTTTTGGACTTGGAAGCCTCAATGATCATCTTCAAGATCTTCTCAATGGCAAGAGCTATCAACGAGGAGAGTCGTCATCATTTGTAGCATTGCAAGAGCAAGTGAAGGAAGCTCATCGTATAATTGAAGAACAATTCGCCTATACTACAAAACGTGATGCTGAGATTGCTGCTCGTGAAGCAGAACACTCCAAAGTTGTGGCTGGCCAACAGAAGAAGATAGAGCACTTGGAAAAGTTCATGCGTACGATGTGTCCGGCCTTTGTCGAATTCCAAGAGTCTGAATCAAGTGATGCATCCACCGCCTCTCCAACACAGAGAACAGCTCCTACTTAGGTTACTTCTTAGGCTACTTATTATGGTTTAGGTTCTCTTTTGGTTATTATGAACTTGTCACTTTGGGATGATGTGTCAATCATAGTTTTTTATTGATCATTTTGGCTCTCTTTTTGTAATTGCTAATGTGGTGAACATATTACTATTGTGGTGAACTTTTGGTTATTAAAAATGTGAATTTTAGGTTTCTGTTTCATTAGTAATTCGATTTAAAAAACAAAACAAAAAAATTATGGTTTTAATCACTATAGTCGTCAAACCAGTTATTAAATCTGGCCTAAAGTCGTGGTAACATAGTCATCTAATAGTCGTCCGATAGTAACCAGAGAGTCGCATAATTTAACGACGAATTCACAACTATTCTCAAACTAGTCGTAAACTACTTCTGTCAATATTTTATTAGTCGTAACATAGTCCTCAAATAGTTGTAAATAGTAACGACTAAATTACGACAACGTTTACGACTACGTGCCATAGTCGTAATATTGTCGCTATTTACCGACTATGTTACGACTGAATTTCCTTACCGACTATCGATTTATGACAACAGTTATTACTCGTAACTTAGTCGTTATGAGTGATTTAGTGACTATTTAGTGACTATTAGTGCAGTCGTAAATCACATGCTTTCTTGTAGTGTAAAGATTCTCAGGCTATGTTTTTAAAACGGAACCTGAAACTGAACCATAAAGTCTTTAGATCACTGAGTCAATTGGTCAAACCGGTCGAAGCACCGGTCATTTATTTTTTTTTAATTATAATATTAATTTTATATACACATCTGAACAAAATGTGCCTAAAATAAAAGTTAGACAAATAATATTCAACAAACTGAACTCTTTTTTTGTCAAATATAAATTCATTTTATGTGACAGAAAAGAAGTATCGTAATTATTTAAAAACACATAAAAATCATTTGAAAAGAAGTAACAAACATAACGAAAACTAAAAATATACCTTGTTTACTATATTATCCCACATTGGTCAAGAGAAACCAATAAAAACAAGGAAAAGTCAATAAATAGTAGTATAATTGTAATATTCTAATTGGGCTCAGAGGTTCATGTCTCACAACTCTTAAGATTTTAAAATTGCTTAAACCGGCGGGTCGGTTCAACCTCCAGGTCGCAAATTTTAGCTGATTTTTCCGATTTATTCTGAATCTATAAGAATCACTTTATATAAGATTTGGCTTTTTGATTATGCAAAATATACTTTTCAGCCATCATGATTTTTTTTAAATAGATTTCCTAAATATCAGGGAAACCAGATTTTGGTAGATTTTACCAATTCCTTCATAGAATCCAAAAACTACATTTTGTGGGTTTAGGAAAATATTACGTAACTTTTTTTTTATTTTTTTCTTTTTTGTTTTTCCTAATATAAAAACTATAATAAATTCAATACAACCTTTTTTAAAAAGTACTTATATATAAAAACCAAAAACTAATCAAGTTACTATTCAAGTTTTTGCAAAAACTAAAATCTACACCAAAAACCAAAAACTCAAAAAACCAAAAACTAAAAGCCAAAAACTAACAACTAAAAACTAAAAACTAAAAACCATTTAAAAACTATAAAACATTCAGGGCCTTATAGAATTTTTGACCGGAAGACTTGCGGATTTCCGGTTTAACCGGTCTGGCCTGGGTTTTAAAACATTGCGATGAGGAGACTCATAGAGGAAATATATGTAATACTAGAATTTGTGCACTCGCACATTCGGAATTTTATTTAAAATATTTTCTATTAATATAAATTTTTGAACTCAAATATAATTATTCAAATATTTGAGTATAAACTATATAAATAATAAACTTATTTTACTATATTGTCGAAAATAATGTTTTCTTGACAAATAAATAATTTGATATATATCACGTGATAACTAAGATGACCTTAATAATTTGATATATATTACATTTGCCGATGAGCACATGTGATTCGGTCTTAGAGATACCAGTTCCGTAGTTTTCCCTTTTCAAATGATTCTTTCTTAGTTCTATTTTACAAAATATTTTCGTGAAATTTTGCTTATATTTATTTGATTTTATTCATGTTTTAATACAAATTTTGATTTCATTAATAAATTTAGTAAAAATATACTCGTTTGACACAAATTTGGCAATTAATTGCTAGATTAACACTCCATCATATCCAATAACTAGAATGACACAATTTTTAGGTAAAAAGACTAAAAACCCAGATTTTTTTTTCTTATTTTTTTTTTAAAAACGAAAATACAATATAATATTAAATATTTTGATTTAAAAATATGATTAATGAAAAATATAAAATAATTAAAAATAGACTAAAAACACAGAAAAAATGTTTTTTTAAACGAAAATACATTATAGCATTTAATATTTTGATTTAAAAATATGATTAATGAAAAATATAACATGATTAAAAAATATGATGTTTATTTTTTTGATATAATTTTTAAAAATAAAGTATGATTTAAAATATAATGTATAAAAATAATATTCAAAAAAATGTTTATAAAAATATTATGTATAAAAATATGATTTATAAATATGAAGTTTAAGATATATAGTTTAAATAAGTTTTATTTAAAATATAATGTATGAAATTATAACTAAAAAATAGTGTATATAAGAAGTATTAAAATAAGATTTATGAGAATATAATATAATATATAAAAATATAATTTTAAAATATGATGTTAATTTTTTAAATATGATTTAGGAAAATTAAAATGTATAAAATATGCTTTAAGTATATGAGTTTAAAAATATGATTTATAAAAAATAGAATTAATAAAAATATGACTGAAAAAATATAACTTAAAACTAATATGTTGTCACTATATTTACATTTTACATCTAATAAATTTGTTATCAAACACCAGATTTTTGGAAGCAAATAAAAAAACTGTCATAGCGTAAAAAAAACCTGCCATAACATATGATATACCCATAGGTAATTTTAGCAATTTTTTAAAAATGTTATAAATCTATTATCAAACGACAGTTTTTTTGTTAAATTAAAAAATCGGTTGTAACTTAAAACAAATCTGTTATCGCTAGAGGTCAACCTAGTAATCATTTTTCTGTAAAAAAATCTGTCATGTTACGACAAACTTTTAATCAAGAAAATAAATCTGAAATAACTGTGGAAAATAAATCTGCTAGACATTTTACAAATCTGTCATATATTGTGAAAATTTGTGATGTCTTTATAAATAAATTTGTCATCAAAAATAGATCTGTCATCAATTATAAATCTGTCATAAGTGTAGCTAAAAAAATCTGTCATCCAAAATAAATATGTCATAAAAAATCTGTCATACAAAAATAAATCGGTTGTGTCAAAACAAATCTGTCATACACAAATAAATCTGTCACAACTAGTCCAACACACTTTTGAAAATATTTAGATATTCTTAAAAAAAAATCTGGGAGAGTAAATTTGACTTTATTTTTTTCCTCAAAAGCAAAAAAAGGTATTTTAGGAAAAAAATAACTCATCTAACCCTCACATTTTATGAGTTAATTTAGTAATTAAACTCTTAATTTGGGTCAATCTAGTTTTCTCCCGTAAATTTATGGATTAATAATATTCTTTAGTGTCTTTTCATAAGATTGGGTTGATGAATCATGAATGTCTTGGGAAGGTTGAAATGGAGTACCATCATCTAAAAAAATGACAAAAACCACAATACAATAAGTGAATAAACCATCCATTTTAGTAGGACAAACACATATATTCGACTGTTACTAATTAACCACATCGTTCTCTTTGTTAGGATTTTTTTTTTTTTTTTTGACTATTTGGTGCAGTTCCTACAGTTCAGCATATTTTGTTTCTAAAGACTTTGGATATGAAGAGACAAAGATAAACTAGTGCGTAAACTTGGTAAACAAAATCACCCATGATGATATGAACACCGCTTTTAAGACTGTTTTGATTCAATTCAGTATTTATCGTGTTTATACTGCTTATGGAATTTAATGTCAAACAACCTACTTTTTCACGTAAGTTGAATATTCTCATTCGGTAATATCACGTTCACTTTGATATATATATGTGTTTGATATATTCTTCCCGTACTACCAGACCAGTCTAGCCGTCTAGGAAAAGAACATTGTATATCAATGTATCTATCAATAGCTCAACTTAACGACTCTTAGACAATGTTTTTTAAACTAGCCCGGAGACTGAACCATAAAGTCTTATGGATCACCGGGTCAATTGGTCGAACCGCCGGTCATTTAATTTTTATTTCTTTTAATATTTGTAAAGAATTAATATTAATTATATATATATATATATATGAACAAGATGTGCATAAATAAAAGATAGACAACTAAAATTCAAAAAACTGAACTCTTTTTCAATCAAATAAAAAAATTATCTTTGTTTTATTTACGTGACAGAAAAGAAAGTATCGTAATTGTTCAAAAACATAAAAATCATTTGAGAAAAAATTACAAACATAACGAAAACGTACTAACTTCCATGTAAATTTTTAAAAATGTACTATATTGCAACATATCTCAACTAAAAAAATGCCTTGTTTACTATATTATCCCACACTGATTAAGAGAAACAAATAAAAACAAGAAGAGGTCAATAAATAGCGGTATCAATTGTAATATTCTAATTGGACTTTAAGATTTTAAAATTGGTTGAACCGGCTGGTCGGTTCAACCTCCAAGTCGTGAATTTTAGCCGATTTTTTGGTTTAATCTAAATCCTAAGAAATCCAGTTATTTATAGAAATCCGGACCGGAACACTTGGCATTTCGCGGTTTTAACCATTCTGGCCTGGGTTTTAAAACATTGCAATGAGACTGATAGAGAAAATCCCATTTATAATAAAACGGAAGTACACAACATTGTTTTGTAGACTATATAATTTTAATAAATTGGTTACAAATATGTTATACATTAATGATAGATTAATTGGTTACAAATAATCCAAAAATTTTAAAGAAAATATTCTAAAGAATCATATCATCTAACTTACCATATTAATTTTCTTTATTAAATTATTCATCAAATAAAATTTTTTGATATCTAGCTTAACATATTAATTTGTTAATTATTATTATACTTCACCTCTCATTTTTATATATGAGTCTATTTTGTGAAACAAATAAATTATCATATTATTTATTCTAATTAAAAAATAGTTTTATTTCTGGATATACCATAAGTTGAATTTTTAAAAACAAATATAAATTGTTCAATCTATAAAATATTCAAGCTTTAGTAATATTATTTTTAGAAATAATATCTATTGAATTAAAAATTTTACTGAGTAACAGGTCAAAATTTGAATATTTAATTTTAAAATTACAAAATTATGTCTTATAATGACATTCAAGTCATGATGTAGAATATACATTGTTGAAATAACTTCACGTATATAACCTAATACAACATATTAAAATTTTATTTTAAAATATAAAATATACAAAATTTTGTATAAAATAAAATTTAACCAGTGTTATAGCACGGGTACTTATCTAGAATCAGTAACAATATAAAACTTACAAAATATGTGTCTTTTTTCAAGCCATCATATTTAACATATGATTCTATTACATAATGTTTTATCCAAAAAAACTTTTAAAAACAATTACATAAATTATATTTTATATAAAAATTATAATATAAATAAAATGAATTTCAACTCGTGCTAGTATATGTAATATAATCTAATATAATAACATGATTAGTTTAAAAGATACACCAAATTTAGTTTTAAAAAAAGGAAAGCACGTGCAATTAAAATTACTATATTTACAAATATATATCCACCGTATTTTATTTCATATAGATGGGGTTAGTTGAATATTGCATGTTAAATAGTTTATGTAGGGGTTGGCCAAATGGTCGCTTGTTCGTATCCATTGAATCCAAACGACCTTTCTTTATTTTAGATTTTCGTCATCACTAACGTCACAAAAGTTTTGTCCAATGTTTACTTAGTGGGGTTTGCGCTGTTTTTGTCTTCTAAATTACGTTACTTATTTTCAGTTTTCACTTAGATCTGTGTCAGTATAGTCAATCTCTCTATAAATCTAAACTTGTTGTGTTATGCTCTCTCATTTAGTCAATACTACTAACAAGTAACAACACCATCGCAACACTAAAAAAATGGACAACAATAATTCGAAGTCACCGGCCGGTCCACACTTCCTATTCGTAACATTTCCAACACAAGGTCACATCAACCCATCTCTCGAGCTAGCCAAACGTCTAGCCGGAACCATCTCCGGCGCTAGAGTCACCTTCGCTGCCCCGATCTCCGCCTACAACCGCCGTATGTTCTCTCAAGAAAACGTCCCAGAAACCCTAACCTTCGCTACCTACTCCGATGGCTACGACGACGGCTACAAATCCTCTGCTTCCTCCGACAAGTCTCTTCAAGACGCGACCGCAAACTTCATGTCTGAGATGAGACGACGTGGCAAAGAGACACTAACCGAACTGATCGAAGATAACCGGAGTCAGAACCGGCCTTTTACTTGCGTGGTTTACACGATCCTCCTCACTTGGGTCGCTGAGCTAGCGCGTGAGATTCACCTTCCTTCGGCTCTTCTTTGGGTTCAACCTGTAACAGTCTTCTCCATTTCTTACCATTACTTCAATGGCTACGAAGATGCAATCTCAGAGATGGGTAATAACCCTTATGGTTCTATTCAATTACCGTCTCTGCCACTGCTCACTCTCCGTGATCTTCCCTCATTCCTTGTCTCTTCCAACGCCTATGCGTTTCTTCTACCGGTCTTAAGAGAACAGCTTGAGTCACTGAAGGAAGAAGCAAACCCTAAGATCCTCATCAACACTTTCAAAGAGCTTGAGCCAGAAGCCATGAGCTCGGTTCCAGATAATTACAAAGTTATCCCTATCGGTCCGTTATTAACCTTGAGAACGGGTTCGTCAAGTCAAAGTGAGTACATTGAGTGGTTGGATACGAAAGCGGATTCGTCTGTGCTTTATGTTTCATTTGGGACGGTTGCCGTATTGACCAAGAAACAGCTTGTGGAGCTTTGCAAGGCGTTGATTCAGAGTCGGAGGCCGTTCTTGTGGGTGATTACGGATAAGTCGTACAAAAGCAAAGAAGATGAGCAAGAGAAGGAAGAAGATTGCATAAGTAGTTTCAGAGAAGAGCTCGATGAGATAGGTATGGTGGTTTCGTGGTGCGATCAGTTTAGGGTTTTGAATCATAGATCGATCGGTTGTTTCGTGACGCATTGCGGGTGGAACTCGACGCTGGAGAGCTTGGTATCGGGAGTTCCGGTGGTGGCGTTTCCGCAGTGTACTGATCAGATGACGAACGCGAAGCTTTTAGAAGATTGTTGGAAGACAGGTGTGAGAGTCATAGAGATGAAGGACGAGGAAGGAGCTGTGGTGGTGGAGAGTGAGGAGATACGGCGGTGCATTAAGGAAGTAATGAAGGAGAAGGCGGAGGAGTTTAGAGGAAACGCGGCCAGGTGGAAGGATTTAGCAGCGGAGGCGGTGAGAGAAGGTGGCTCTTCTTTTAACCATCTCAAAGCTTTTGCCGATGAGCATATGTGATTCAGTCTGAGACTCAGAGATGTGCTGCTTAGTTCCATTTTGTATTCTTTACTCTTTTAGTGTCTTTCATTGTTGGCCAAGATTGTTATTACCATGATAATTACAACGGTTTACCATAACACTCTGTTTTTTTATTTGTTCTTTCTTGCTCTGTTTTTAGGGATCACACCATATAATATACAAAATTTTGGATGTTGATTTTGAAGATGATGAAATGTAATTTATAGAAGATGTGAGGATAGATAAGATAGATATACAACAGACACAAATGATACAACCAAATTGTCAGTTTCACTTGGACTTACTTGACCGCCAAGATAACAAAGGAATTGAATGTTGTAGATTGAATCCTGAGTTTCCGAGTATATATGTTCTTTGAGTAACATAAGAATCAAGCACTCAGTGAGCGTTGCGTGTGATCAAGCCCTCGAATATGACATAGAGATCTCTGTTATCGCCTCCAAATATCTCTTCAGCTTTCCTAAGCGTTTCCTGGAAAAAGAGAAAAAAAAAAGAAGAAACAACAATGCCGAATCAATACAAAATCCGAATTTTCTTGTGAGTGGTAAACAAGATTGAGAGAGTATTCTACTTACTTCTCTTGTTTGCTTGTGAGCGTTAAGATCCTTCACATTCCCAAGAAATGCACCAAACTGCTCGTAAGATAATCGGCTCCTGATCAAGATATAGTAACAAGATGTAAAAATGTTACAGACAATGTTGTTGAGAGTTGTTTTGCATGAATTTTCACGGTAGGAGTCTTTACCTGACTTGTCGGAAGAACTCTTTTCCGTCAACCCGAGTTCTTGCTGAACACACAAATAACAAACAAACCGTTAACAATTGTGATGTCCCAAAACCCGCCACAAGAAAAAAAAAAATCCTGGTTTTTTAACTTACCGGTGTGTGAACCAGGCTCTGAGATTGAAATAGAAGATCTAGTATCATCAAGCATGCCTCTAGTAGTAGAGAAGGATACAGAATGACGTCGAGGAGAGAGAGGTCTCGAAGTTGATCTAGGTGTAGCAGAAGCAGACAAAATAGGTGGAGAACCAGGAGGAGTAAGCCGTGGGGTAGCAGTTTGCGATACTACTGGCAGGCTAGCTGATAAACTCGGTTTCTGAGGAGCTGCGATATAACACAACAAGACAAACTGCAATGTTATTCAAATACTTGTGAGTAAAGAAGACACCCAAACAACAAGAGTTTTAGTGGCTTGTGAGAATCAAGATTAACACGATACCATCACTGTTCTCATTGTCTGTTGTAGCAGTAGCTGGTTCAATAGCTTCAGAAGCTTGAGACTGCATTGATGAATGTCTTGAAGGTTGAAATGGAGTATCATCATCTGACAAAAAACCACACAATATAATAAACCATCCATTTTAGTAGGTAAACACAAGATTTCACTAAAATACCCTCACAAGAACTATACCGTTTGGTGTTGGCTTAGCTATTATTTGTGTTGTTCCTGCCTGTTTCAAACCCATAGATATGAATTTATACTTCAAACTTTAAAAGCAAAATAACGACAGTGAAGTTTCAATGTTTACATACATTTTGGTCATCATCTTGAAGAGACATCATAAGCGTCTTCCTAAAACCTTCAAGCTGCACATAACTCACAAAATTAGAAACAAAAGAGACTCAAGTCAAAAAAAATTTAAATGTGAGTTCAAAAATCACCTTAGTGACATCTCTCTGAAGTTTCTTCACAGTATTAGACAACGAAGCATTCTCTCTTATCAAATTCTCCTGCAAAAAAAATCGAAAATAGTCAAAAACCAAATCGGGTCAAAACCAAAAACAAAAGTCAAAACCGGGTTCGGACCTTTTCACCATCAGCAAGAGAAAGCTTATGAAAGGCATCGGAGAGAGAAGCGTCGAGAGACTCAACGTGAGATTGCAGCTCAGCGATTTCTTTGTCTTTCTCGGCGACGAGTTCACGGAGATCCGACGACTCTGATTCGAGAGCGGAGACACGCGTCGAGAGAGCGATTGATGTGATTTTGCGAGCTACATCGAGCTGTTCGAATGGATCGGAAGGTAGAACTTGAAGAACTTCGTCGGGGAGATCGAAGTTTCTCGAACCACTTGTTGTTGTTGTTGTTGTTGTTCCTTCTTCTACTTCTTCTTCTTCTTCAACCTCTGACATTTCTCTTTTTCTTCTTTTAATTATCTTTTTTCAGTTTTTATCGTTTTTTTTTTGTTTGTGTTCTTTATATTCGGTTATGTAATGGTTTAAACCGGTATTAAATTGAAACCGAAATCAGAGTCTAAACCAAACAATTTCGTTGTTTCATGTCGTAATTCATTGGTTTGGGGTTTAAGATTCCGGTTCTGGTTATGTAACGTTATGATTACGATTTGATTGATAGATTTTGGATAAGAGAGAATGTGGTCACATATGGTTTGGCTTTTTGTGTTAGAGTGATATGATTTGAGGTAAGATGTGTGGTATTGAGTTGGGGTAAGCCAAGTTTGTGAGCTGTGTAGAATGGGATAGGACTATTATTAATTTGTTGGACCCTTAAGAAGAGACAAAAAACAATTAAATTTAAAGACTCAATATTGATTAGATTGGCTTTTCCAAATCTTTAGTTTAGATAATTCCTTTTTCTTTTGATTACAAGACTTGAATTTTCATTTACCACTCCTTCAAGTTGTACTATAATATTCATCTATATTTTTCACATTCAATGTATCATATCATTTGTTAGAAACTTGTACACACAAGATCTTTAATAGATAATCCCCTAGTATGATATATATACAAGATAAACAGGGGTCATCTTCTAATGGGTCCAATAGTTATGCATGTGTCCAACTTAAGTTCATGATAAGGTTTCATCATCTGTGTTGTGGGTAGGCAACAAGAGTGACTGCTCAGGATCACTTACTGTTTTGATTGCATCTTCTCTTGCTTTGCCCCAAATCACAGTGTAAAACCCAAAGCTTAGTATCACTGATCCAATCACACTGCCCACACAAAACAGATGCATGCAAAATTATATGTAGTTAGTCACATAATCTTTGAATCTTATTACCCAATAACCGAAAAAACCTACACCGGTTATTAGCTATTGAGTTGAGCATTATGCATTCGAAGTTCATGAACTAAACATGACAACAACCTAGAGTTAAGTTCTTATCACTTATGCTCTTGAACAGAGAGACACTATAGTTGAAAGTAAGAAGATGAAAGTTGTGGTACCTCCCAAGGTGAAGAGCATCGCCAAGGAATATAGCAGCCATGGCGACTGCAATTGCAATAGACAATGGTTTGAACAAGGATACGTAGACGGGACCCTTCACATGCAGACCCCATGTGTGAATAACTGAGCCCAATGATGTATCAAAGAGTCCCTGAAGCAGAGTGTTAGTTTCTTAGCTTTAAGATTTGATCTCTCAACTTATGAGGTTTGATGTCTCACCGAGTATATGACTGAAGCAAGGGAAAAACCCGGTTTAAGCTGCCAAGAACTCAAGTCTTTTTCTACAATTAGACATATCGTCGCTGAGATGACCATTGCACATAAGTTGTAGCAGAAGACTACAGCTATCTCTTCAGGATATATCTCCATGATATGAGTCTGAAATCATGTACAGCTGACGAATTAAGCTCAATGTTATGCGTTACCAACAAACCCAAAATCTGTTTCCTGAATCAGCTCAAGTTTATGTAATACCTGAAGAATAAACCAGACTGAAAGAAGCAAAAATTGTAAACCGAGCAAAAGGCCTCCTATTATCCAACTTGACTCGAATGAAGTAAACGATGCAGCAACAAGTAGTTTTGGGCCTTTATACAGAACAATAACCAGAGCACCAGATATAGATACTATTGTGCCAATGATTTTAGCCTGAGTTGCAGAGCTTCTTAACATTACTTGTTCCATCCTTTAAAAGTCCGAGTCACCCAAGGAAGCAGAACAAGTCACCTAAGTTAGATAGAGTTACAAACAAATCTCATATCTAGATTGTCCAACATTACCGCAAGGTTTTACTTGTTTGAACTACTCCATAATTCACACAGTTAATGGCTTCAGATTTTTTTCTATGTTTTGGTATCATTTCATGTTGAGTGTAACAGTGTCAAAAAAACATATCTTTTGTATCGTTATAGTATGGAAACACCCGGTTTAGAAGAAAGTGGAACCTGAAGAAGACGGCAAGCATGAAGGTGAAAGCTGGTGTAAGATTGCTGATGGCAGAGGAAAGAGTAGGGGAGCTATATTCTATACCTTTACAGCCAGCTACCCGCGACGTGAGCCTGTTTCACCCTCAAGTTAGCAAAGTAGACAACAAAAACCGAAAAAATGCTCAGAGATCAAGAAGCATAGTGATATACTAATACCCGAGAAGTGCAAGTAAGAAAATCTTGAAGAAGAGAGGAGACTTGGCTGAAGGTAAACTTCTTGACCTGAATATGTAAAATAAGTAAGTTCATATTCTTGAAACAGGGCAACAGTAGCTAATCGAGCAGACCAAAGTACCTTCCAAAGATGAGGGAAAGTAGTAAAAGGACAAGGGTAGCACCAACATAAGAGTAGAACACAAATACATAAAAGCTGAATCCTCTTAAGGTAGCAGCCTTGAACAGTGTGCTCGATCCAACCGTGGTACACTCGACTGCGACCATAGCAGCGAACGGCACAACATCTCGTTTAAAGTACTTCCAAGACACTGTCTCTTCTCTCATGATAAGATTTATTTGGTATCCAGAATTCTCAGATAGTATCTCAAAGGCTAACGTGAGTTTAGAAGCAATCATGGTATAGATGGTCAACTTAACTCCAATACATCATTAGTGACGACAGTATGAAAAAAAATATCTCAACTTTACCAAATACTTTACACCACAAGGATCATTATTCTAGGGACCCCTTGATAAGGAACTTTTCCCATTATAGCTCTTAATACCTTAATCTCAATCATTCATTAGAATAAATTTCTACCTTCCACTTATCTAAAAAAAAAAGAGAAGTTCCATTTGAACAATCTTCTCCAGTGGTTAAGACTTTTGTTATATGTTTGCTAATTTGGTGTTGTATCAGATGCTCAATAGTCAGGCTCTGCATCAAATTGTATCAACAACAACAGTCACGAGAACCTCCATCAATATTAGCGTCATCATAAAAGAACAATTGATCTTTCCACCGTAATCAGCCCCAAATCTGAAACCTCCATCAATATCCTCTGACAAACCCTAAAGCATCACTGACCTTTTGATTGGTATATCCGGTGATCGCATGGTGGATCCAGAGGATGAGAATATTGAACCTTGCACCTCATAATATATATACCTGGTGCATTCATTACGCCATTAAAATCAATCTTCAAAGAAAAACTAAACAATTTATATGTTTGTATTTGTAAAATTGAACTTGTAATAAGTGTTTTTATTTTTATTTTTTTCTGAAAATTCACTAAAATACACAAATTTAAAATATACATTAAATGATAAAAAAAAAACCTTGCTGATTGATGCCCAAAAAAAAAGTTGATTACAAAAAAAATAAAAGAGCATACTCGCCTAAAGTGTGTAGTCTTTTTACCATTTATTTCAATAGACTAATATATAAAATTCCATATTTGTTTCTCAATTATTTGTACTTGTTTCTTTCAATCATGACATATGCTAAAAAAAATTGTTTGAATAGTTTTGGCGAGATTTAATCAATTACTATGAAAAATACAAAAGCAAAAACAATGAGAAGGAACACATATTTTTTTTTTTAAAGATAGAAAAACGAGGAAAATAATTAACAACGATGGAAATCTATCTTAATATGGTTAAGTGATAAAATATCTCACCTAATTTTTCAGACATTTTTTTATCAACTTTATAAACGATGGATTACAAATTTACAACCCATTTTGTTACCTTTCCGGATCTTGTCAAAGTGTTCGATCGTTCACATCTTCCACGTGACCGTCACAATTTATGAGTCTTTGGAGTGATCTGATAACAAAAAAAAACAATCACCAGAAAGTTCGATGGAGCATGATACACAGCCACATACTCCCATAACATTCAGGTCCCTTGGTTAACTCGAGCTAGTTATATGAATGTATAAGACACTTCCAGATTCTTCGGAATTTCTGAAGATGTTCTCAGGTTATGTCAGTCATGTTCGCATCATCAATTTAAAGGGTTTAGCGTTTAAGATTTGGGAGTTTGAAGTTTAGCGTAATGTACTAATATATATAAACATATACAAGTTAATATATATTTTTATTTATTTGCAACACAGTATACAAAACAATTTATATTGTAAATTATAATGATGTATGTGGCCACATCCATCTCCTCGAACAGTGGAACCTGGCTAGTCGCATTCACAGCGACCACCACCACAAATAGTTTTAGGTTTGTAATCCATAAATCTCAATTATTTCCTTAATATCTTAACTTGAGGGAAACAAATTATGAAATATCATTTAGCCAATAAGATTGGTTTAGTGGTTAAAAACTATATATGACCTCATAAGTTTTCAAGCTGGTTCTCATTCAAACATAACATTTTTATTAGAAATTAATTTTTAATAGTAGCCACTTATATGGTCGTTGATAGAAAAAGGAAGAACAACCGTGGAATGAGACATATTGGCTAATCATAACCACATCTATATTTCGTCCACGGTCCACTCACGTCACTCGCTAAACCAAAATCCTACAAACCCCCAAAATACTCAAAAAGAAAAAGAAAAAAAGAAGATCACATAAAGTCTACGTAACTAATAGTAAGAACCAACAAAAAAAATTGAAATAAATTAGGATCAGAGAAAGAAACTTATAGAACGTCCGCCATTTCTACCTTCGCTAATTTTTATACATCCTTTTTCTCACTCTTATATAACTCTTCAAAGGAAGTATATACAATTTTTTTTTTTTTTTTTTTTTGTGGTTTATGCTTTGTATATAAGAAAATGACAAGTATGATCGTGAAGACAACGCCGGAGCTCTTCAAAGGAAATGGAGTGTACCGTACGGATCCTCTTGGCGAAAACCGACTGGTTTGTCGATCAAACTGGTTGTTAGGTGATGGACAAAGCTGTTTCCCTAAAACCGGTACAATTCATTGCCAACGGTTAAGCTTAACAAAAACCGGTTTACATCGTGGGACAAAGGCTCGAGCCATCCTTAGCCCTGTGTCCGATCCGGCAGCTTCCATAGGACAAAAGGTAAGTCTTTCCATTTCGATGTTTCTGGTGGATACATGTGGAAATATTAAATAGGCTTCCAGTAATTTTATACCCTTGTTATTATGTTTCGGGTGTGTTCTGATGTGAGAGTCTTGGGAGAAATGATCACCGATCATCGGGTGGAAGTGGAACCATCTAGCAGCTAAATTATTGTCATTCTAAATGAGTTCCGTAGGCAACCGGATATTACTTATTTGGTTAATGCTCCCGGTTAGAACACAAAACCGGGTTACGCTATTATGACATTAGTTTTGTCTTATGAGAGGCTAGCTGCTGATGTTGATTGGTTCCTTTAAACACTAGCAATCTTCCTACCAAATATAAAACCCTAGCAATCTAACTTAGCTAGGGCGGTTCAAACTGCTTACACATATGAGATCATTTTGGTACACATATGTGTCTAACTTGATCGGTTCTTTCACAACCACCCGCAAACATACAGTTTTATGGATGGTGATGATTGCTAGCGTTTAAAATCAGTTATGGTGATTGGTGCTCTCTCGATAGGAATAATCGTTTATGTTCACTATAAAATACATTTATTTAATATTTTCTAAATGGTATTTTATTATTAACTATGTTCGGGTTTTTATATATATTGGCAGTTTGGCACAATATATAGTTTTGATATTTTAACAATTTCTATAATTTTTATATTACATTTTTTTGCTAATTTTTTTTTAATCATTGTCACAGTTGTTGGTTCATATCGTTTATAACCATTAATATATAATAATGTTTAATGCTATAATCATACGTTTTTACAAATTTCTGCAAACACAACAACATTCACTCCTGCATTTAAATCAAGTTTGACGAAAATACTATATGTATACATTGGATATTGGATATAGAGATTCAAATCTCCATACCCACTATATCGAATCTCCCCATACTCACTATTTTTTCTAATTAAATTATTGTAGGAAACATGAACTGCTTAAATTCAAGTATTTTAAAAATAATTCCAGTATAAAATAAGAAAAAAAGAAAAAAAAAACGTTTCCACTAGGTTCATTAGCCTAATTTCCGTTAAATGCACCTTTAATGAATCCCAAGAACACTTTGATATGCTTCATTCAGATTCTTATGCCACTTGGTAGAGCCGTCCATGCCACGTTTTGTAATTGTACAAAAGAGAATACGTGAATATCTCCAAACGGCCAAAACGACAAAAAAAAAACGCCACTCAAATTCTTGGCTTAAAAAAACTAAAATTGTGATGCTAGTTAATTCAAGAAATATTACCATAAAGAATTCATGTGTTGAGATTGTTATATCTTATATGACAATAACTAATTAATAATTTTGTTAAAAAAGGAATCTAATATCGGAAAGAAAGAATGGTGTGGTAGGCGTAGATAGCAAGTGTGTGACTGATATAAGATATGGTTGACACATCTATGACGAGTCACCACAGGAAACTTCTTTAATTTTTGGTCAATTATATTACAATTTTAGCATTTCGAGGTAGCAATATTTTGGAATGATCTCTTGACAAGATAATAATGAAGTTTGATAACGTACCATGCAAAAGACAACAAGTTGCTTTATATTTCCAACAAAATTATAAAATATCAACTTTCGACTGTCTATTTAATTATCTTTACATTATAAAATTAATACTCTTCAAAATGATAGTAGTCTAAATAGAAAACAAAACTTTATATCCCATAATAAAACTTTAGATGATTATAATAATATCGTTTCATTAACTTGTTTATTATTAATTATTTCTATTTTGGTTTTAGTTTAAAAATTATACTAACATTATATTTAGCTTTTATATAACTGTTATGTCAAAATTTAGGTTGGATTTGATCAATTTTTTACCTTTGCCATTTTGGCAGCATCAATTTATCCATTCCATCTAATTTTCGCTTTAGTATAAATATAGATACGTATATCTCTCTCTTCTTGAACTTGCACAAACATTTCTCCAATCTAAACTCAATCCAAATCAAAAAAAAAAAAAAAAAATGATGCAGCGTGTGTTCACCTTTGGCAAAGGAAGAAGCGACGGCAACAAGGGCATGAAGTCCTTGGTATGTTACCAAAACCATCATATAATTATATCATATCATTAATATAATTAGTGTATCTTTGTTTTTTAAAATGAATCATATGTTTTGTGTGGATTGAATTGAAGTTGGGAGGGAAAGGAGCAAATCTTGCGGAGATGGCGAGCATAGGCTTGTCGGTGCCGCCGGGGCTAACCATATCGACGGAGGCTTGTCAGCAGTATCAGATCGCCGGCAAGAAGCTTCCAGAAGGTTTATGGGAAGAGATTCTTGAAGGTCTTAGCTTCATCGAACGTGACATTGGAGCTTCTCTCGCCGATCCCTCTAAGCCTCTCCTTCTCTCTGTTCGCTCTGGCGCCGCCGTAAGTTACAATCATGTTTTTTTCTTGGCTGTTTTTATTTAAGAATCTTTAATTCATGTTAAAATTTCTACTGTTTTTCTACGTTTATTTAATCTTTTGAAGATGAGCAAGATTTGTTTGCGTTGGCTTTAGATTTTTTTTTTTTTTTTTTTTTTGAGGTGAGAGTCAAAATATCTTTGGTTAATTTTTAGCATTTTGCCTTTTTCAGTTTTTTGGAAGACAATTTTAAATATATGTAGTAACCGTTTTGTACTTTTGTGGTTATTGAAAGATATATACCTTAGATGAATGTATTTTTTACTTACAAAATAGTTTTATAAAAATTGACTTGTCTATGATCGATGTTTGTAATGTACAGATCTCAATGCCTGGTATGATGGACACTGTACTTAACCTTGGCTTAAACGACCAAGTCGTCGTGGGCTTGGCCGCAAAGAGCGGAGAGCGTTTCGCTTACGATTCTTTCAGACGTTTTCTTGACATGTTTGGTGATGTTGTAAGTCCTCTGTTTTTTATACAATTGTAGATAACTTGCGTGACAAGAAAACCTGTCTAATTATCTTTTGATCAATAAAAAGGTGTTGGGGATTCCACACGCCAAGTTTGAAGAGAAGCTCGAGAGAATGAAGGAGAGCAAAGGAGTTAAAAACGACACTGAACTAACCGCGGCCGATCTCAAAGAATTGGTTGAGCAGTACAAGAGTGTTTACGTACAGGTCAAGGGTCAAGAGTTTCCTTCAGGTTTGATTACCATTTTATATGTCTTTGTCTTAATGTCAGGTAATGGTAATTAGTTATTAGTTACATAAGTTTTTGAATTGCAGATCCGAAAAAGCAATTGGAGCTAGCGATTGAAGCGGTATTCGATTCTTGGGATAGTCCGAGAGCGAACAAGTACAGAAGCATTAACCAGATTACCGGATTGAAAGGAACCGCGGTTAACATTCAGTGTATGGTGTTTGGAAACATGGGGGACACTTCAGGAACTGGTGTTCTCTTTACAAGGAACCCTAGCACCGGAGAAAACAAGCTCTACGGCGAGTTTCTAGTCAATGCTCAGGTTTGGCATTAGATTTAGTCTATTTAATACTAAATGGTTCTGAATTAGAAGCTCATGAACCTTACAGTTTATTTTCTTACATTGTACAGGGAGAAGATGTGGTTGCAGGGATAAGATCACCTGAAGATTTAGACACAATGAAGAGATTAATGCCTGAGGCTTACGCAGAACTTGTAGAGAACTGCAACATCTTAGAGAGGCATTACAAAGACATGATGGTTTGTAGTTTGTACACACATAAACAAAATTTCTTCTATTGTACACATCAACAATTGTTTAATTGTTTAAACAAGGTCTCAAATGTGTATTGCAGGATATCGAATTCACGGTACAAGAGGAGAGATTGTGGATGTTGCAATGTAGAGCCGGTAAGCGAACTGGTAAAGGAGCTGTGAAGATAGCAGTGGATATGGTAAGCGAAGGGCTTGTAGATAAATCTTCTGCAATCAAAATGGTGGAGCCTCAACATCTTGATCAACTACTTCACCCTCAGGTATATATATAGACTCCAAAGTTTCAATTACTTTTCACCCAAGGTTTTTTTATTAGGTCACAAATTATTAGGGTTTAGGTGTTAAAACAGAGATGTTTAAAAGTTTCGTTTTTTTGGTATGATGGATTAGTTTCATGATCCGTCGGGGTACCGTGAAAAAGTGGTGGCGAAAGGCTTACCGGCATCTCCAGGAGCGGCGGTTGGACAGGTTGTGTTCACGGCGGAGGAAGCCGAAGCTTGGCATTCTCAGGGCAAAAACGTGATTCTGGTTCGAACAGAGACAAGTCCTGATGATGTGGGAGGTATGCACGCAGCGGAAGGTATATTGACGGCGAGAGGAGGAATGACATCACACGCGGCCGTTGTGGCTCGTGGTTGGGGCAAATGTTGCATTGCTGGTTGCTCTGAACTTCGTGTCGACGAGAACAATAAGGTTTTTAATTTCTGTGTGAATTCTAGAAACTTGTCATCTAAGTTAGGGGACGATTGTTTCTGACGTTAGGGTTTAAAATTTTAGGTTCTATTGATTGGAGATTTGACGATAAATGAAGGCGAGTGGATCTCAATGAACGGATCAACCGGTGAGGTTATATTGGGGAAACAAGCATTGGCTCCTCCGGCTTTGAGTCCAGATTTAGAGACCTTCATGTCTTGGGCTGATGCAATCAGACGTCTCAAGGTGTGTTTATATGTCTCCGCGTTTCCTTTAATTTGTTTAACATTCTTTTAACTCAAATGTGGATGATCACATAAGGTTATGGCGAATGCGGATACGCCTGAAGATGCGATTGCTGCTAGGAAAAATGGAGCTCAAGGGATCGGGCTTTGCAGGACAGAACATATGGTAACTCCTCTGTTCTTGATCTTATGGTTTTTGTTCTGTTTTTTTTTTGGATCCAAAATGTTTCATGTTGTCTTTGGATTGGTTGTTAAGTTCTTTGGTGCAGATAGGATTAAAGCAGTGAGAAAGATGATAATGGCGGTAACAACAGAGCAAAGGAAAGCTTCTCTAGACATTTTGCTTCCTTACCAACGTTCAGATTTCGAAGGGATCTTTCGCGCTATGGATGGTTTACCAGTAACAATCCGTTTGTTAGACCCTCCGCTTCACGAGTTTCTCCCGGAAGGTGATTTGGACAACATTGTACATGAGTTAGCTGCAGAAACAGGCGTGAAAGAAGATGAAGTCTTGTCACGGATAGAGAAACTCTCTGAAGTGAATCCAATGCTTGGTTTCCGCGGTTGCAGGTTTCTTGCTTTTTTTCTCTTTTGCACCTTACTTGAAACTGATTGGTTACTAAAGAACAATCCAGTGAACGGTTCATTTGTATGTTATAGGCTTGGAATATCATATCCAGAGCTAACGGAAATGCAAGCGCGTGCAATTTTTGAAGCAGCAGCGTCGATGCATGACCAGGGCGTTACTGTTATTCCTGAGATTATGGTTCCACTTGTAGGAACTCCTCAGGTATGTATACACACACACTCTTGAGACACACGGAAGAAAGATTTTGTGGCTTTTGTTCTAAACAAAACATTTTAATAATGAAAGGAATTGGGTCACCAAGTTGATGTAATCCGGAAAGTTGCAAAGAAAGTATTTGCTGAGAAAGGTCACACTGTGAGCTACAAGGTCGGGACTATGATCGAGATCCCTCGAGCCGCACTCATTGCCGATGAGGTAAGTGTATAATACACAAGACTGTTTTAGACACACTATATCCATGTTCAAGCAGAATTTGCTAAAGTAGAAACCTTTTTCTTTGGACAGATTGCGAAAGAGGCGGAGTTCTTTTCGTTCGGGACAAACGACTTGACACAAATGACGTTTGGATACAGTAGAGACGATGTTGGGAAGTTCCTACCGATTTATCTCGCCAAAGGAATTCTACAGAACGATCCTTTTGAGGTATATAGATGAAATAATGTCATCTGCTCTCTTTTCAAAGGATAAAAACTTGATAGCCGTTGCTTTTATGTTTGGATCAGGTTCTTGATCAGAAGGGTGTAGGGCAGTTGATCAAGATGGCGACAGAAAAAGGAAGAGCGGCTAGGCCTAACCTCAAGGTAAGTTTTGTTTGTGAATCGAAATCGAATTCTCTCAAACAGAATTTTGGATCTGATCGGTTATAATAAACAGGTTGGGGTTTGTGGTGAACATGGAGGAGATCCATCATCTGTAGGATTCTTTGCTGAAGCAGGACTTGACTATGTCTCTTGTTCTCCTTTCAGGTATATTTAGTTACTGCTCAATCATATACTAATTTGTTTGTTAAACAAAATGTTCTGATTAGTGCAATTTGTGGACTTTTTATTGTTGTTGCAGGGTTCCAATTGCAAGGCTTGCAGCTGCTCAAGTTGTTGCATGATGGCATTATTATTATTATTATTATGTGAATAAAGAAAAAGCTTTGGCTTCTGATTGTTCCATGAAAATGAACCAAATCAAAGAAAATGGTGTTAACTCCTTTTTTCCTTAATGAAAACTTTCATGTGATTATTATTGAATTGCTAATAAAGAAAGAGCGGCATTTTGTTACCAATGTTTACAAATACAATTCATAAAGCCTAAGGGAAATGGAAGTGGAAGATCACAATGTAAGACAGAGCAATGAGATATATCAACTGAAACCCATCTTCAAACACATACATACCAAAGGCAAACCAACAAATCAAAATCAAGTAAACAACTTCGAGTACTCTAGAAGCTTTCCCTACTTGCAAAACAAAATTTGGTAACTAGGAAATGAACAAGGGCGAGCTAACTCCGCTTGATGATATCTATTGAAGGGGTGTGCCTGATCTTGTGCAGGACTTAAACCAAATAAGAAACTGTGTTCATATTCAAAGACAGTTATTCGTTAAGGAACAAACCATCCAAGAGGTCGGATGACGAACTTTCATTCCCATTTCCATTATCATCGAAAAACCCGTTTTCCGCACTTTCTTTCTTCAACTTCCGCTCTTGAATGATGGATTCTTCAGTTCCAGCACATATATTCCGTTTTCCTTGTCTAACAGGTCTATCAGCCACTATAAATTTGCTTCCATCCCGAACACGCTCAGAAAATCCAGCCCAAACTGTAACAGAACAATGCTATTTGTAAGAAACCAACATTATCATCATTGTCTATATGACTAAATAGGCAGTTGCACCAAGTTTTACTATTCTTTGTAACTTTGCTATCTATCCCATCAAAGTGTTTTTTTTCCAATCTTAAACAGCACACAAAATGGGTACAAATACAGAAACCAAAATACCTCCAAAATGATGCAGAACAATAGAAGCTGCAACAGTAACATTCAAAGAGGCAGTGCCACATCCGTACTGAGGAATATATACGAAGAAGTCGCATATTTCATATTCCTTGGCAGATAGTCCTGATCCCTACAAAATCCCCAAGCTTAGTCCTTTAGTAATAATTTGTTGAAATCTACAAGGCTTATCATTACCTACCATTTAGTTAAAGGTTACTAACTCTGAGATAACTCCACTATCATTTCTGGTGTTGTAAACTGTGTGTTCAAACCATTCAAGTTTCTTTAATCTACTTGTTCCCTCATTATTAGTGTTCACAGATCCACTGCGTTTTATCTAAGTTCACAAGCGTAATCAAAATCATTGAAGTGCCTATAAATCTACTTCATATCTCATCATTGTTCACAAATGAAACTGACTAAATGATCGCGATCTCATAGCAAACAAAGTAACCCAGCATACTGTTACTTCAGAACTAGGGATCCATACACTAAGTTCACAAACATAACCAAAACTGAAACATTCAAAAGTTTTGTTAAAAGGTCAAATCTTTTGATTACCTCATTACCGAGAAGAAACGCAGTGCTTCTTTTAAAAGGATGTTCGTTAACCGCAGCAGCTCCATCTGCAATCTCAACGCCGCATATATCGCAATCTTTCTCCTCCTTTTAATCCAAAACAACAAAAAGACTCAAACTTTGAAACACCCTAATCCAGTAATGATAAGACCCATAAAGAGAAAAGTTCCCTAATTTGGTACCTTGAGGTAAGTGCGAGCTTCGGTAAGGGAGTGAAAATGGCGGAATCTGATGTGTGAAGCTGAACCATGGCTACCGAAGGCGTTAAAATCACGGCGGCCGACAAGTATCAGCTCCGTAACTCCAAAAGCAGTAGCGCTACGAGCTAGTGTGCCGACGTTGTGACGCTTTGCTATGTTGTGAACAACCACGTAGCTCTCAAATCCCACCATCGTCGTCTTTCTTCTTCTTCCTTTTTCTCCGGTGAGGGTTTTTTGTACACATTTTGGTTAACCGGTTTACTGATAACCGGCAAAAATTTCTCAATTTTGTTAACCGGTTTATATATTGATGAATAGTTCAATTTGTCCGACCGGTTTAGAACAAAACAATGTCATAATGACATCTCTCAATATAATGAATCAAAATCATTTTTGTTTTGGTAATAAAAGTAACCAGCAACAAGATTTTTTTTGGTTGTGAGCTCTTCTAAATCTTCTCGACCCTAAATGAATCCATGACTCTTCTTAGTTTTTTTTCTTCTTCTATGAAAACTTTCTCGGGTGTTTGGAGTCTCAATGAATAGAGTCTATTGTTCTCAACTCCTAGAACGGCTAGGTAGCGCCGGTTCCATTCCAAACGAGCAACTCTATCTTGCGGCATCACAGCTAGCTCGTTGTTGTTTGCGTATGACTTTATGTTCACCTGTTCAAATCAATCAAAATCACATTAATGTGTAAGGCTCATGAGCCATGGTCCGGTTCTGTCTAAATTCACCTAAAAGCTTCACACTTTGTTTCAGCTAGGTACAAGAACACTCTTCCTATAATCAAGCTCAACTAGCAAATGATCTAAGACGTCATTTGATATTGTGGCTCACAATTTAGGATCTGAACTCAACTGAAACAACACTACATTACGCAGGTTCAAAACAACCAAAACCTGAGATGTTGATTTCACAGGATTAGGATGCAATTTGGTAACTGACTTTAGCTTACCTCGATTTGGTAGTATGGTTTACCATCATCTGCAACTCTCGAAGAAGTGCTCAGGATGTTGGCCTGGCGCCTGACTCCGAGCCTAGTGGACATAAACTCAGTCAAGTACTGCCTAACTACCATCTTTCCTGCTTCTTCAGGGGAACCCAAGTCTTCAAGGGACGTGTACTTTGAGGAAGAAGGCGAAGAAAACTCAACCGAGAGGTTCTCGTCTAGGACAACAGGGTCTCTAAAGAATATATCAGCGCCAGCTCCTCGGACTTGGATCCAGTTTTGAGGGTACTTGAAAGAGTATCCATCAAATGTATCAATGTATTCTCTGAACACTGGGGTTGAAGCAAATGCTGTGGGGAGATGGGCTTCTGAAAGTATTAAACCAGACATGAGTAAACCCATCATCATGCTCTTCCTCCTCCCAACTGCACAAGCCTTAAAGAGACGGTGTCAATATTAAAACATTGATCAAAACACCAAAGCATGTATTTAGATTAAAGATTAAGCCTTTTTGAAAAAAAACAATCTAACCACAATATCTATTTGGCTTTCTGCATTGGCACAATGCTCAAAACTGTTACTAATCGAAACCCCAAACTGAAAGAGACAATGATGCTAAGACTAAACATGTGAGGCTTAATCAAAGTTATGATTTTTTACCTGTTTGTCATCGGTTAGCGAGTTTCTGGCAGATTGGTATCTCAGACTGGAAGAGATGGGTCTGGAGAACAAAAGCTGTCATTTTTTCTCCAGAAATTAGAAAAATTGAAAGAGAGGTCTAATATCACAAACATCATTCTCAATTTCAATAAATCATAAAAGAGTCGGATTTGTAAACCCATTATTTCAATTCAAGATTTAACCAAATGGGCAACTACAAATCTCACAGCTCCTATGATTCATTGATGAAGCAGAGAGAAGGAGAGAAGTGAACTTACATGGGAATTGTTGTTGGGTTTCGGACATGGCGATGAAAGCTCTGTAGGCAAAGATCGAGAAGTTGATTTGCAAGAATCAGTTGAAGCTCCTTTGGTTATTATTATGTAAGAAGGAAAAGCAAATGCAGATGAAGCCATTAGAAAAAGGCTGACGCTCAGAAGAAGAAAAAAAAAAAGTTGAAAACTTTGGGAATGTAAGTGAAGAAATCAATCAAGAAATCATCCAGAGAGAAATTTAGTTTTTTTGTTGAACCACGTCAACCAAGAAATCTAACTTTGGATAATATTACGTTGGAACTACATTATAGTGTATATATGTATATATATTATTTAATTCATTTATATTTAAAAAAAAAAAAAAAAAAAAAAAAAAAAAAAAAAAAAGGTGGTATCAGGATACAAAAGAATTAAGCAGAGCAAGTGCAATGTGTGTTTTAGGCATCAGGGCTGATGGCAACAGGTGGTAAATTGGTAATGGTACTCATGTATCAGTGAGTTTGTTTCTTGGGTATTCAAAAGTACTAATAATGCCCTCCACTGCTATATATGAACCCAAGAGGTGAAAAAAAAAGTCTCTTAAATGGAGTCCTCTCAAGAACTAGAACTATGAAAATGACACAAGCAGGCCCGGCTCAATATATTTTTGGGTCCAGTGCTATGTTAAAGCTTTTATAAAGTTATAGGCTTAGATAAAGTTATAAAAATAGACCTTATTTTGCAATTATCAAAGAATTTAGGACCCTATAATGTAGAGAAAAAAACAATCAGAAAGCGGAACCGGTGCACTGACACACCCAGCACACCCCTAGAGTCGGGCCTGGGCACAAGGGAGGAAAGAGGGCTATGCTATTTGATTTGGCATGATTCTGTCACCATTCACCAAAGATTTTGCTCACTAGGATGAGAGTAACAACAGTCTCCTCTCTTATTTCTATCTAGTCTCTACTACTACAATAATATGATTATAACTTGCTTAAGTTTGTGTTGGGAATATTAATGGTAGCTAGTTCTGATGATAGCTCCGTAATCTTAAGAGATCTAGCTCTTTGATATGGTATGGGACTCTCTTTTTACTGCATATTGGTTTCTCTTCTAAGGTTTAAAGATTTTGCTAACAAGGAAGGATGATATTTTGCAACCACCACTTTTATGCCTAGAATGTCTCCACCATAATTTACGTGTAAAAAAACCAATTTTTTTTTCTTATATCTCACAATTTTATTCCAACTAGTGATAATTATTAGTATCCTAAATAATTTTGCATGTGTTTCTTCGAATATATATTCTTTGTACACAATTAAAACATTCTTCATTGCTACTTTCCTCGACCTGAGGAGTGAGGAAACACCCTCTAGGTGTTCTTCAAAAATTAACAAGGAACCATCCCACAGGGAGTCATGTGAAAAAGAAAAAGATGATACAATCGGTTCGGTTTATATACCTAGGATGTTTACGAACGATTTCTTATTTCTTTTCAGGTTTTTTTATTGTCAACAGTTTTCAGTTCATATGTCGTTTTTAAGGACTACTAGGGCAAGAAAATATTATTTTGACCATTCTGATAAAAAATGAATTATTTAATATCTGACAGGTTTTTTTTTGATGAACTGATTTTTTTTTTTAAAAAAAACTGGTTCTATTTTGTGTTAAAAATTGGGAGATTTAAAATACTTGAGCTTGACTTAATTGTTATAAGATTGACAAAATCAATCCAGCAACATTTTTTTAGTATTTTTTTTTAATCGTAATAATTTAAAACTAGATATATGACTCCTCACCCCTCTGTCATATATCACTTACGGATCAGACTTAAGTATTTGTAACTGGAAGCATGGAGCTCGTTTAAGAGAAAAAAAATGATTAATATCGTCTTTTTCAACAACTATGGTTGGATCTTTTTTTGGTCACAAACCAAAGTCTACGAGTCATTTTTTGGATCTTTGGCAAACATACCTATTATTTTGGATTTTGGTTAGCGGAGCCGAAAAAATAATGAATACATTCGTATATGAGCACAGTAATACTTTCCGACCAAAATGATGTCCGATCAAATGTTGAATAGACAAATGATTACTTCATTAGCTATAAAACAAGTCACATTCAATTTTTTTTTATGTCATAAGTCGATCAATATCCATAAACACATATCTGAATTCTCGATATTGTGTACCATTCTTTCAGAAACATGTCTCTGCCCATTTAGAAAAAAGAGATGGAGACATTATTTTTGACCAAATTAGTATTTTAGAACTTTACATAGTTTATATATATATATATTTAATTGATAAGTTCTCGGATCCAGATATCTAAACTTTTAAAATCATGTTATACTTATACCTTCTCACATTCAGATCCGAATCTCAATAATTTTTTTAAGGTAATACGGCTAAGTCTCATTTCGAATTAGATCGGATTCATGAATAATACAACAAAATAGATTGGATTAGATCTCAAATGGGATTTCATATTCCGAATAATACCTTCACCTCAATAAAATATGCATACTGTCGATTCTTGGAAAGTTGATTTTTGTGGGATAGCTCAGGGAGTTAACGACAAAAATAATGAGTGATCTGTTCAACAGTTCTATCAAATTATTTATAATCACGTGTTTTGATCCAAACTTGTTAATTTTTGGGGTTTGGTCAACCGTTCACATCATCTCTAGAGTTCTTATTATATATTTTATTAGGAGACTATGAAGAAGCTAATCTCGTGGTATTTGTAATACCATTATAATCAGAGTAGGTAAATCGTTGAAAATTAAATCAAGTAGGTGATCTCTGCACGTATAAGTTTATTTGTTATATAACATTTTCTCTTTCTAGCTTTTCTTTTATTTTCTCACACGCCTCTTTTTTTGTTTAATAAGTTTCCTCAATTATTATTTTTTTCAACTTTTTAATACACTTAATGGCTCGTTGCCAAAAAAAATAAAAATATATACACTTAAATGGCTCGTTCGATCTATGGATATTGCGGATATCTCTCTCTAGATTATGATAAGGCTTATAGTTTATTGTGATAAGGGTTATAAGCCTAAGGTTTAGCTGTTTGTGTTTATCTTACACCTCTTTGTATTTTGTATAAATATCCAAGTTGGGACATTCAATGAAACCAAGTCAGTTCAATACCTAATTCTACATGGTATCAGAGCCAAAATCAGTCTAAAAAAAAAAAACTCTTGTTTTTCGATTGTTTCGATTCTCTTGTTCTTTCTCAGTTTCAAATTTTCTTTGTTTTGTACTTTCTTGCGTGACAAGAAAATCATGGGTGATGATGGAGTTCCTGTTACCAGTGCCGTTGTTGCTCAAAACTGACTCGAAGACCGTCGTCTCTCCGTACACGTTGTCAAGTTCAGACAATCCTGGTGCTATGATTACCTCGGTTTTGTTAACCGAAGATAATTACATCCAATGGTCTGAAGAGATGTTGAATGCCCTTCAAGCCAAACGCAAGACTGGGTTCATCAGCGGTGCTATTCCCAAGCCTTCTAATGATAGTTCTGATCTTGATAACTGGAAAACGGTGAATTTTATGATCATTGGTTGGATCCGGTCGTCAATTGAACCTAAATTGAAAGCGACTGTGACCTTTGTTTCCAGTGCACAAGATTTGTGGGAAGACCTGCAGCATCGTTTCTCTGTTGGTAATAAGGTGCGTGTTCACCAAATCAAAGCCAAACTTGCTTCTTGTAAGCAAGAAGGCCAGTCTGTTATGGAGTATTATAGAAGATTGTGCAATCTTTGGGACGAGTTGAAGAATTATTGTGTGAGTCCCGTTTGTCCTTGTGGAGTTACTTTATCTGATATTGTGACGGAGAGAGATGAAGAGAAACTTCATCAGTTTGTGATGGGTTTGGATGATTCAAGATTTGGTGGTCTCTGCACTACACTCATTGGCATGGATCCTCTCCCTAGTCTTGTTGTGGCTTACTCCAAAGTGATTCTTCAAGAACAAAGAATGTCCTCTGCTCGTCTTCAACAACAGAATTACGATGCTGTCGGTTTTTTGGCTCGTGGTGACACTCATGAGCAGCCGTCACTCCGGTCTGATCAACCTGTTTCTATTCTTGGGAAGCCTCGTTCTTGCAATCATTGTGGTCGTACCGGACATGAACAGAAGGATTGTTGGCAACTTGTCGGTTTTCCTGATTGGTGGATGGATCGTAATGCACAAGGTAACAGTGGTGGTCGTGGTTCTTCTGGTCGAGGTAGAGGAGGTTATGGTTCCATGGTTAATGGAGGAGGAAGAGGACGTGGGCAACCTGTGACTACTCATGCGACTAGTTCCAATTCCTCTGTTTTTCCTTCTTTTACATCTGATCAGTTGAAGGTCTTAACTCAGATGATTCAAGAAAAATCAGGCAGCGGTAGTTCCGAAAAATTGTCTGGTAAGCTTGAACTTGGTGATATTATTTTGGAGAAAGGAGCATCTCACCATATGATTGGGAGACTCTCTTTGCTGACCAATGTTGTGTCTGTTCCGACGTGTTCGGTTAGTTTTGCCGATTGTAGCAACACGTTTGCTACAAGTGTGGGTGTTTTGTTTCTTACGGCCAAAGTCTCGTTAACGAATGTTCTCTATTTTCCTTCTTTAAACTGCACTTAATCTCTGTCTCTCAGATTTTAAAACAAACCAAGTGTCTCGCTACATTCACTTATACAATTTGTTTTCTTCAGGACTGTTTTTCGAGGACTCTGATTGGAAGCGGTGAAGAGCGTGACAATGTGTCCTATCTTACGGATGTGGTTCCAACTAATATACATTCAGCAATTGTTTCTCTTGATAGAGCTTTGTGGCATCATCGTTTAGGACATCCGAGTTTTTCAGTGCTTTCTTCTCGACATTTGTTTTCTCAGTCTCCTTCCGCTGTTGGTTTTGACTCGTGTGATGTTTGTTTTCGTGCTAAACAAACTCGAGAAGTTTTTCTAGAAAGTATTAATAAAACTCAAGAGTGTTTTTCATTAATCCATTGTGATGTTTGGGGTCCATATTGTGTTCCCTCTTCTTGTGGTGCGGTTTACTTTCTTACAATTGTCGATGACTATTCTAGAGCAGTTTGGACTTACTTGTTACTTGAGAAATCCAAAGTGAGACGTGTTCTTGCCAATTTCATTACGTATGCTCAGAAACAATTCGACAAAGCAGTAAAGACTGTTCGCAATGATAATGGTACGGAGTTCATGTGTTTGTCGTCTTATTTTCGTGAGATTGGAATTGTACATCAGACTTCTTGCGTTGCCACTCCACAGCAAAATGGGAGAGTTGAGCGTAAACATAGGCATATACTTAATGTCTCTCGAGCATTGCTTTTTCAAGCTACATTGCCAATCAAGTTTTGGGGTGAGGCAGTGTTGACAGCTGCGTATTTGATAAATCGGACTCCTTCTTCCATTCATAAAGGACGCACTCCGTATGAACTTCTTTATGGTTGTAAGCTAGACTACTCTCAGCTTTGGGTTTTTGGTTATTCTTGTTATACTCATCGTGTCACTCGTGACAAGGATAAGTTTGGTGAACGAAGTTGTCTGTGCGTCTTTCTTGGTTATCCTTTCGGTAAAAAGGGATGGAAAGTTTATGATATGGAGCGTAACGAGTTTGTTTTTTCTCGTGATGTTGTCTTTTATGAGAATTCTTTTCCTTTCTCCGCTGCACAACCTTCATCTTCGGTCTCTTCTCCGACTGTTCCTTTTGATTATGACTGGTTGGTTGTTCCTACATCTTCTACTGTTTCGCCTCTTGGGGGAGTGATTCCGTATCATCGTCTGTTCTCGACAGGGGGAGTCTTACTTCTTCAAGTGAGAACTCCTCTGTTTCTCCTCCTGTTGACTCCTCTGTTCAGGCTCAAGTTGTTACTCCGCCAAGTGGTGTTGATTCTGGTTCCATTATTGTTCCCACTTCTGCTTCAGCTCTGCATCGTAAAAGCTCACGACAACCTACTCCGTCCGTACGTTTGCAGGACTATGTTCTTTACAACGTTGTTAGTACACCTGTTCACGCTCATGATGTTGTCAATACTTCCTCCGAGTCCTCGTCTTCGGTTCAAGGTATGTGTTTCTCTCTGCTGTCAGCTTTATTCCCGATGATAAGTTCTCTGCAGGTCATCGGGTTTATTTGGCTACAATTGTTTCCAATATCGAGCCAAAGCATTTCAAAGAGGCTGCTCGGTTCAAAGTTTGGACTGATGCTATGACGAAGGAGGTGGATGCCCTTGAAATTCATCAAACTTAGGATGTTGTTGATCTGCCTCCCAACAAGGTTGCAATTGGTTGTCAATGGGTTTACAAAACAAAGTATCATACGGATTGCTCGTTTAAACATTATAAGGCTCGCTTGGTGGCTCTTGGTAATAACCAAGTTGAAGGTGAAGATTACCATGACACATTTGCTCCGGTTGTTCGTATGACCACAATTTGGACTCTTTTGCGTTTGGTGGCTGCTAATCAATGGGAGGTGTATCATATGGATGTTAATAACGCCTTCCTTCATGGTGATATTGATGAAGAGGTTTACATGAAGCTTCCTCCGGGTTTCCGTCACACTCATCCTGGTAAAGTATGTCGTCTTCGCAAGTCTCTTTATGGTTTAAAGCAGGCTCCACGCTGTTGGTTTAAAAATCTTTCTGATTCTTTGTTCCGTTTTGGTTTTATTCAATCGTATGATGACTACTCTCTGTTCTCCTATTCTCGTGATGGTACTGAACTACATGTCCTAGTGTATGTCGATGACCTTGTTATTTGTGGAAATCATATCTCTATGCTTCGTCAGTTTAAGAACTATTTGAGTCGTTGCTTCTCCATGAAGGGTTTGGGCAAGCTCAAATATTTTTTAGGAATTGAAGTCAGTCGATCTCCGGAGGGTATATTTCTCTCTCAACGAAAATATGCACTGGATATTGTTGCCGACACTGCTTTGGACGGCTCTCGTTTTGCTTTTACACCTCTTGAACAAAATCATGGTCTTGCTAAGGATGATGGTCCTATGCTTCTTGATCCTAAGCCATGTCGTCGTCTTATTGGTGGTATATTGTATCTTCTCCATACTCGTCCTGAGTTGTGTTACTCGGTGCATGTCTTGGCTCAGTTCATGAAAACTCCGTGTGCGGCTTGCTGGGAAGCTGCTTTGCATGTTGTCCGGTTTCTCAAAGGTGTTCCTGCCCTAGGTATTCTTCTGAAGCC
The DNA here is from genome assembly GCF_030686135.1 of Camelina sativa. NCBI lineage: Eukaryota > Viridiplantae > Streptophyta > Magnoliopsida > Brassicales > Brassicaceae > Camelina > Camelina sativa. The sequence continues at coordinate 15,433,926 of NC_141890.1, forward strand.
TGATGAAGATCTGCAACTGACTGTTTATTGTGATTCAGATTGGTCTTCTTGTCCGCTGACACGACGCTCTCTTAGTGCTTATGTGGTGTTCTTGGGTACTTCTCCTATCTCTTGATAGACTAAGAAACAGGATACTGTGTCTCATTCGTCTGCTGAGGCCGAGTACAGGTCTATGGCTTTTGCTTTGAAAGAAATAAAATGGTTGCGCAAATTGTTAAAAGGATTGGGTGTCGGACTGTCTACCCCTACTCGTCTCTTTTCCGATAGTAAAGTTGCGATTCACATTGCTACTAATCTTGTTTTTCATGAGCGTACTAAGCACATTGAGAATGATTGTCACGCTGTGCGGGACTCTTATCGTGACGGTGTTATTACTTTGCAACATGTGCGGACAGATGAGCAACTGGCGGATATTTTCACTAAGGCATTGGGACGGGATCAGTTTCACTATATCTTGTCCAAATTGGGTGTTCATGACTCTCACACTCCAACATGAGTGGGAGTATTGCTGATATATCTCTCTAGATTATGATAAGGCTTATAGTTTATTGTGATAAGGGTTATAAGCCTAAGGTTTAGCTGTTTGTGTTTATCTTACACCTCTTTGTATTTTGTATAAATACCCAAGTTGGGACATTCAATGAAACCAAGTCAGTTCAATACCTAATTCTACAATGGATTAACAAAGGTTTAGTGTACACCATATCTTAATTTTGATTAATGTAAAATTTAGTCTTAGCTTCAGCTTGTTAGTAATTGAGTCATCCATCATAGTTCAATAAGCATACGTCATTACGTTGTAATAAAGTTATTAACATAGTTTGTTGTCCTCGATTTTTTTAGTTTTGAATTATTTAGGCATCGCAATACTTTTTATAATGGTTTTTGTTTCTTCTTATGAACGCGTTTACCAATTTTATCATTCTTTTTTTTTTTTAATACCTTTGTCCTATATGATTAAATTCTCTACAATGATAAAAATTATCCTAATACTATAAAATCGACAGAAATTTAAGAAACAGGATATCAATATTTTACTTAGAATAAACAGTAAGCCGCTGACAGGCCTCTACCCAACCTTCCATAAATATAATAAGTCCAACATGGAAATAGTGTTAAGAAGGCAACAGTAATCTAATTTTGTCTTAGTTACAAAAAAAAAAAAAAAAATGGAAATGGAGATGGAGATGGGATCGTCGCTAACCCATGTGATGCTCATATCTTTCCCAGGCCAAGGTCACATAAACCCTCTTCTTCGTCTCGGAAAGCTCATAGCATCTAAAGGTTTACTAGTCACTTTTGTCACCACAGAGGAGCCATTGGGCAAGAAGATGCGTGAAGCCAACAAGATTCAAGACGGCGTGCTCAAACCGGTCGGGTTAGGTTTCCTCCGTTTCGAGTTCTTCGACGACGGATTTGTATACGAAGACATGGATTTGTTATTAAAATCACTTGAAGTTGCCGGGAAAAGAGAGATCAAGAACCTGGTCAAGAAATATGAGAAGCAACCAGTGAAATGTCTCATAAATAACGCTTTTGTCCCATGGGTGTGTGACGTAGCCGAGGAGCTTCAAATCCCTTCGGCTGTCCTATGGGTCCAGTCTTGTGCTTGTCTCGCCGCTTATTACTACCACCACCACCAGTTAGTTAAGTTTCCGACCGAAACCGAACCGGAGATCATCACTGAAATCCCCTTCAAGCCATTAGTGTTGAAGCATGACGAGATCCCTAGCTTTCTTCACCCTTCCTCTCCATATTCCAGTTTGGGTGGTATCATTTTAGAACAGATCAAGCGACTTCACAAACATTTCTCTGTTCTCATTGACACTTTCCAAGAACTGGAAAGAGACACTATTGACCACATGTCCCAGCTCTGCCCTCAAGTCAGCATCAACCCCATAGGTCCGCTTTTTACGGTGGCTAAATCCATAAGCTCTGACATTAAAGGAGACATTTCCGAGCCAGCCAGTGACTGCATAGAGTGGCTTGACTCCAAAGAACCATCCTCTATCGTATACGTCTCCTTTGGGACACTGGCTTACTTGAAGCAAGAGCAGATCGAGGAGATTGCGCACGGCATTCTACACTCCGGGTTGTCCTGCTTATGGGTCGTGAGGCCTCCATTAGAAGCCTTATCCCAAGAACCACAAGTTTTGCCTCGAGAGCTTGAAGAAAAAGGGAAGATCGTAGAATGGTGTCCACAAGAGAAGGTGTTGGCTCATCCTGCGGTTGCTTGCTTCGTAAGTCACTGCGGGTGGAACTCAACCATGGAGGCTTTAACTTCAGGAGTTCCCGTGATTTGTTTCCCGCAGTGGGGAGATCAGGTGACAAACGCGGTGTACATGATTGATGTTTTCAAGACAGGATTGAGACTCAGTCGTGGAGAGGCTGAGAAGAGGATTGTTTTAAGGGAAGAGGTGACTGAACGACTGATTGAGGCCACCGTTGGAGAGAAGGCGGTGGAGCTGAGAGAAAACGCTCGGAGGTGGAAGGAGGCGGCGGAGACTGCCGTGGCATACGGAGGATCATCTGAGAGGAACTTTCAAGAGTTTGTTGACAAGTTGGTTGATATTAATAATGACTCGATTTAATGTTGTGTTTCAGTGTTGTCTTTACCATATTATACTTCATCCGTTTCACAAAGAGTATCGGTATAAAGTTTCTAAATCTTGTGTCACAAAAGAGTGTCATTTTGTGTTTTCAATGTAGTTTTTAGGACGAAAATTTTATATATATTATTCAGCTTATTAATTAGAGATCGTATATTATTTAGTGTGTAGGAAGGTGATTTAGCACATTTCGATTAACCGGCTTAACCAAGAATATATCAAATAATCCATAACTCGGCCTAGAGTAGTAAGTCTGATGACCTTGGCACCGCCTTACATGAAGAAATGAAAGAATAAGATCGAATCAAAGAGGATATACAACAAATTGGAAAAAGTACATATTCTCTCCCGGAAAATATGGAAGAGAACATATCTTAAACTAACTACCTCTCTAGGAGAGAGACACTTCTTTAAAGGGTGCAGATCCAAATACAAGGGAAACTCTCACAAAAAGACCTAAACCACCATCTTTAGTAATATGAACTACAAACGATTTGATCCTTTCTCGTGGGTACGAAGGCAGCTTCCATGAGGTGAAGCTGTAACACTAATCAAATTCTAATTCGTCACCTTTCTCACATGGTGAACCTCAAATCTTGTTAGGATCTTTCTCTAAATCGGCTTGATTTGTCAACCTGAAAACATTGAAAACCCTAAAACATAAAATGACAAGATAGAAAGGCGTTTCAGAAATCTTATCGAACATGCGAGATCAGTCGTTCGAGTCGGATGCCTCGTGTGGTCGGTCGAGTGGAATGTCGTCTTTTCCAGGCGTGCTTGGTCGAGTCGCATGTCATCTCTCCCGGGAGTGTCGGTCGAGTCGTATATCTGGAGTCGCATGACGTGAATCCTGGAGTCGCATGTCTAGAGTCGCATGACGTGAATCCTGAAGTGGCATGTCTGGAGTCGCATGACTTGAATCCTGGAGTCGCATGTTTGGAGTGGTCGGTCGAGTGGATGTTGGTGCTTCTTCCTGGGAGCGCGTCCAAGTCGAATGTCTGGCGTGGTCGGTCGAGTGGAATGTCGTCTCTTCCGGAAGCGTCGGTCGAGTGGAACATCGTCTCTCCTGGGAGCATCGGTCGAGTTGAACATCGTCTCTCCCGGGAGTGTTGGTCGAGTGGAACTTCATCTCTCCCGGAAGCACCGGTCGAGTCAGAAATCTGGGTGTATATGCATCTACTAAAACGGTGATAACTCTTGAAACACGTCTTCGAATGACTTGAAATAACCAGAATTGGAAAGCTAACTCAATTCCCTAAAACTTTGGAGAAGACGTTGGAAGCTGAATCCCAACGGAAGATTTTCATTTGACTCGATTAAAGAGGTGGAAGGACGTCTAAGTCATGTCAATGGGTAGTGTAGGTTGAGTCGCTAGTCATGCATGACTGCAAGTCGAGTTGTTGGACTGTTTTCTTGCTCCTTGCTTGATTTTGATGCTTTTCACATCTCCTAAACACCTGAAATAACTCCAATATGCAAGATGCATGCAAGACCAGTGCAAAGACTACCTAGACATGCATATTATACAAAAGAGACTAAAAACAATGCAAAATAATGAGTTAAGAGAGCAAAATGAATGAAAAATGCATGATGAAAGAGTGTAAAATATATACATATCAGACACCAAGAGGGTGTCGGTCAACACCAACCCTTTCAGCAGGCGGCTGATAATTGTTTTCCTTGTTTGTTTGAGTTTTTGTTGTTGTTTGTTTGACATTGGATTCTCAGTTGGTTGTGTGTATAGCCCAGTAGATAGGAGGATTGCTTCACTGAGTGTTTATGACAAAACTGATGCATCTCAATTTGTGTTTGCGGTGCAGGTAAAGGCAAAGTGTGATCGTGAAATCAAGACAATGTAGAGGAGGATGTTCTAGAAGCTCGGTTGTTTGTTCTATGTTGCTGTTATGTTGCTATAATAGAATGTAGTGGTCTAGAATTGGTGTTTAGGATGCCATCTTATTGCTTTATGATTTTGTTGGTTATTCTTTATTGTTCTGTTGGAGTTTCTTGTTTAATATTATTGTTTATTTCCGCTGTATGTTGATTAGAGTTAGGATGTTAGTGAGTATGAGATCACTAGTTTAATAATATATTAAAAACAAAAAAATCGGTTGAGTCGTTTCAATTTCTTATTATTAAGGTGAAATCTGACATCTTGTCGGGGTTTGGATCCAAACTCGTAATTTTGAAGAAAATTCAGGATGCTTTTCTATTGTCGTTATTGGTCCTTTGGAGAGTAAGCGTAACGCTATTTGGGGCAACCATATGTTATGTAAATTCTATACATCCCATTATACTTATATCCAGGATCTATTAATTTGTCATACATCGTGTTTGTTTTGGACATGATTAATTCTTCCGCGACTGTCTATATATAATTTGATTTCTAGGGTCAGTTTACCTGATCTTCAACATCTCCACATAATCTTCCAGCAAAACTCAGTTCCCATTCGATTAAAGTCCTAGTTTTAAAGTGAGATCTAGATTTTGTAAGAATAGAGAAAGAGTGAAAAATAGAGAAAAAAAAGAAAGATTCGTCAACAATAAAAAGAGAGATATCAATTGTCAACAATTCAACTGGTAAAGACAACTAAAGTTTAGGAGTTGTTCGTTCGAATAACACTGGGAAGAAAACTATATAAAATACTCTGATCACAGGTATAAGATAATTTACAGACTTAGGCTCCGAACTTTTTAGTTATTAAAAAAATTAAGTGAAATAATGAAATATGGAAATAAAATAATAGATTGGTATAGAAGATAATTTTTTCTTTGTTTTAGCCATAAGGGAATCATGTGATATGTCATATGTATACGATCAACGCAGTGCGGTGCTTAAGGTGTTGTGGAAAGGGCATTTGCCCTAAGCCACCAATTTTTTAAAATTTATTAAGCCACATCTTTTTCTATCTACGCTTATATATATTTAAGTTGATAACATAAATATATTTGTAAAGTGGTGTTTTGTTTGAGAAATCCATGACATTATGTCATTATAAGAAAATTAATATTTTTTATGTATAAGAAAATTTTTGCACTTAAAATAATTATGTTTTATAGTTATAACTATAGTATAAAAATACTAATGGAAGACAATTAATAAAAAAAGATAATTCAGAATAAAAGAATTATGTTTTGGAATTGTGGCTAAAAATAATTTTAAGAAAAAAAGATAGAAAAGTTTGGTTAATGTTTTTTTTTCATCGATCATTGTTGTCTTTGAAATTAATAAAAAAAAATTCATATTTTAATAACAAAAATCATAATTTTGATCCGCCCTAAGCCACAAATAGCCTGAACACGACATTGGATCAACCTGACACTGGATCAACGTTTTCAAGACTGAAGTGAAACTCAACAGTGGGCTGAAGAGAGGACTGTTCTGTAGAATGGGATCGTTGAGGGACTGCTTAGGCCACCGTTAGAGTCAGTTAGAGAAAAGGCGATGGAGCTGAAAATATAAAAGACTCGGAGGTGGAAGAAGATTTGTTTGTAGATAAGTTGGTCAATGTAATCCAAACTTGGTTGTGTCTAATAATTTTTACCATATAACTATTTCAAAAGAAAGTAGTTATTAAGATTATTTTTAAACGTTATTACATTATTTTTTTAATAAATAGTTTTTCTTTTTTGAAATATAATATGTGAAGCAATGCTAAAATTTTAAAAAATATGCATATCTAGAATAATTTGATATCCATCCTCTTATATGTTAATAGAAAAACATTATTAAAAAAGATATTGATGTGTCGTCTCCAGATAGCTCCAAACACATTTTAGCAAATGACCATCATTACATCTATACTATTAAAGATTTCATTGTAAATTCACAAAATAAATTAAAACTATTTGTTATTTTTAAAGAACGCACATCTTTTGTTAACCTCTCCTTTTATAAACATTTCAAAATCAATATTAAAAATCTAATGTTTAATTAAATTAGTAAAAATAGTAGTACTCATATATTTACATTAAAATACGGAAAATACATACTTAAAAGAATCAAAAATTGTAGCCATTTAATTTGAATGTATGTTACACTTCTTTGAAAAACAAAAATTTGATTTCCTTTTTTTTTTCAAAAATAATAATTTTCTTGTTTTCTTAATTAAAATAAAGTCCATACAATTTTAGATATATTACATAATTGTTGAATACTAGAATCATTTGCTTTTTCTATAATTCTTTTTTTTCCGTTTTCCCGATGATAAAAAAAAAAAAAAAAAAAAAAAAAAAAAAAAAACAGATTTTCTCTTCTACGAAATTGTTACCACTAGAAAGAAAAAAAAAAATAATAATAAGAAGAAGAAACTAGCCTCCCCGACCGCCGCTACCTCTGCCTCCAAAACCCTAACCCTACGCCGTATAAGCTCTGTCACCTCTGCCTTCTAGTTTCTTAATTCTTCTCTCACCTCTATTATATACCGCAAACGAATTCGACAAGCATCGTCTGTGCATCGGAGTCCGAAAAAGCGTTACAGAGCCGACACAAAGAAGTCTTCTATTCAAGCTTGACCAATGAAACGATGGTTAGTTTCTTATAATGCTTTAGGATTCCGTAATTATAATCTCCAAAACATCAAAGCCAACTATTGTCTTTTGTTATGTTGTTTGACAGCAAAAGAGATGGTGAGAGTATTAGAAACCAAGATGTTGTGAATGAGGACAGGATCAGTGAGTTGGCTGAAGCTTTGATTTTGCAGATATTGTCTCTGCTTCCCACAAAAGTTGCCATAGCCACGAGTGTTTTGTCTAAGCAATGGCAGTCTCATTGGAGAATGCTGCCTATACTCAGGTTTGATTCTTACGGTTATTACTATCACAGCCATGAACCCGGGACGTTTTCAAAGAATGTTCGTAAGGCTTTGCTTTCACACAAGGCTCCGGTTTTACAGAGTTTGCATCTCTCAATTTCTTTAAATAGATTGAATGCAAAACAAGTTAGAAAATTTACCGGGATTGCATTTGCCCGCAATTTGCGTAAGCTGGTACTGGATGTTCAAATTCAACTTGAACCGTTAAGATTTCCCAAGTGCTTGTATAACTGTGAAACACTAGACACCTTGGAACTCAAGTATTTGATATTTATGGATGTCCCTTCTTCATTTTGTCTGAAATCCCTGAGAACTCTGCAGCTTCATGATGTGGAATTCAAAGACAATGAATCAGTTGTTAACCTTTTCTCTGGCTGTCCTAATCTTGAAAACTTGGTGGTGTATCGAAATTCATTAAACAGAGTGAAGACTTTCACTATTGCGGTGCCATCCTTACAGAGACTATCAATTCATAATTACACTGATAGACCTAGTGGGGACTATGTGATAAATGCCCCTTCTTTGAAATACTTGAAGATGAAAGGGTTTAAAGCACTTGAGTCTTGTCTGATCGAGAACACACCAGAGTTGGTTGAAGCAACCATTTTCATCTACGATGCGAACATCTTGGGATCGCTCAGTTCACTCAAACATCTTTCCTTGCAGCTATCAGCCTTGGAAGTAAGTTTTTTTTTCTTTTTTTTTTTTTTTTAAATTCTTTAGTTAAGTTCATTGTTATCACATTAATTGTTCCTCTACTAATATTGCTTTCATGTATAGAGTACATTTCCTACTGTTGGTATATTTTATCAGTTGGTGTATTTGGAGTTGCGTACATATAAAGTTAATTGGTGGAATCTACTAACGCTCATGCTCAATACTTCTCCTAATTTACAAGTCCTCAAGCTTGTCGGTGTAAGCATATAGCAAAATTCAGATTAATTTAGCTAATTCCAACTCAATTTGGGGTTTTATGATCATATATATACACTTTGTGTTTTCTCGTCGTTTTTGTCAGTCACAACAACAACGTCCTCTGGGAAACTGGAATCAGCCAAAGAATGTTCCTGAATGTTTGTTACTCCATCTCGAGACATTAGTGTATGAAGAATACGACGAATCGCAAGAGAATGGAAAAGAGGTGACGAAATATATCCTAAAGAACGCAATTTGTTTGAAGAAAGCAATTTTTTCCTTCAAGAAAGGCAAAGCCAAACAGAAAGTTGAGATGGCTGAGGAGTTGGAGAGTGTGAAAAAGGCTTCAAATTCATGTCAGCTTGTATTCCGATGAAACTTTATATATTGAGAGAGTTGTATGTTGTCAAAGTTAACTCTTACTATGAAACTTTTATATTTAGTGGTAGTTATAAACTTTGAGGGTTTTTGAATGTTTAGTTGATTATTAAATGATTTTATGAAAAATTAATTAATTTTAATTGAGGAATACAATCTATATTAATATTTTTGAAGTATATTTTGTGTTATGCCTTTTAAGTTTTGCTTATTTAATTTTTTTTTTTTATAACATTAACCCCTAAACAATTTCCAAAAATAACAATGTACAGAAACTCATTTCCTAAAACATCTTAAATCGAACCAATTTTGTTATCGCATAAAATCTAGACAACATCTATACATTTTGATTTTTCCAAAAACTACTCTACCCATTAAAATTTTATTCCCATAAAATATTCAAAACTATCTTTAAATATGGTATAATCTCTTAAATTTAAATGATATAATCGATTTTCCATAAAAATTTTTTTACAATCCCCATAATTATTTTGACATTAATAAAGTTCCGCTTAATCTAGATTTTAACCAGCGGTACACCACGTGACAATATTTTTACAACAAAAAAAAACGAAATTTAAAAAAATTGTATTTTTTTGTTAATTTTGTTTCTTTTGCAAAAAATAAAATAAGTTTTTTGTAAATAAAATTATTTTATTAAAATTGATCTCTACATATTTGCAAAAAAAAACTATAATCAATTTATGTGCAATGACAAAATGAGTTAGTTTCCTAAAATATATCTCACAAAATCGACAAAATAAATAACCAAATACCATAAATTCAGAACTTTAGGAATATATTAAACACAACATGGCATAAAAATCACATAATCAATTATCCGTATTTCTAATTGCCTTATATTTTTGGAAACATATTAATTAACATTACAGAGTAATTAATTATTTCTATATCATATAATTTCAACTTTGAATTGCAATTGGAAATTTATAGATAATATATTCTCACGTTCATAAACAGAATAGCATCTTATCAGCATATTCCATAGTTAATTTCTAATTTCTACTCAACTATTTCCAAAAGTGTAGGTTTGAAGATATTTTAGAAGATTTCATATGCTTGCTCACCAAATTTTTCTCTACTCACTATAAATATGGCCATCGGTGAATTGGTGATCTATATCATTATTCTCAATGCTTTAGTTTTTTTGTGTTTTTTTTCTTTCAAAACGGATATATATTTGCAAAACGAAGGTTTATGTGAATTTTTTTTCGTTTTCGTGTATTTTTTTTGTTTGTCGTTTGTTGTTAATCGTCTTTTTTTTCCTTCTTTGGCTTGGTTTTCTTTAGAACCCAAGAGAGATCAGAAGGCAAAATATCAAATTAATGATGTTTAGTCATGTTCTCTTTTGGGGATATTGTCCGTCTGTGTTTAGAACGAAGCTGGTGTAAGATCAAGTTACAAACGACTTATACAAAAATCATTAGTCTTTGTGATTGAAATTGGGAAAAAATAATACTTTTTACCCACGGTTTAAAAGCATAAGTCTTTGTAACTGGGATCGAGAGAAAACACAATACTTTTACCCAAAGCTTATAAAAAATCATCCTTCTGACTGAGATTACAAAAATGTTATAAACTCGGTCATATATATAGGAGCTTAATCCCCGGTTAAGCGCTGAAATATTGATGACCGATGGGATAAGGGACCGATGAAATTAAGAGCAAAAATAAAAAATAAACTGCAGAAAATTAGAAGAGGAGGTTGGGAAGAAGAAGTAAAAGAAGGAGAAAATCTTTGATTATAAGAATGAAAGCTTTTAAAGAATGAAAGCTTTTAAAAATCATAAGTGATGATGGTGTTTCTAATGTGGGTTTGGTGATAATTTATATACGGAACGTTAGTTTTTTTTATATTAAAGCAGACTATTTTACATTTTCAATTAGAACTGAAACAATATACAGCTTCAAAATATATATTTATTGATTAGTGAAAAATCTGTTGGAAGTAGAACCAAACTCAGAAAAAATAAGAACGAAGCTTAAGTTGCAGAGCCGTAGAGAATCTACTGCACTTGAGTGAAAAACCGCCTAATTCCGGTGCAAGATAACCAAGACGGCTTACTCCAGGGTTTACTCTGCTCTCAATTGAACTGTGCACTCAATTCAAAAGAGATGAAATTCTCAAACTCAAAAACAGAAATTATAAGAAGAAGAAGGAGACGAAGAAATAGAAAAGAGAAGAAGTTCTTTTCCATGCTGAAATAGAAGGCTGGACTCATGTCTTTATACCACAAAATCAAACTTTCCCTCCGAGATTTCAGTCATCTCTCTGTCCGTTATCGATCTCGGAGAGGAAACCGTCATCGACAGTTTTCAAACATGTACATTCGGAGAAGAAGACTTTAATGAGTATTAATGGGTAATGAAGCCCATTCCTAAAAAGCCCAATTTAGAAACATACCCAACAAAATCTAAACAAACGTGATTCAATAGTACAAGCTAGGTTTAAAATTATTGTCATATGAGTTCTAAATTTATTAACTTGCATATTCTACTCACCTTATATGTATTTACATTATAAAAAAAAAATTTACTTCCGACATATCTCTATATTGTTCTATATAAAAAAAAACACAATTATGTTGTGTACGACAGGTCAAAACCTAAATAATATTTTAACATCTATACTAAAAATAAATAAAAAAAACTTAAATCATTTTATTTAAAAAACATAAAGTTATATATATAAATTAAAATCGTCTCAATAAATCAGATAAATATTGATAAATAGAAAAATCTAAAAATTAATAAAACAATAACAAAATAACAAAAAAATACAACAGAAATTTTAAAATTTATAAATTATAGTCCTGCGGTATACCGCGGGTTAAATCCTAAAATCACCAAAAATTTCTTTGTATGATGGGTTGCATGCGGTGTACCGCGGGTTAAAAACTTAATCATTTTATTTAACATGCGGTATACCGCACAATAACTTTTACTGTTATAATTTTTTCACGGGTTAAATCTAAAAACACTAAAAACTTACAGATGAAATTTAAAAACACCAAAAGATTTAAAAACTGATAATGTAATAATAATTTTTTCAGGGTTAAATCTAAAAAAATGTAACTAGAAGAAACTTGATACAATAAAATGTAATATTATCATAAATAAAACTAAATAACTGTCATGTCGTGTCTGCATACAACTGATCAAATTTTAGAATTAATAATCAAAATATAATTATATAATCTTAAATACTAAACAAATATATTTTAAAAAATTTAGTTTTTTGATATAAAAATATGATCTCACGGTATATCGCTGGTTAAAATCGAGTTAACTTAGAAAAAGAGTTCAATTTTGGATGTTATTTACTTTTTTAGAAAAATATAATTGCATGTATGTAAATGTAAATATTATTAAAAATTGAGGGCAAATAAAAAAATAGTAAGAGTTAACTTTGATAACATACAACTCTCTCAATATTAAATGTTAAGATGGTTTAATAATTATTTTATTTTGCACAGTACGGTTTGTTCTATAGTAAAAGTTGTAAAGTATATAACAAACATGACTAAAATCATTAAATAGAAAGAAAAAAAAAAAACACTTATCTTCGGAGATTTCGTTTGGAATCAACTAAAGTCGGTAAAAACAAACATACATAGCAAGAAGGGACCCAATGGAAAAGGATATGTAAATTAAGTATGGTCATAGACTCATAACAGAGATCTTTTAAGATAGTACGAAGAGATATAAAGTACTAGGACGATCGTGTACAATTTTGCCACTTTCTTTTGTTATTTATTCACATAAATTGGATTAGTGTAAAGAAAATAAAACCAGTTTCTTGTTGATTCCATATTTCCATGGAACCGTCTAGTCTTACTCATGTGATGCTCGTATCATTCCCCGGCCAAGGTCACATAAACCCTCTTCTTCGTCTCGGAAAGCTCATAGCATCTAAAGGTTTACTAGTCACTTTTGTCACCACAGAGGAGCCATTGGGCAAGAAGATGCGTGAAGCCAACAAGATTCAAGACGGCGTGCTCAAACCTGTCGGTTTAGGTTTCCTCCGTTTCGAGTTCTTCGACGACGGATTTGTATACGAAGACATGGATTTGTTATTAAAATCACTTGAAGTTGCCGGGAAAAGAGAGATCAAGAACCTGGTCAAGAAATATGAGAAGCAACCAGTGAAATGTCTCATAAATAACGCTTTTGTCCCATGGGTATGTGACGTAGCCGAGGAGCTTCAAATCCCTTCGGCTGTCCTATGGGTCCAGTCTTGTGCTTGTCTCGCCGCTTATTACTACCACCACCACCAGTTAGTTAAGTTTCCGACCGAAACCGAACCGGAGATCATCACCGAAATCCCCTTCAAGCCATTAGTGTTGAAGCATGACGAGATCCCTAGCTTTCTTCACCCTTCCTCTCCATATTCCAGTTTGGGTGGTATCATTTTAGAACAGATCAAGCGACTTCACAAACCTTTCTCTGTTCTCATTGACACTTTCCAAGAACTGGAAAGAGACACTATTGACCACATGTGCCAGCTCTGCCCTCAAGTCAGCATCAACCCCATAGGTCCGCTTTTTACCGTGGCTAAAACCATAAATTCTGACATTAAAGGAGACATTTCCGAGCCAGCCAGTGACTGCATAGGGTGGCTTGACTCCAAAGAACCATCCTCTGTCGTATACATCTCCTTTGGGACTATAGTCCGCTTGAAGCAAGAGCAGATCGAGGAGATTGCGCACGGCATTCTGCACTCCGGGCTGTCATGCTTGTGGGTCGTGCGGCCTCCCTTAGAAGGCTTATCCCAAGAGCCACAAGTTTTGCCTCGAGAGCTTGAAGAGAAAGGGAAGATTGTGGAATGGTGTCCACAAGAGAAGGTGTTGGCTCATCCTGCGGTTGCTTGCTTCGTAAGTCACTGCGGGTGGAACTCAACCATGGAGGCTTTAACTTCAGGAGTTCCCGTGATTTGTTTCCCGCAGTGGGGAGATCAGGTGACAAACGCGGTGTACATGATTGATGTTTTCAAGACAGGATTGAGACTCAGTCGTGGAGAGGCTGAGAAGAGGATTGTTTTAAGGGAAGAGGTGACTGAACGACTGCTTGAGACGACCGTTGGAGAGAAGGCGGTGGAGCTGAGAGAAAACGCTCGGAGGTGGAAGGAGGCGGCGGAGACTGCCGTGGCATACGGAGGATCATCTGAGAGGAACTTTCAAGAGTTTGTTGACAAGTTGGTTGATGTAATTATGTAAAGATTATGCCAAACAATAATAATTAATATCTAAGGCTCAGCTAACATGAAACTAGTCATGATCATAATATGTTTATGAGCAAAGTGGATGAACTTAGAATTTGAGATTGCAAAAGAATCAGACAATTTAGAAGTGTTTTCAAGAGGTGATATGATTAAACAAATTTAAGAGCACAATATTTACAAACTACGTACTTAATATACCCTTAACATGTCACACATTCACTCAATAATCAAAACATGCATAATACCAAGAACGTGAAGAACGATCGTCCAATACTTGCATATATATCCAAATCATTACTAATTAGATTTCTTCCACACCGTTGAACCATGTTCCCATAAACTTGTGAAATCCCTTCTTCCACTGAGACCACTGAATTAAGATAATAATAGAAATTCAGTGAGACAGTGACATTGCAAAACAACGTCACGTGCTCACCTTAGCCAGCTCTAGTAAATCCGACGATTCTGAACCATTCGACGTACTAGAAATTTCTGTTAGATTATGAAATATTAATCGTTGGAATTTATGTCTTCTACTCTAAGTACATGCATGTTGTGTAAATTATGTAACTAAACAAGTAGAAATTTTAAAATAAAACATGAGTTAAGAAAATGATAGTTTAAAAAATTCATAAGAGAAAAGATGCAAAAAAAATAATTGACAAATAGATTGAAGAAGAAAATAAGATTTAGAAGTGGAGCCGCAAAATGGTATAAAGGTGCTCGCATTTGTTTTCTACGATGATGAGCACGACCTTTAGCAGTTATATAGAAAAGTTGGCATCCCATGAAATAAACCATATTAGAATCTTATTTCATTTCATTTAGCTGACAATAAGTTTTCCTACAATTATTGTAATTTTTTTGTCGACATTGTGACTATAACCAATTATTGAGCTTAAGAGAGCCATGTTTTCTACAAGCTGAGTTGAAAATAGTTGAATTTGGAGATTTTGGGATTACTTGTAATCTTACGCATGTCCCAAATGACAATGTAATTCAAGTATGGTAGTAACTTTACTTGAGTATACGTTTTTGGTAGCGACATGAATGATTAAAACGATATGAAAGAAATTTTGAGGAAAAGAATGTTAATATATAAATGCTGTTAGAAGATGAATAAAAATATTAAAATAAAAAAATAGTGTATTTATTTTGTATCCCAAATTTATACTGTAATAGTAGTATATTTTTGGTTTGTTAACTAGAAAGAGTTCTGGACAAGGTTTTACTAGTCTCTCCCATAGTCGAAGACCAGTCTTGATCAATCTCTTATTACATAGCGTAAAGCAATCCTTACACCAAAAATCGAACTAAGGAATATATAGATCTAACCCCTGCACTCAAACCATTAGTCCAAGGCAAAGTTGGTTACTGTAATAGTATTTGTTTGCACCTTTTTGGACAATGTGAGAAAGAATTAAAAAATGGTTAAACCCTTATCATATAAGTAATCCCGTAGGCCAGCAATCCCTATGATCAACGACCCAGGATCTTCTCATTTAACTTTTTTTCGTTAAAGTAACTTAACCATTGAATATTTTCAATAACTTCCTTTAACATTTAATTAAGCTTGTCAAAAGCTACTTAATATTCACGCCATTTCAACCATATATATCCTAGCTCAACATATCACAGTTAATCACAAATGAAAACACATGCGGAAACCAAGAACGCGAAGAATGATTGTCAGTATTTTCGGATACATAAACTTCTGTCATCCCATCTAGAATTAGACTCCAACTGAGACCACTGAATATAAACATTATAATACAAATTCAATGACGTCGGGAAACCACGTCAGGTCCTCACCTTAGCCAACTCTAGTAAATCCGACCACTCTGAGCCAAGAAGAAGAAGAAGAACAGAGCAAGGAAGAGAAGAAGAAGAAGTGCTCACAGAGAAGTTAAAGGCAAAGGAAGAAGAAGCTAGAAGTTGTCTTGAGAATGATCAACGACAACAAGGAGCAACAAAGTCAAAAAAGGAAGAAGTAGGACTTTGTGGTTTAGCACTATGGGCCAGCGGATTGATTAAGCCCCAAGTGAAGAAGTAGTAGTGTTACAAGTGTGAAAGTCTAAGTTAACGTTAGTAAGTTGTTATGTCTTGTTTTGAGGAACTGTTGGAATTATGTTCATGGTGAGAAAGTATAGAATATCGCTGCCGGGAAAGAAAAAAATCATATTTTATTTTATTTTTATTCTATATATATATTATATATATATATATTTTACCATGAATTTTGGAGGAAATTGTATTGTCTCGGAGAAGGCTTGAAACAACATTTAGAAGGAAAAAGTAAATGTATCATGTGTTGGGGGGGACAACGTGCAGATTGATTTCGACAATAGAAACAGGTGATATCCTGTTTTTGGTAATTTTTACAAGATCGCATTTTAACAGAAATGTTGTGGAATCATGTTTTTGGAGAGAATTATATCTTCTGATTGAAAATTTGAAGTCGTCACATTTGAACAAAAAAAATTATTGAATAATTATTGAAAAAATATATTCAATATACCAAATATGAAACACTTTTCTACACTGGGCTCTACGTAGAGCCTCTACTATGTTTTGACAATATGAGCTTACCAATAGTATATATAATTGTTGTAAGCAAATTGTGTCATACAAACTTATGCAATTTTATGAGACACTTGTATAATAATTATGTCATACAAAATTATACAACTTTAAGTTATAATTATAAGTGTACTTAAAATTATAATTATAAGTGTACAATTTTAAAGTGTACTATTACCACCACCGGTTAGTTAAGTTTCCGACAGAAACCGAGCCGGACAGAAACGTTGAAATCACTTGCTTGCCATTGTTCAAGCATGACGAGATCCCAAGCTTTCTCCACCCTTCGTCTCCCTATACAGCTTACGGAGAAGTCATATTAGACCAGTTCAAGCGACTCGAAAACGACAAGCCTTTCTATCTTTTCATACTTTTTACGAACTAGAAAAAGATATCATCAACCACATGTACCACCTTTGTCCTCAAGCCATCATCAGCCCTGTAGGTCCACTCTTCAAGATGGCTCAAACCATAAGATCTGACGTTAAGGGAGATATCTCTGAGCCAGCGAGTGACTGCATAGAGTGACTTGACTCGAGAGTACCATCCTCAATCGTTTACACCTCCTTTGGGACTATAGTCCGCTTAAAGCAAGAGCAGATGGAGGAGATTGCTCATGGCGTTTTGAGCTCTGGCTTGTCCTTCTTATGGGTGGTTCAGCCTCCCAGAGAAGGGTCACCTCATCTTCCACATGTTTTACCTCGAGAGCTCGAAGAAAAGGGTAAAATCGTGGAATGGTGTCCACAAGAGAGTGTTAGCTCATCCTGATATTGCTTGCTTCTTAAGTTACTGTGGATGGAACTCCACAATGGAGGCTTTAACTTCCGGAGTCCCTGTGGTTTGTTTTCCACAGTGGGGAGATCAAGTGACTGATGCGGTGTACTTGGTTGATGTTTTCAAGACAGGAGTGAGACTAGGCCGCAGAGCTGCTGAAGAGAAGGTTGTTACGAGGGAGGTTGTGGCGGAGAAACTGCTTGTGGCCACTGTTGGAGAAAAGGCAGCAGAGCTGAGAGAAAACGCTCAAAGGTGGAAGAAGGATGTGGAGACCGCCGTGGCCTACGGTGGATCATCTGATAAGAAATTTAGAGAGTTTGTGGACAAGTCTCTTACGAAACATGTGACAAGAAAAGACAACGGAAAAGACGAGTGATAATAATGTCTCGTAGATATCCAAATGTTTAAAGTTGAAACCATGGATCAAACCAAAACCAGTAAATGTTGAAACCAACCAATTTCAGGAGCATTAAATCTTATACTACAAGACTTTTTGTACAAACAATACACAAAAACATATAAATATGAAGTTCACAACAAAAAACAATTATGTCTTTTAAGTCTTAACATAGGTTTGAACTAAGTTATGCCTTTATTAACAAAAGGCAAACCTTCCTAAACCGACCTTGAAAATTACGACGATCTACAGATCCATACAGAGATAGGAGATGACCGATCCAGCTCTTCTTGTTGTCCTCTCGCTCACTTTCCATTTCTCTATCAACACCTTTTTGATGTGTGGACAGCTCGAGACGACAGTAGCCACTCCAGCCGAAGTGATCCCTGGACAGTAAACCATGTGACAGCTCTCCAGAAGTGTGCACTTCTGTACAAGATGATTCAGACCAGTGTCTGTTATATTGTGGCAATGGGACAAGACCAAGTCTTTCAGCAAAGGACATCCTTCTCCAAGCTCTGCTAATGCCATGTCTCCAATGTTCTGAATTTTTGTGATCAAACCCGAGCTTGAGATCTCAATAACAACAAACACACACACACACACACACACTCACTTTTGTTTTAAGAAAAGAAGGTTGGGTCTATTTACCTGAAGAACACTAATGTCGAGGTGAGTAAGTTGAGGACACCCTTTGGCGATTGCTAAAATTCCAGCATCGCTGATGTGATTGCAACCACTTACGTTTAGTTGTTGCAAGGAACAACCTTTTCCAATGGCGATTAATGCTTCATCTCCAACTCTGGATAACACCAAAAACACACGATTAGCTTTTGTCCCGGTGCTGTTTAAGAAACAAGATTCAAAAGAGTTGCAGGATTTACTTATCGCAAAACCGGACACTAAGTTCGGTTAGTGATTTGCAGTGCTTTCCAACAGCTACAATTCCTTTGTTTCCAATCTACACAAAGAAAAAAACGTAAATGACAGTTTCTAAGTCTACAAGTTAGGAGGAATACTTTATTTCAAGAGATGATAGATTATGCCTCGTAGCATCTGCGGATATGGAGTTTCTTGAGGTTGCGACACCCTTTAGCAATGCTGCACATTGCATTATCTCCAATGCCTGAGCAGTCTACTAAGTGAAGTATTTCTAGGGATTTACAGCCTTTTCCAATTTCTTGAAGAGCAGAATTACCTATCCTTTGGCAATACAATAAACCTAACTCATTGAGGCGCCTGCATACACCCGGAAATAACGGTTTGATCAATGATCCAGCCCATAGTGATTTCAGATGCTGTTAATAAAGAACTAAAGAAAATGAGAAAGAAAATGTACGAGCAAGATTTTCCAATTGCCTCTAGTCCATGGGTACCAATGTTGTGGCATCCATTAATTTCTACACGCGTAAGTTCTTTGCAACCATTAGCAATAGCTTCTAAACCTTTGCAACTCAGAAAGCTGCAATCACTTAGAGTGAGATTCTTCAACATTTTACACCCTTTACCGATGGCCCGCATGCCCCTGAAATACAAAATAACATCAAGTAAAACATTATACTACACAAGGCCATAGTACAAAGGCAAGTTCCATGTCCTTCATATGGTCAACCCAACATTGAGCACATCTTCGTTTTACATGTCTTATACCCCCCCCCCCCCCCCCCCCCCCCCACGTGATATTTTGACAAGAAAACATATAATAGAAACACATAATGAAAGACAAGAGCAAAAAGCCTGAGGTTTTCCTGATCCCCTGACTTCTCTAACAGTTAAATTATGCACCAGAAGTATTGGATTGCACTCATAAAAAAAAGCCAAAGGTACTTAAAAGGAACATTACTAACTTGTCACTAAAATGCTGAAAGCTATACAAAGCCAATCGCTCCAATGAAGTACACAGGTCTCCCACTGCGCTAAATGCCTTATCCGTCAGAAGAACACATTGAAGACTCAGATCTTTCAAACGGTTACATCCCTGAGCCACTGCTATCAATCCTTTATCATGGATGCATTCAGAATCCAAAAACAAAACCTCAAGTAATTTACAGTGAGAACCAACTGCTTCCATAGATAAATCTGTTATTTTAGCTGAGGCAGCAACACGGATAGACTTCAAGGAATTGGCACGGCCAACAACTAGATCAATAAATCCAACATCAGTTACGCCTTCGCAAAAACGCAGGTTTAGATCTTCGAGTTGGTCACAAAACTTTCCAACAGCTGCTAAGCCTTGATCTCCAACAAAGCAACCCTGAAGACCACATCCTAAGCATATGAGATCATATTGCTTTTTTATCAAGAGGAATATAGGAAAAGTATATAAACAGGTCTCTGTATCTGCGCAGGGTGTTACAGAGATTGAACAAAAGAGAGACATATATTCCTCTTGATAAATCAACTAAATCATAAATTCACCCAAAGGCAACTAAGGACACAAATATTTCCCATGCATTTGTTTTTACCTTTAGTTGAAAACCACATTTGCTTCTCCTAAACAATTTATCAAATCAAAAAGACCAAGTGTATTCAAAAGAAATGAGGGGTTAAATTACCTGTAAATCCAGAGATCTAAGTAAAGCACACTTCTCAGCGAGGGAACACATACCAAAACTTGAAACATTAGGGCACCATATCAAGCTCAAGTTTTCTAATCTTGGAAATCCATTAGCAAGAGCAGTCAAGTCCGCATCAGCCAAGCTGCAAGACTCGACGTTCTCAACTGCAGAATGTGTCTTACCATTCAATTTCTTACGCTTACTTGACGACGACGGGGAAGAACTGTTCCTCCCACGTTTTCTCCTCTGCAAAATAATTGAGGACCGGTTTCTTAAATCGTAAGCATCCCTATAAATAAAGCTACCTAGCAATTACACTATGTTTTTCGAAAGATACATTCTCAGATCAATGTAGAGAAACAAAACCAAATTCAAATCCGGGTTCAATCAAATTAAATCTTTGAATCGTAGAGTCAGAGGTCAATTGGACACAACTCAATCCACTAACAATCCTAAAACAAAGGCGGATCCGATCCCAATTTCGATGAGGGAAAAAAAAAACATTACGGGGGAAGGAGAGAGGGAAGGGAGAGAGACGGAGAGACGCTCGTCGACATGGATAGAGGTAATATGGAGGAAACGGCGAGAGAGAGAGGCGAATTCTTCGGGAGAAATGGAAGCACCGATGCGAAGCGTGGTGCGGCTAAAGCGCTCGAGGGATAGCCATCGTTTGCAGACGAGAGAGCAAGCGTCGCGGCTGGGTTTCGATTCAAGTCGTCGGAATATCTCGAGGATTAGTTCCTCCGGTAAGGTATTGTTTATCCGATCCTCACCTCTCATGGTTCAGAGAGAGAGAGAGAGAGAGAGATTGTAGTTTGGGTGTATGATCTTCTTCGTCTGTAATGGCAGATCCGTGGGTAAGAGTTTATTTTTCTGAGTTAATGAGGTCGTAAAAAATGAGAAAGTGCACAGTAAACCCATTTCTAGATAAGGTAAAAGGTAAATCTTTGGTAATTGAGATGTTACGTTTGGTATCAAATTATCAATGTTGTCCTTTAAAACTAGAGTATCAAAATTGGTCAAAGAGCAAGGCACCAAAATTACCATATTAATTTCAACTTGAAAATCAGACTTTTTCTTGATTTTTTTGTTTACACAATCGTAGCCACATAGCGTCATCATATACTAAATTCTCAAAAAACAGAAGTAAGATATACACACAAAATGTAAATCACATAAAGGCATTGGGTTCTGCTTTATAGTTATAAAGTACTATAAAGCAGATCACTGAAAACGTCATCTTATGCCTCTCCTTTTCAGTTGTCACCTTGCCTCAGCACACGCAATATGGTCAAGAAGAGGTTGAGGATGTCCAAGTAGAGAGCCACTGATGCGAGGATGTATTCGTCATATGTGAAACGCTTGATGAGGTTGTCGGTGTCGTAGACTATGTATCCGCAGAATACCAATGCGCTGATTCCTCCATATACGGCAATAGATGTCGGGCCAAGAGGGAAGAACATCTGCAACATTATGATAACAACCAAAATTTTCAAGGCTCTATATATGTATGGAACCGTGTGCTTTGGTTTTACTGGTGAGGAGGGAGTATTTTGGGAGACAGACCTGGATGAAGCTTGTCACTAGAAGAATGATGAGGCTGGTGAAGAGAATGGGTCCAAGGAAGCTGAAGTCTTTTCCTTTCTTCGCAGCCCAGAAAGTGTATGCGGTTAGAGACCCGACCACAGACAGTGTCAATATCAAAGCTTGAAGGACGATTCTTCCTGATAAAATACGTAGACAAAAACAGATATGGTTACTAGACTATTAACACATTGCTGTTTCAAGTTGTAGGCATCATGTGTTCTTTTTCAATAAGTAAAGAAGCGGCAGGAACTGCGACAGAATCAAAGATTGATTGATAACAAACAGATGATATTAAAGGGAAATAGAAATAACCTTCTGTCATAGCACAACTGACACCAACAGTGAAACTCAATGAGACAGTGAACAGGGCAAGGAGGATCAGGTTAACAGGATGCTTCTGGTGGTAAATGTGAAGAGGCCAGATTACTGCAAAAAAATATCTCCCAGTAATCAATCACATGAGCGATAAATAATCTCAAAAAGTATAAAATAACACAAATATACAGCTCCAGAACTGTGCTAGATAATAACATCTTCCAGCACATACTAACACAAATTGCACATGATGCCACCAAGAGAACCTTCCCAGACAAAAAACTAATAACTGTTCTGACTATTGAAAGCAAGCAAACAAAGCAAACCTCATAAAGGACGATCAAATCATCTCGAAACCATCATATAATTCCTAAAATTAGGCAGCAGAAACTAAGAAATGAATCATACAATCCAAGAATTGCAATTCTATAATCTCAACACCACAAACAAACTACACGAATCCGCCTAACCAAAATCAGAAATCTCAGATCAAACCTTTAAGAAAAATTCTAATTACCACATCCAAAAAAAAAAAAAAGACTAAATATATAACAAGAATTTTTGAATGAGATCTACGTACAGATGAAGGGGACGATGCAAAGGAAGAGAAGAATCCCAGGAGATCCGGTTAAGAGATCGTTAACAGGTGGATTAAGAACAACTACGGCGGAGATAAGCGTGGTGAGGAGAAGCTGAGCGGAGAGAATCCCATAGACTTTACGGATAAAACCCCAACGGAGCTGATTCTCGCCGTAGCTTAGCCCTGGGTAAAGCGTCGCTTCTCCGACTCCCATCTCAAGATCAATATCTTTCCGATCTCGATCTATGCTGGTCATGCTCACGCTCGCGTATCCGTACGGTTTCTCCATGGCTAAGATTTTGGGGGTAAACGAACGAGTCTCTTCGAAGCAGATCTGGTTGATTTTTTTTTTGTGGGAACAAAAAAAAAAAGTTACGATTTATATCTTTCTCTGTTGACGAAGGAGACGAGTCCTAGTGAGATGATATACACGTGGCAAAATCTACGGTTAAGATGTTTTTATAATAACGCGTTGTGTTGTTATTCATAATATCCAATCAACGACGCTGTTAGTGTTAAATTAAAAGACCAAAACAGAAATTGTATAATAATATTAATAATCGTATTGCCTAATCTCAATTATGCTAATCTCATCTTAGGAAGTTTAGAATAAATTGATGAAAGTGTGCGTTTGTAAAAAAAAAAGTAATTGTCGTGCATTTTGTTTTGAGAAATACCCTAAGGTAACACTATTTTAGGTTTTTGTTCCAAATATCTTAAATATTTTTAATCTACCTTTTTTAAAATATTGAGTAATTAAATTAAATAACAAAATTCATGGATAAAAAACAGATTTACGATCTGTTTTACATTAATCCGACGAAACTTGTGATTGATCTTCCAATCTGAGATCTTCATTTCTATAATATCAACGATCTCTCGCCGTCGCCGAAACCACTTCCTCCACCGTTCCTTGTAGTCGGAACCCCAGTTCTACCATCTTTGTTCCATCATTGATTTGTCTATTCTACGCATCTTCGTGAGTCACAATTCAATATTTATCTTTACTTTCCTTAATCTTCGATTTTTCTGTTTACTTCAAACTTGGACTGATTCGTTTTTGAATCAAATTAAGGATCTGCAATTCTATATCGTCTCCAATGATTTGGTTTTGTGGGTGCTTGTTATTTCTTTTTTTTTTTTGTTGTTTTTGTTCTCAATTAGATCTTAATAAAATAGGAATCCTTTTGTTTCGATTTCTTTGTCAGTGTATACGTGTGTGTCTTTTATTGAGATTGTAATTGTGGATCAGTGTTTGTTGTCTCAATATAAAATAGAAAAAAAAATGTCGTTGATGGTTCCAGAGATAGAATCAACAATTTTTCATGAAGGTCTTCCAGAATTGCAAGGAGTCATTCATGAATATTATTACATCTTTCCAAAACTTTTAAAACAAAGTGTTTTTTTTAGGAAGATATTCCTGAAATTCAAGAAACCATTCCTAAATATTTATAAATCATTCTTGAACATTTGATTCAGACATTTCTTATATGTTTACCGATGAAAGATAGATACCTAGCAAAATATCCCAATCTTTAATTTAAAAAACCTTCCTGAATAAGTTTTAAAACAAGTTTTGTGATGAAAACCATCCAAAAGTCTAATGATAAAACAAATACCATGTGAATACAAAGAATTAAACCGTAAATATTTTAATCTCATTATGCACCAATTCCTTGTTGATGTCAACTGAAGCCTTAAATCTTGTATCTTTTTAGCACGGCTCGCCCTTAATTACTTGAGTGCTTTATTCGTAACTCAATTCCTTGTATATGAGCAAATATGATGCAAGAGTTGAACTATCCCTTGTTCAAAAAACAATAATTTCATGAATCTTGCCTATATATATATATTCAAAAGCATCTCACCCCACCATAACAAATTCTTTTATTTCGTTTTAAGGTAACACAATTTAAGAATCAAAGCTATAAGGTAGAACACGCATGTATACATGTTTAATGTTTTGATAACTTTTTTTTTCTTTTTGATGAAGGTGTATGTTTGATATTACCACCATGAGAATCACGAAGACTGGAGCACCCTTTGTTACCAATTATGCCGGGAAACACGCCGTCCTCCTAATCATCACTTTACTTCTATTCAAGTGTACCACTGTGGTTTCCGGAGGCGGCGCTCACGTTGGAGGTGTAGGCCATGCTCATGTAGGAGGCGCTCTCAGTGTAGGAGGAGGCCATGCTAGTGTAGGAGGAGGCCATGCTAGTGTGGGAGGTGGTCATGTTAGTGTAGGAGGAGGAGGCCATGCTAGTGTGGGAGGTGGTCATGTTAGTGCAGGAGAAGGAGGCCATGCTAGTGTAGCTTCTGAAGGAGGAGAAGTTGTAGGAGGTGGTCATGCTTCTGAAGGAGGAGGCCATGCTGTTGGAGGCGGTGGCGGCCATGGAGAAGAAGAAGGTGGACATGGGATCGGAAGAGGCGTCGGTATGGTTCATCGACCAGCGAAGAGGAACGCAGGCTCTGCACTAGTGACTCCCTTTGCCGATAGATTTGCAACTGCTTTCTTGATCATCGTTTTTTTTCTTTAACTAGATCGAGCTCAGTTATATTTTCTTTGATATATTGAAATTTCAGGATTTGATTTTGGGTCAAAGAGTTTGGTAGGTTAAGTTTTTTTTTTTTTTTTTTAAGTCTTAATTAGTTTTAACTTTCAAGAAGATATGTTTGAGTGTTTGTGTTGTTTAGACACACAGATGCACACTTCGGTAAAGAAAAGGGTTTTCTTTGTTTGAGTAGATTACATACTTGCACATTTAGGTTATTTATACTCTCTGCCCATAAATCAATCCAAACACAAAATAAAACCTCCACGCTTAACTCTGGAGTTCTCTCAGACCTCTTAACCGAAAAGATAAGTGCATTTTGGTGACATAGGTGGCAAAATCAATTCTTTTAAACATCTCCGCATATCCCTGTAACAAGAGTGTCACGATTCACTCCCACTAAAAGATCGCAACGTCCTTGTTGCGCACCAAGACCGTCACCCCCGACGGTGTGAGCCCACTCGGCTCCACACTCATTTGGAGTCGGCTCTGATACCACTTGTAACATCCCGACTGCCACCTATTAGTGGGTCCCATGTCCAATCTCAGTCCATGGGCCCACCTTCCTTAATGGGCTTTACGTCCTCTCACTAGGCCCGTGAGCTCATCAATATCCGACAGCCGGTTTGCTACGTCCGGGAGATTTTAAAGACTTGTAACCGTCCCTACAAATCACCATATGATCTTTCCTTGTGTTTTGTCCTCACTCGCACAGTTCCGACAGTCACTTCCCGCCCCGGAAGGTCACCCATCCTGAGATTACTCCAGCTCACGTACGCTTAACTCTGGAGTTCTCTCAGGCCCCTTGACCGAAAAGATAAGTGCACTTTGGTGACATAGATGGTCAAATCAATTCTTTTAAACCTCTCCGCATATTCCTGAAACATGGGTGTCACAAGTTTAGAAGTCATCGCTTAAAAGAAGCATATTAGAGATAAACAGAGAGTTATATGAGTACAAGACGTCACTAATGGTGAATTAATTATCACATATAAATTTTAAGCACACTTGGGGATTTTTTTGGTAAAATACCAAGAGAAATGGATAAGTACAAGACGCCGATGAGGCCCAAGATAGTGGAGGCTGATATGTATATATTTTACACACTTTCATCATGCATTTGTCATTTATTTTGTTCTCTTAATTCATTGCTTTGTATTGTTTTTAGTCTCTTTTGCATAATATGCATATCTAGGTAGTCTTTGCATTGGTTTTGCATGCATCTTGCATATTAGAGTTGTTTCAGGTGTTTTAGGGGATTTCCAAACCATCAAAAGCAAACAAGGATCAGGAAAGCAGTCCAGTGACTCGATCAACACTACCCAACGACCTAACCTTCCACGTCTTTGATCGAGTCGAGTGAAGATTTTAGTTTGGGATTCAGCTTTCGACATCTTCATCAAAGTTGTAAGGAATTGAGTTATATTTCCAATGCCGTTTATTTCAAACCAATCGAAGTCGTGGTTCATGAGTTATCGCCGTTTTAGTGGATGCACATACGTTCTGAATTCCGACTCGACCTGCACGCAAAAGAGAGCTCCCACTCGATCGGATGTTAGCAGCGACTCGACCAAGACGTCCCAGGAGCACTCCTGAGCACCCTCAAGACGCGACTCAATCAGCAGCTCTCAGACGACATTTTTCAAGCTGTCACTCGGTCGACGTTCTCAAACTGCCACTCGATCGACGATCTCAAGCCGCCATTCGATCAAACTTTCTAGACTCTGACTCGATCGACACTCTCACAACGCGACTCAATCGACGCTCTTAAACCAACGTCATGGTTTTGTTCTGAAGACGTGTCCGAGAAGGGTTTCCGAACCGACGCTCTATCTTGTCGTTTTATGTTTTAGGGATTTCCATGTTTTACTATAAATACGTTTTGTTAAGTTTTTACTCAGACATCTCGGTTTTTCCTTAAGGTTTACCTAACCACCTAAAATGTTCTCTGATTTTGTAATCCAGATAGCTTTGATTTTATTGAGTTTTTGCATTGGATTTCTTATACAAAGTTGTTCATCTCATTTTTATTTATCTGATGATGCTTGATTCATTGTTTTATGATATTGTATCCTTGATGATGATTTCTAGATCCGAGTAGTGTGATAGTTCTTGAGGATGAGATAGATTAGGTGGATGATCTTAGTATGTAGGGTGTTTAAGTTTAGATTCGTGTGATTCCCTTCTGGACTAGAGTTAGAAATACTAGTTTCTCTCTGATCAATTGGAACTAGGTCTTAGACATTTCTGCACCCAAAAGGTGTTTGATGAAATGTCTGACCAACTAGTGCCAGAGACTTGCATTCCTAGCCTAAGAGATTAGTTGTCAAGGGTATTCGTTGACGTGAATGAACTGCTTTGTCATGCCTGTTCAACCATGTTTCTATAGCGAGAGCTAGGTTTGGAAGTGGTTGAGTCTGAGTAGCTTCTGCCAAGAGATTGGATTAGCTAAGTCATGATGTTTATTGTTTAGGGATAGTTTGCTTGTGGCATGTTAAACACCCTGTAGACTAGGAGACTCCGCCGACATCAATTACTCCCATCTTTAGGACTCCTATCTTTCTGATTTTTATTACAGTCCTGAGACTGTTTCGGTTCTTGCTGTTTAGTTCACGCTTAGACTCGTTTCTGCTTTTACTCATGTTCACTTCTTGTCATGCATTCTCGTTTCTAGTTCTGTAGCTCATTTCCGTTTTGCAGTCTGATCATTCTAGGATTGTTAGATATAAAACTACTCTTTGAAACTTGACTTGTGATTTCTTGATTGCATCTTGAGTGGTAGCATCATCCCATTTGGATTGACACCTTCTGTACTACAACTGCATTAGGTTAATTGAGACCTGCTAGGATAGACACAAAAAGCCTAGTATCAGAGGCTCTGATTTGTGCAAGGGAATGGCTTCTGGAGGATGATGTTTCTTCTTCTACAGCAGCACAAATGTCAAGTGCTTTCATAAATTATCTGACGCATAAGTGAGACTTAGATCTATTATCTATGAGTGTTGTTGTTTTCTAAAAGTTTATATGTTGTCTTTTGGGGTTAGTTTCAAACCAACCATTTGATTTACAGTTAGGAATTGACCTATTTAAATATCTAATGCACATTCTGAGATGCTCCTCCTAAATGAAGTCTATAGAAAGATCGTTAACTGATCTAATTGCCTTGATAAAATTGAAACCTATCTTTTAATTCCAAAATTGAAATTGTTCATTCTAATTTTTTTTTACAAAGTATATGAGTATCTAAAACTTTAAACAAGGAGAGTTTTTGAATAAATGTATCCACAATCATTTTTTTTGAAAACTACATAATGTTTGTTTTCTTTTTTTTTATAATGTTAATATAAAATCACAAAAATTTAAATATAATTTTTTTTTAAGAATTAATATGTATATTATTTAATAGCGAAGATAGGACTGTCTTTTTTACAAAAAAAGTTAGTTTAAAAAAAAAGTAGTTTTCAAAAAATATATGGTAGATTCAAAGTCTATGTTTAATACAAATTAGATGAAATTAATGTATGAATAGAAAATTATAGATTAAGCTAAATAGAATTGATCTGGTGGGGTATAAAATGAGATATAAATAATTTTATAATTGGGATGCGTTAATTCTATTTTGATAGCAGATTGATCATAGTAATCAAAATTTTATGTAGTAGATGTTTACATAATGAAATGTTTAACTCGGTAAGACACATTTACTGGTTTTGAAAGTAATGATAATAAACAAAAATATGCAGCAATAAATAATAACAAAAAAAAAAACTAAAAACAACAATATTAGCAATGATCATTGTCATAAACTATATTAATAATGATTTTTGATTACAAATAACATACAAAATTAGTTTTTCAGAAAACACAAAGCAAAATAAACAATCCTGCGGCGTAGCGCGGGTACCAACATAATTGTATAATAATAATCATATTGCCTAATCTCTCATCTTAGGAAGTTAAGAATAAATTGATGAAAGTGTGGATTTTAAAATATATATATATATATATATATATATATATATATATATATATATACATGCTAGCTACAATCATTTCGTGCATTTTTTTCACCTACTTAATGGATTTTATATGCAATTTTCGCATGCTATGCTTCATATGAAATTCGCCTTTTGTTTACTTATAAAACATATGAAATTATGTAATACTCGTACAAGAACAACAACATGTGAGGTTTTGTGAAAATTTAACTTTACATTCATTAGGGCAATGATTATTTTATCCATATTTAAAAGGAAGAAAGATAAAAAAACAAAGAGTATATTTTAGAATTATTCATAACTTATCCTAAGACAATAAAACAAAAATTAACAATAATTTCATGAATCTTGCGTATATATATGTAGAAGTTTTCCACAAGCATCTCACCCCACCATAACAAATTCTTTTATTTCGTTTTAAGGCAACACAATTTAAGAATCAAAGCTATAAGGTAGAACACGCATGTATACATGTTTAATGTTTTGATAACGTTTTTTTTCTTTTTTGATGAAGGTGTATGTTTGATATTACCACCATGAGAATGACGAAGACTGGAGCACCCTTTGTGTGAATAGAGAGAATATGATTGTATTATATTGTTGTGTACTATTATCAAATAGAATGATACAACTTATATATAAGCACAAACCATAATCAAATGATATAATTAAAGGGATTATATAGAATAATATAATTAATGTATATTAAAGTAATATATGGGATTTGAGTAATCATAGGTGATATGATGATACTCTTTCTTTAATACGCCCTCTCAATCTCAAGGGGTGATGAAACGAAGCGAAAATAACGGCTTGAGATTGACAAGTCCAAGTGTTGGAGATCCGTTTATGAATTGAGAATATGAGCTGTTCTTGAGCAAGATTTGCTAAAGACTCGACACGGTGACGAGTTGTGTGATGTTGAGGTGGCCGACATCAACGATGGTTAGAGAAGGAGATCCAATTTTTTTCTTTAAAAAAAAAAAAAATCGACATAGATTCAAAAACTTATAATATATAAGCTTGAATGATAGAAGCACTTTTGGCTTAAAATAAAAGAAAAAATATTTGACTTAGATTCAGAGGTCTAAGATGGTAGACTTGAATAAAAAGAAGCTCGATGGCTTAGATTCAGAGGTTCATAATGAACTTGAATGTAGAAGCACTTGGCTTAAAACAAAAATAAACAATAGAAACACATACCTTAGAAACAGGAACAAAGTTGTTAGATCATTGTGGCTCTGATACCATGTGAATAGAGAGAATATAATTGTATTATATTGTTGTATACTATTATCAAATAGAATAATACAACTTATATATAAATACAAACTATAATCAAATGACATAACTAAAGGGATTAAATAGAATAATATAATTAATGTATATTAGAGTAATACATGGGATTTGAGTAATCATAGGTGATATGATGATACTCTTTCCTTAATACTTTGTTACCAATTATGCCCGGAAACACGCCGTCCTCCTAATCATCACTGTGGTTTCCAGAGGCGGCGCTCACGTTGGAGGTGGAGGCCATGCTCATGTAGGAGGAGGCCATGCTAGTGTGGGAGGTGGTCATGTTAGTGCAGGAGGAGGAGGCCATGCTAGTGTAGGAGGTGGTCATGTTAGTGCAGGAGAAGGAGGCCATGCTAGTGTAGGAGGTGGTCATACTACTGAAGGGGGAGGCCATGCTGTTGGAGGCGGTAGCGGCCATGGAGAAGAAGAAGGACGACATGGGATCGGAAGAGGCGTCGGTATGGTTCATCGACCAGCGAAGAGGAACGGAGGCTCTGCATTAGTGACTCCCTTTGCCGATAGATTTGCAACTGCTTTCTTGATCATCGTTTTTTTTCTTTAACTAGATCGAGCTCAGTTATATTTTCTTTGATATATTGAAATTTCAGGATTTGATTTTGGGTCAAAGAGTTTGGTAGGTTAAGTTTTTTTTTTTTTTTAAGTCTTAATTAGTTTCGACTTTCAAGAAGATATGTTTGAGTGTTTGTGTTGTTTAGACACACAGATGCACACTTCGGTAAAGAAAAGGGTTTTCTTTGTTTGAGGAGATTACATACTTGCACATTTAGGTTATTTATACTCTCTGCCCATAAATCAATCCAAACACAAAACCAATACAAAACTCTGATCGGTGATGTGAGTATTGAACACAGATCACTTTCAGGAAGCGTTTTTGAGGATTAAGCAAGTTCTTGTGGCTTCCCCACGCTCTCACCCAACCTGTCCGTGTTATAATCCTCACAAACAAATAATCGAGACTTAAATAAACTCACTACTTAAACTCTAAACAAAACAAAAAAAGGAGGAGGCTAGCGTGGTGAGGAGGGTCGCATGAGTAGAGAAGAAGAAGGATGTTTTTGCCTCGGGAGAGGTACAGTGACAAGGAACGGTAACACACTATTCTTAACTCCTTTTGCTAATGGATTTGCAACTGTTTTACTGATCATTAGAGCTTAAACCTGTCACTGACACTAAATCAGAAGTATAATTATTTGATATTGGCAAAGTAATAAGTTGTTTGATTATATAAGTTTCAAGAAAATTTAATCTGTCATTGAAACAACATGACGAATATTTGATAGGGTACTAAGATTACACATTCGCACATTTTGGCATTTTATCTCTGATCTTTTTACCTATACAACTAATCCATACCCGAAAACATACATAACGCTGACCAGTGATAAGAATCGAACAAATCTCATTTTCGTGAAGCGTTTTTTAGGATCCCGGATGTGACTGACGAGGAAGGAGAGAAAGCTTTGCGGATATTGAAGACATTCCAAGCAGTCCCGGCTGCGTGTCCCACCGTGCCTAGCACATCTCTCGTGGCATCCCCTGCGCTCTCACCCAACCTGTCCATGTTATTAAACATCATTTATATGAGACATTCACACTAAATGTAAACGTAGGTGCACATAAATGCAAACAAACCATCGAGACTAAATGAGCTCACAACTTTAAATCTAAACAATATATTTTTGTTAATTAAACGTAGACGCAAAATTGAGGACTTTGAAAGTGAAACTTACCTCTCGCTAACCATTTTGGTAGCAGCCTTGGACGTAGCAGAAAGAGTTTGTCTCTCTGCAGCTTCAGCAGCGTCTAGTAGTTTATCTAATTTTCAAAAATCAAATCAGACTATTTTTAGTATTATCATTATAAAGATAAGCAAGTGTTATTGAGAAAGCCAATAACAATCAATTTAACGTACTAAGAGCATCAAGTGAAGCCAAAAGAACCTCCCCTGGTACCATTGAGAAAAAAGCTTTCCCTGGCTTAGACTTTACAACTGGACCCATCACCGAGCCACTCACCACTCCCACACCATTCAACATCGTCTTGCTCAATTTCTCAGTCGCTCTCGACAATCTCCTCACTCTATATATGTATTACCACCACAAAAATTATATTACCACCACAAAGATTATGGTTCATAGGAGATAAAGATACAAAGAACTAGAAATATACCCAATAAAAACCCAAAGCGACTAATACCATAACAATATGGCAACTATTTTTCTAAAACTATGATTGGAAGTGAAATCTAAATTGGAACACCCTTGAAAAAGAATCATTCTTGAGTGAATTATTATCATACCGATGAAGATTCTTATTGATTTGATTCTTGTTTGTGGTTACTTGTCTTTGTGACGACTTACCACTCTTCTTCTCAGCCTTTGTAATCATAACCTCACCTCCTTTATGAACCTGTTCTCCCATAAAAAAACAAAACCCAAGATTCAGAATTTGAGATTAATCTATTTTCTTGGGAGAAAAATTTAATGATTAGTTACAAACCTGATTAGTGTAAGCATTACTGCATTTAAACATCCCTCTAATGATTTGCCCTGTACCTCCTGCTATAGCTTTAGACACAACATTGTTATAATCTTCAACCTTAGGCGCAAACTCTTTCCAATCTATTCGATTCTTAACACCCGTAGAAGAAGAAGAAGACGAAGACGAAGACGAAGAGAAACACGAGTTCTCTCTCAAGAAATCGTCTAACAACTCGACACTGTTCAAGAAAACGACGTCGTTTTCGTCGATGGGGAAGAAGGTGACCCCGTAGCTAAGTGGCTCTCCGTCTTTAACCGGCAACGTGAACAGGTAGTCACGTGAATCGAGTTTCACCACTGGCTCGTCTTTAATCACCGGCCATTGTAAGTCATTTCCAATCCTCACGACCATAGCTAAAGCCACACCGTTGTCAAAAACTTGAACAAGCTCGAAGTCTCCGGCGGCGAGCTCCACCGCTTCGGATCCGTCGATGAGATGAGCTCTGCATCCATCAATCTTTAGTAACACTTCATCACTCACTGTTCTGTTCGATGAGTACATGGCGTCTTCTTGTTCTTGTCCATTATACGAAGATGGTTTCGCTCCATTTCTTGAAGTCTTTGATCTGAAAAAAACTCATTTTTACCTATCTTGAAGTTTCTTGATACAGTCTCAAGATTGAATTGTGTGTTTTTTCTTTTTCTGATTTTATAAAAAGAATCTTATCGATTAAGTAAAAAAACAAAAAGAGTTATGTATTAGACAGTGTGTTTTGCTTTCGGTGTTAATCGAGGTACACTACTTTTTTCTAGGACCCAACCATGTTCACATTTGTCCTAGTTATAAATACTAATATTGTTGCCGACATGTAATATGTATTGTGTCACTTGTTTATAAAACTTCATGAAGTTAATGTAAAAGTACAAGTTAAAACGGATGAAACATGAAGTTAATGTAAAAACAAGTTTCAAGTCTTAATGAACAATTCACAGTCTCAGCTAATCTTTATCATATATATATGTACATGCACATTGTGTCTTTTAGAGCATCAAAGAGAAGCCAAAAGGCAAAGAATGAAGACTTCCGTGAGTATTATCATCTTCTTTGTAGCTTTTCTCTCGATTACTACAATCTCATTAGCCAGGAACAGCCCTCTGAAAGATTGTATAAGAAGAAATATAGCACAATTGCTCCCTCTTTCCCCTTTGAATAAGCCCAAAACTTCTCCTTCCGAGGCTATAGAAGACAATTTATGTAGAGATGAAGGACGCATCATTGTGGACAACGTGAAAGTGAATGGAATGTTCCCACAATACAACCCATACCCGAAACCAAGCCCTTTCCGTCGGTGGTTTGTACAATTGATAAACTCGGGACTAAACTGGAGCTAATATAATAACTTTAGTTGTAAACACTAAACAGTGTCGTCCAGTAATATCGGGGGGCTATAAATTACCAAATTCTTTTTTGGGGTTTTATATAAAAGTAAAAAGTACTATTTTTTTTGTCAATTATGAACTCATCTTAATTTTTAAAAAATTTGAAGAACTTTTTGCTAATTATAGAGTTCATTTTGGCTAGGTATGAGATTTTTTGCTAATTTTGTGTACTTTTTTACTAATTTTTAGCCAATTTCATTAATTTGGAGGCCTGGTTGTAAAAGCAACGTAACAGCCGACACCAAAATATCTGGCATCACTTAGATAACTGATGTTTGAATTATAACGTCACTTTTCTTAAACTCAGCATCAGTTTAAATTGACGTTAAAAACTCTTGTTAAAGTATACAAATCCATAATTTTTTTAATTAGTTTATTAAATCTAATTAGAATTGGAATGTACTAACCCAAACAAATTTTAAGTGACTCTCCGTCTTTAATAGGTGACTTGGTTGCATTGCATTGCAAATATTTGTTTATATATATATATATATATATATATATAATTTTTGTTAAACGTAGTTAGGGTTTGTTAATAAATTTACTCTATTTTTTTATTTTTTTTTCATGTCTATTTTGAGTTTGTTTTATTTGTATAGTTTATTTTAATTGATCAGTTTATCTTTTTTCAAATTATGAACAATTTCTTTTATGTTATTTTTAGGTCTTGAATATTTTAATTGGTGGTTGTTTCTTCTTGTGTGACTTACCTATTTCATAAATCAGGTGAGAAAATAATTACTTAAACAGGAACAACAGAGACATATAATACTTATTACATTTAACCTACGAATATTTTTGAAGTTGGAAATACTAGTATTTGTTAGTTATATTTAACCTACAGATGTCGGATGGCAGTTTCTAAGAACAAGTTTTTAGTAGCTCTCTACTTTTATTATATAAGATAATATTGTTGCCGACAATATGTGTTGTCACTTGTTAATCAAACGTTGAGAAAACAACTCAAAACTCTCTCTTGCAACTAAAACAAATCCCTTATCTCCTTTCTTAATCTATATACCACTTATAAATTTAATAAAATGTGATGCTTTTTTAACTTTTAGATTTAATTAAATAAAAAATACAAAAAGAAAAAAAATCAAAAACAACATTCACGCATTCTCCGTCGCCGTCAAAATTTCTCCACCACCGTCAAGCTTTTCATCACCAACGAAACAAAACTTGTTGTTATTTTGTCTCATCTTCACCTCGTCTCAACATCACCTGCTCTAAACTTCAAGTTCTTTACCTCCAAACTTTGGTTTTAGATTTGCAAATTGAAGATTTGATTATGCACATTATTTTAGGTATTTGGTCATGGTTTATGGGTCGTTTAGGACTTTTAATTGCTAACAAATAGATTTAGTAGTTGAATCGTACAATAGATTAGCACCCAAAACCATCCAATGTGAGATCTTGCGATAAGAGAATTAGGTAAAACTAGTAAAACTGGTAGAATTGGTATAACTCTTATAATAAAGTTGAATATCCATAAAATAATTTGTAAGAAAACCTAAGAATGTGTGTACTAGTAAACGTCAGAAAATAATGTTTAAATGTTTAAAAGCAATTGTAATTTTTTTTAAAATATAAAATTTGGGTTGTTATGAAAGTACCTAAACAAGTTGTTCCTTATACTTTTAAGGTTACTTTGTAAATAATAACCAAATTAGGATGACAAACTTATAGAATTGTAGGTTTTAAACATATGATTGCATAAAAAGCTCATAATTATATGTTAATAGACTTCAATCAACGGTGAAACTGAAAAATGTAATTTAAGAGTAGGTAAAACTAATTAAATGAAAAAATCCCAAAGTACAAGTATTTGCAATTTTGGTACAATTATATGTGAACACTAAGTGTAAACACACATATTGCACAAGTGGCAATACAATTAGATTTTTTTTTTTACTTTTTTTCCAGATGCGCGGGTTTTTTTTTCTCAACAACAAATAGTTAATTACAAATAAAATCCAGCTAGTTTCATCTAGTTTTACCAGTATTACTTAAAACCCAGAAATTCAATTCTGAATGAAATCCAGAACAAACAAATCATGATTTTCTTTGTAACCAAAATAAATGAATTTTATCTAGTTTTACTTGTTCAATCAAATTCAACTACTTATCGTTTATGGAGTCACTTACGGTTGGCTTGTACTTCTTCCCGACTTGGTTCCCGAGTTTGTACTTACCGTATCATTATTTCCTTCTCTTTCTTCTTACTGAGGTGGTTTCAGAGATCGTTCATCGTCGCCATTTCTCAAGTGCTGTTCATCACCGCAGTTGTTTCTACTTACATTGAGTTGTTCATCGCCACTATATTTCAGAGTTTTTTCACGCCATTGTTGAATTGTTCATCGCCACCGTTGTTTCTACATACCATTTTTGAGTTGTTGGCTCGTCATTGATTAGTTCACCGCGAATGCTGTTGAAAGCATTTCATCTCTACACTAATCAATGATTTAAATTATCTGATTTACCGAATCTAATTTCAAATACAAACATAAACCCAAAAGTCACAAACCATTTCCTCTCAGCACTAGTGAGTGGAGGATTCAAATTCTCAAGTGCTTTTCATCGTCGTCGATGAGTTGTTAATCGTCTTAGTTGAGTCGTTCATCGCCGACATTGTTTCTACTTACCATTGAGTTGTTCTGGAGTTTCTATCGTTGAGTCTTTCGCTGCCGTTTTTTCTTCCGGGATTGGTTAAAGAGATCGCTCGTCGTTGAGTTGTTCATCGCCACCGTTGTTTCCACATATCATTGAGTTGTTCACTGCAAATGATGTTAAATCCATTTCATCTCAACACTACTATAGGATCCTAATTCCATAATTTAACGACTAGTTTTACCGAGTTATACCAATTTTATATATATAATTTTACTAGTTTTATCTAGTTCTACTAATATTTCAAAATCACACTAGTTTAACCTAGTTATACTAGTATTACTATTCAGAAATTAATAGTATTACTATTCAGAAATTCAAATACGAACATAAATCCAGAATTGAAAAATTCACAATTTTGCTATAAAAAAAACAATAGAAAGGAGAGAGAGGAGGAGGAGCTCTCGAGAGAGGAGTGAGAAAAGAGGAAGATAGTTTTGATTTTAGTTTTTAGGGATTTTTATCTATTTTTGTTGAGAAATTGAGTGGGTCCTGTTAAAATTAAATATTATGTAAAATATGATGTGTAATTTCTCAAATTTTGTTAGGGTAAAATTGTAAATAACCTATTTTCGTATTAAAAATAAATTGTTTAAGAAAATCATTTTATCAAGGGGAGTTTTGAGATTTTGGTTTTAGATTTAAGGACATTTGAGACGATTGCTCATCAAACGTCATGAAGTTAATGTAAAACAATAAAAGTACGTTTGTTCAAAAAAAAAACAATAGGGTAGTGAATGGTAACCAACAAAAAGCGGATTTGAGTTGTTTTTCTTCAAAACCGCAAAGCATCCACCAATCAACAACTTTTAAACAAATTTGGGTTTTTGAAAAAAAAAAAAAAATTTGCTGATTTGTCCAACAGACCATGAGTTAGACCGCCTTTTGAACCATTATCTTCTTTTATCCAGTGTTTTCTTTGAAAACCGCACTTTGAAAACCACGTAAAACAATACAGTTTTTTTAATATTAAAATAGTACATACTTTACTACACCAAAAAAAATAGTACCTACTTTATACAAAAAAAAATACATTCTCTCCTTCTTTTATCTTTTCTTTCTTCCTCTTAGTTTTTTACTTATATGTAATTTAAAAAAAATATACAATTTAAGTATCTAAAGTTTTATTCTTTATGATTGAATTTTTTTAATTCATTTAACAATATATATTTATCATAATGATTTAGGTATCTAAAGTTTATAATTGTATGTAAATGTTTCTTTATAAAAACAAAATAAAAAAATAATATGTATCTATACTAATTATTGATATGTTTTCTAACATTTTTATTAATGGTAATCTGCATGTTTTTGTTTTTTACCATTCAAATATTTTATTGTGAACCTTACTATTTTAATTACCAATCAAACTTTAATTTTAAATAAATTTTGGTATTTAATTTTTTTATTTATTAATACAAATAAATAAAAATATATAATTATACTAGCTATTAATAAAATAATATGAAATCCTTACCACAAATTGTTTTTCACCAATCAAACATTATTTTGTACTGTTTATTTTGGAGTAACCGCACTTGTCCCGCAAATATATTTGTCCCGCACGTACCGCAGTTGAACCGTACCGCACTATCAAATTATTTGTCCCGCACTACTAAATCTGCGGTTACCTTTCGGACACTAAAAGTACAAGTTAAAATGGATGAAACATGAAGTTAATGTAAAACAAGTTTCAAGTCTTAAACTCTTAATTAACAATTTACAGTTTCAGCCTCTCAGCTAATCTCTATCATATATATATGTAATGCTCATTTTTCTCTTAGAACATCAAAGCGAAGCCAAAAGATCAAATAATGAAGACTTCCATGATCATCATCATCATTTTCTTTGTAACTTTCCTCTCGATTATAACAATCTCATTAGCCAAGCAGAGCCCTCTAGAAGATTGCATAAGAAGAAATATAGCACGATCGCTCCCTCCTCCCCCTATGAACAAGCCCAAAACTTCTCCTTCCGACGCTATGGAAGACAATTATCTGTAGAGATGAAGGACGCATCATTGTGTACTACGTGAAAGTGAATGGAAAGTTCCCAAAATACTACGTCAAGGCATTGTGCAATGTATTCGGAGATGACGAGGGGAAGGTGAAGCAATACGTTCTTGAGAAATGGTTAAACCATTCAAAGAAGCTCATCGATAGCTTATCTTGTGCTTCTCTATAAATAATAAAATGTTCTCTTTTATTTTCTAATGATTTTGTTGGATCGGATTAATTAAATTTTAACGAATCAAACTCTGTTTTCAAACCAATCAAATCACGCTATGTTGCATTTTTTTTCATTCAATTAATAGTCTACAAAATCACAAAACATATATAAAAATGATACATCAATAAATAAATTTGTAAAAATAAAATATGTTCGCATTATTTTGATGTCTACACTCCAAAAATATAAAACATTTGAAGATTAATTGACATAACAACCACGAATGAATCTCCACTTACGTAGCTTTCACAACAGATTTAATTGAACCGGAATCACCGGTAATCGAATCGTACCGGAGAAATAAATCGGCAACGATCAAGCTGGCCGTGAGAGTGACCATGTCCTTAGCTGCACACTGTTTATTCGCGGCGCTAGGCGTACCAGTTTGTGGACCGTTAGACCAGTAAAGATAATCAAGCAACTCAGACCCGGTCTGACCAATATACCGGTCCGGTTTAAATTCATCCGGTTCGTCAAAAACATTACCGTCTCTCATCACCATTGGCTGATAGCCACAGAGAAGCTCACCTTTCTTAACCTCAAAAACCGAATCGTGTGAGCTTATCTGAAAATCTTTCCTCGCACGTGCGAACTGCAACGGAACCGGAGGACTAAAACGCAGCGTCTCGTAGACCACGGATTTAACCAGCTCCATTTCGTTAACCGTCTTGTAATCAAGATCCGACCCGGATCCGCAAACTCTCCTGACTTCGGATCTAATCCTCTCCTGTAAACCGGAGTCGCCGGTGATCCTCCCGATCAAAGAAGGTAAAAAGACTGAAAAGCCCCCGTAAGCCTTTAAACCCCATCACGAATAAAAGATTATGAATAGCCTCCTCTCGGGTCAACCCGAAGTCTTCTTGACCGCACCGGATATAATCTCCGGCGTTCTCGTCGATAAAATCGTATAGCTTCTTGTAGTTTCCGGCGATTATTTGAGAAGGGTAAGCCCAAGTATGGAGAAGAATCTCCTCAAGCGGCTGAGGAAGAACGCCAAGTTTTGTAGTTGGGATGACTTGCAACGCAAGCCAAGTGTTGAGTGTTTTCCAACCGTTCTCAGCAATGTCCGGCGATACGGAAACGTCGACGCCCGCGAGAGAGGCGCAGAGGAAACTGAAAATGCAACGTTGGAGTGGGAAGACATATGAAGCGGCGCCGTTTTTGGATATCTCTGATTCGACTGTGCCCCAGAAAGTGTTTAGGTTTGAACGAAGCTCTCGCAACCATACCTTTGAGCTTCGTTTTAGTGTTTCCATCGCGAAATTTTTTATCTGAATGTAAAGATACAAGTAAAACGTTAAAAACCATTAATATATAGTTAAAATACATGTAAAAACGATAAAAAAAAGTATAAAATTAATGTTTTATATATATAGAGAGATAAATCGTTCAATTGTGAATAAGAAAACAGAAAAAATATACTGTTCATCGATTACATAGTCTTTAGTAGTTTTAAGGAATGGTGGAAAACGCCAAACTTCAAGTGTTTGTTTTTTGTTTTTGACTTTCGATTATTTACAATTACACATTTTAGTTGTTTTTTTTAATAGCGCAAGAAATGAATTATTTGTTTAAGTTTTAACTAATTAAAAAGATATGACCTAATTTCATAATGATATCTGGTTTAACACCCATTACCATAGTATTTTAAATTATCTGGCCAGAGATATAATATCTAAACTGTTTCTAACTTTTCATTATTTTTTAATTTTTTAATACACTGATACTCAATAAAAAAATGTGGAATGGAGATTGGAGATGGTCCTGTTTTTACTAAACTTGAAACGTCGTACATGTGCATACCTTTGTTTTTTTTGGTATGACGTATAATAAATTAAAGGCTCACATGATAAAGAAAGGATGACAATTTTTCCAAAAAATTATATCCGTAAACTATCCTTTTTTACCAGGTCTTTTTCATATTCGTTCAATTTTATACAAACTTCAGAAAAATGCTAAAAATAAATCCTCTAAATTACCTGAAACAAAAAAATCCATTAATCGGCTTGAATTTGCCATTAATTAATAGTAAAAAGCTAAAAAAAATTACATGACGTCATAATATGCAGTCTTCAGAAACGCTAAAAACATATATATTTATAGATAGAAATGATAAAAATTTATTAAAAAATAATTTTGATTTTCCTTTTTTTTTTGAGGTTTTATTAATGATATCTAGTTAGATAAATAGAATTCGATATAATAATTAAAAAAAACTAGTTAGGTTAGGTTGGATTCGTACTTTTGGAAGGTTTTTTAAAAATGATTTCTAAAAAAATTACATCTCTTCAGTTACAACAGTGGATATTAATATTACATGTCTGTTAAGTAAAGTCTTGGGTTTAACTTTTTTTTTTTTTTTTGGCAAAGTAATTAATCTCTTCTCCTCTGTCGATATATACTTCTCAAATCCAATTGGTATTATTTAAAAGCTCCAACAATCGTTACTTTGTTTGCTACCTTATTAATTACTTTATATACTCAT
The DNA here is from genome assembly GCF_030686135.1 of Camelina sativa. NCBI lineage: Eukaryota > Viridiplantae > Streptophyta > Magnoliopsida > Brassicales > Brassicaceae > Camelina > Camelina sativa. Next base: position 15,475,852 of record NC_141890.1, read on the forward strand.
CATATGTATAATAGTATTAAAGCAACGTATATGTACGAACCTTGGCATGCTTTGGCTCGGTGGTATCGAGATAAACTCCAACTCTAAGGCCGCCGTAGAACTCAAGGCTAGGCCGGAAGTCTCCGATGAGAACATCTCTTTTATCAACTAGATCCATATCAAAGAGATGGCTAAAAGACTTGACGTCGAGGACGGCAATGATGTTAGGGTTAACGTTACCGAAGAAAGGAAACGTCGGAGGGATGTTTGTACGGAACACTGTGCTCTTGTACTTCTCTGCCCTTGTCCGGAAAAACTTGTCGGGCCCTTGGAACCAGAAGTAATCTAAACGGTCCGATAATGGTCCAACCAACGGCCAACCGTACGATCCCGGTATTGTACGGAGGGGAAGCTGCGACGGGGACGGTGCTGACGGTTGCTGTGATGTTAGGGATGTTGACGGTGGTGGCCGTGGGGAAGCAGTCGCCATCGTTCTCAACATCTTTAATTTGAGCTTAGAATTTTTTTTAGAAATTATCACTTCGTGTTCTATTTCTTTCTATGCGGTTGTAGATGTATCTTGGGAGATATAAATAAAAAAAAAAGATAACATGTAGTTATATTTCTGTATATCATTACCAGATGGATTACGTGCATTATTTGTGGACTCTTACGTAAATAACTTTTGTTTATATATTTTGATCTGTATTATATGTTGTTCCTGTTGTGTATAATATTTGACTCTTTTCCTACCAAAAAAAAATATTTGACTCTTTTTTTTCATTGTATATTTGAATTTCATTACTATTAAACATCATTATATTTCCGTAGAAATCAAATGTTCTTTATAAAATATGGACTCTATTTCCAAAACGGAAACCATAGTATATATGGCTTACAGCCAAAAATAAATCTAAATTATATTTGGAGAAGAAAATGGAAATTTAGTCAAGTTTACAGCCAAATGGCTTAATCCAAACAATAAATTAATATATCATATATATAGGATGAATTATTATAAAGTTTTTTACTATGCTATTTGAAATTTTAGTGGTTTTTTTTTGTAGTTTAGAGTATAATAACACTATTACTCAAAGAAGTAAATTGAATTTGGATGTGACCTATATACATTATGTGAATGTGAAAAAGTAGATGGAAAGTTTTCTTTTGTTTTATTTTTCATTAATAAAAATTACGTGTCACATTGGGATAGGCTAGAGAGTGACGTTTATATGTTACGTACATACAAAGTTGTCTTTTATTCTTGGTTTCTTATACGTCTACGTTTACACAAAAAAAAATTATTAATATATATATACAAATTAATATATATATATATATATATATATATCTATTTATATGTGTGTTTATTCCGAAATAAATGTTATTTTAAATATTTCAGCAACATTTAAATGTTAATCGGCGTTTGTATTTAAATTTTCTAATATACTTGATAAAAAAAAATCTTAGTCTTTCAAAAATGTGAGTTATTTCATTAATTCAAAGCAAATGCAAACATAGCAAGTAATGAACGGGAACAATGGCGTAACCATTGATAGTTTGATACCAACGCGATGATTAGGGCCTCCGCTGTTTCAAAACAAGTTTATGCATGCATATACATACATTAAGGGGGTGTTAACATTAAGATAGTCTTCATTTCTAAGACAAAACTTTTTTAAAGTGTATTTTTCAGGAAATATTTCTTATAGCACGATCGCCCAGACAAAATGAAACATATATGCAGAAAATTCTAAAACATTTTAAACTCTATATGGTAGTAGATTATAAGAGTTTAAAATTTTTGTAACCTTTAAAAATCACTATATGGTACTCTCTTTGTATCATAAAGTTTGATGTTCTAGGATTTTTTTTTTGTATCATAAAGGATGATTTCTTTAGTATATTTAATATATTTTTATTGTTGAAATCAAATAACTAATTAATATTTTTATAATAAATAATTAAAAATATATATGCAGTTGAATGACAAGTGTAAGAAAAGTATGAGTAAATAAGTATTAAAAGAAATATATAACAAAAATAATTAATAATAATAAAATATTTATTATTTTCTTAATCTTGGTGAAGATTAGATTATAAGAGTTTAAAATGTTTATAAGAAAAATCAAATGGGAAAAATAACTTCTATGATTTTTTTGGTAGAGGGAACAACTTTTGCATTAAATTCTCATTTTATTCAATGTCGAACTTTCCATACTCAAGATAAAAAGTTGGGACCCCAAAAAAAAAAAGCCGGGACATCACATCATTATTGGTGATATTCTATATGAGTGTTTAAAACTTTTTTTATAGTTAATTTTATTATTATTTTAATGAAATGTCTAAAAGAAAGAATGCTAATGTCTTTATGAAAACATAAAAAGAAATTGAGATGTTTTAAATCTTAATTTATAATTATTTTTAGGACACCCAACCTCTAATTAATCACCAATAAAGGTGGTCTTAACAGAAAAAGAAAGTTAAGACTAACTAATGGAAAAATTGATAGAAGCCAAAGCCATATACTCCTTATTTAATTTGGTTTGATTAGAGTTAGACCATTTCCGTCGGTCATTTGGAAGATGAGTGTTTTTAATAAGAAAACAAAAAAAAATAAAAAACTGAAGAAGGAGAGAGACACAAAATCTCGCAGAAGACAGACCACCCTCTCTCATTTATGTATCATTGATTTAATTTAAAAACAAAAAAATCAAATTAGAAAATATTAATAAAATAATTATGAGGTTCCAGTTTTAAAGGGTTACGGATGCTGATGCCCTAAAACCATTTTTAAAGGGAGAACATGATTGGTGTTCTAAGCTCAATAAAAAGATAAATAAATTGAACAGTAGGCTTAGAACAGATTTTTTGAGTCTTGAATTAGAACAGATTTTAGTCCTGTTCTATGATCACGTGGCAGTACGTCAATGGTTGAGTTTTTTTTGCAACTGAGAAAATTTTTCATTTCTCTTCCTCTTCCAAATTGCATTTAGGTTTTGCGATGAAAAGAGAGAAAACGGCGAAAGCTTCGATTTCTACATCTTCGCCGACTAAGGTTAGTATTTCGGCCAAAAGTGTCTCTGCTTTGCTCTCAATTCTCTGTTGTACTGAGTTTGGAGTTGAGATTCCTGTCTCCGGATTGTCTTAAACCTTCTTTTACAATACTCTCCTCTTACATGCGAGCTTCTCCGATTCTCAGTTTCTGATCGCTTCATAATTTCGCAATTACGCGGCCAAGAAATTCATCAACAACCCCAACGGTTCGTTCTCTTCTTTCTTCTTTCTTCGTTCTTCTTTTTGTTTTCTTCCCGATTATCTTTTCGTCGTATCCTCTGCTCTGTTCGATGTCGCTGTTTCTTTCTCCGACGTAGATTAACGTCGATGAGAATTGTGAACTGTTGACCTATGTTTATCTTTCCCGATTGCTGTTTTATTATTTGCGATTTCTTAATTGCATTGCCTGTTTCTTGCTCATAAAATTCGCCTTGGTCGATTTTACCACATATACCCACCCTGATTTTGTTTTGCGATCCTTGAATTGTTACTCCGTCACCGCTGAGTTCGTTGCATGGTCATCACGATGTCTTGATTCCCATGGTTTAGGGTATAATTTACATCTTTATTGGCGTAGAATTAGCGGTTTGAGACTTTTTTTGCAGTCAGAGAATTGAATTAAGAATGGAATCCTTTTTGCAGATGTTGTAACTGAGTTCATTGAAGGCCTCGTTGAAACTTATCATGGACTTCAGTATTTGGATGGTTTCCCTGAGGTTAAGGTGGTTATACGAGTTGATGTCTCGGCTGAAAAGTACGACAAGGTTGCCGTTATATCAGGTGGGAGTTTTGTGACCAGAGATATTATGTTGTTTGGTTTAGGATTTTGAAAGTCTCTTAAGCGATTCTACTTTTGTATGCAGGTGGAGGCAGTGGGCATGAGCCTGCACATGCTGGTTATGTTGGAGAAGGTATGCTAACAGCGGCTATCTGCGGTGATGTCTTTGCCTCCCCACCAGTTGATTCCATCCTTGCTGTGAGTATTCCAGATGCGGTTTTCTATCTTCCCTCTTCTGTAACTGGTACTGAAGGATGTCTATTGATTGTCAAGGTAGTCAGAGTGGGAAAGAGAGCCACATTCATACAGTTTTATTGTTGCGAGGAATCTTTTCTTCGTGTTTTTGATTAATCTAGTTTCCCCATCAACTCTCTTGGCACTGGTGATCGCTTGAACTTTGCTTGCTGTTATTGGAGTTATTTGGTTCATAGGCACTTTGCTTCCATGTTTTTTTTTATGTAACTTCAATATTCATGTATCAAATGTACAATAAAAATTGATTATTATATTATTAAATCTTATGATCTTAAACATGTTCTTCCAATAACCAATTTCTTAACAAAAGATCTAAACTAATAATCTTATATTATTTTCATAATATTTTTATTTTAAAAACTTGTTCTCAATAAAGATGCCCTAAACTGAAAGTATGAAGATCTTTCTTAAAAAATCAGTGTGGAGGAGAATCAAAAGATCAATAAAACACGTGTCTATCTAACTTATAACCACCGCTTCTGTCCAAAAAAGAAATTAACAAATGCCATGTTACCACCGCGTGATGAAGAAATATCAATATTGGTTACATTATTGATTATATTATTTCAGATGTGACGTTAATCCTTTGATTATATTATAACCTTATTTTCGATTTTTAAAAAAAAACGTTCTTTGAAATGTAAAACAACGTAATATGAATGATTGACTAGTGAAAACAATTTCTACTTCTCTCGATGAGAACTTTGCTTTCACGACTCGAAAGACATGCATGAGAATCTACGTTTCTAGAGTATGAGCAAATGGAGATCTAATTTCAATAAACTAATAACTGAGAGAGGAGACTGGGGAAGGTTCTCGCACCTACAAAAACCCCAAAAACAAAAACATTAACATATGGTCCCAACTCCCAAGTAAGTGATAGATTCTTCACCTACATTTTTGTACTCACGTTATAACTGGTCCCGAGGCACCATACCTTATGATATAGTTTAAAATTAAGCACCGTCATGTCAACTGGTAACAGCTTTTAAAGGGACTTCACATTATTGAATTCACAACAGGAGGAGTAAATAATATATTGAATATTTCGAGCTGGCAACTTATTACAACCAGAAACGAGAAAATCCGATTCTATATAGCATTGCTCAGGATAAGACTTGATTCAGGGGTAATCAGATTTAATTTGCCAATGCATTAGAGTAAATATCCATTAAAAAGAGATGAATCTTTGAAGTCTTTTAATAGAAGCCACACCCTTTGATAGACGACTAGAAAGGAATCTTGATAGACTACAGTCTACATGGAGTAATAATTCACCAAATGTACGAACGGTGGATACTAAGTTGTCCAACAGTCCAAGCCATGGAGTGGTGGAGTGGTCAATGTATGACAATACAAAAAGAAAAGCCTAAATCAGAGAGACTTGGTTAAATTTTCAAGTCCTGTTTTAAAAATTCCCGCTTAGCACCGATTATGCTCGGATAAATCGCTAGCCCATCTTCTCTACCTTGATTAATGATTAATTTCTGTCTATCATCGATTATCCGATTATTTTTGTCTAATTTGATTATAACCTGCTAATTCGATTACTTTTCGTTTAAATTCATGTATACCAATTATTTTTGAAGCCAAATATAAATTAAATCTATATATTTTTGTTATTTAGACATTTAATAATTAAGATTTTTTGATGTTTTACAATAATTAATGTACAAACTTTTAATGAAAATCATAAAAATTTCTTCTAAAGTTACGATTTCATGTGTTTAACGTAATTTTAAAGACAATACTATAGTTTTATATTGTTTTTGATACTTTTTAACATAAACAGAATTATATAAATATCTAGTACTATATATTTTTATTTTATTATTAATTTAATAAATAATCCTAAAACTAATCATCGATTAATAACCGATTTCTCGCTAGGCGCTAGACCCGACCGCCCGACTAACGCCTAACAATTTCTAAAACAGGGCTTTCATAAACTAGCTCTTTACCAAAAGCCTAAATTAAGCCATAGAAAACCAATCGTTGTCAATAATCTACCGAAATAATGAACAATCCTTATAATTCTACCCTCACCTCACTAAACTACTCTGAACTCTCTAACCAGATTCATATAATATTGGTATATTTCAATTTTTCAATGAAAGCTGAAAAGCTTATAATGAATGTTGTAGTTTTTAGAATAGTCTTTGGTTTGAGTTTTGAGTGTTTCCTAAACCCATTGTCACGTATTTTTAGATTGTGGTAAAAATAGTTTTTCATTTTGGTTTTTGTTTTTGTTTGAAAAATTGTTTTTCGTTCACGTAACTTTTATTTTATTTATTCTTCTTCTTTTCTACACATGTGGGGGGGGGGGGGGGTAAGGGATTTTTTTGACCAATGTTATCGATAGATGGATTTTTTTTTGGGTTGAAGAATAGTAGATGATTTTTGACCATCTCTATTAGTTATTAGTTATAAAGGAAAAAATAACAATCTCTAAAGAACATTTTCAATGGTTCTTTATTTTTGTCTGTATATTTTATTATAGAGTAATTTTTGCTATCTATATATATAGAGAAACTCTATTTTTTCCTCTATAAATAGAGTTGAACTATTTTATTTGCAAAATAGTCCTCTTAATCTTTAACTTCTTTTATTTATGACCAAAATAAATAAAATAAGTATTTTTAATAATTAATAATATAAATTTAAGTATAAATATTTATTCTAAAATATTGAGACTACCATTTGCAAAATATAATTTCATGAAAGTGTTACAAAATTTAAAATAAAATAGGTTAGTTTGCAATTTTTGTAAATAAAAGGTGTTAATTGTAAAATAAAAATAATATCTATTTAGAATATTCATTTACAGAGAAAAAATAGGAAAAATCATTGGAGTAAAACTCATCTCTATTAGACTATTTCCAATTGTTTTTTTATTTTTTCATCTATAATAAAGGATTTTTATAATAGAGATAGTTTTGCTCCAATGGTTTTTTCTATTTTTTACTCTATAAAAAAATATTCCCCATACATTCTAACGGTGAGTTTGGTCCCACCAAATCTTTGGCTCCATTTTCTAGAATTGTTGCATTTTACATTCTCACATTTTCCAGGCGCACCAGGTTCTCTACAAATTTATTATTGGAGTTTTTGAAAATCGTTGGGAAACAAAATGGAGGTAAACTAATACAAGATGAATCAATTGTGTAACCCTGCAAAAATGTTTTGAGTGACATGCATATACAAGATTCAAGGTAAAACATTTGTCCATCATTGTTACTGCTTTCAAATGTTAGGGACTTGGAATTTCTAACAAGACATTCTAAATGAAGTGAACAGTAATTTGGGGAAAAGAGCATGTCATTGGACGTAGTAAGTTATTTTGAAGATGCACCGAATCACCGACGCGGAAATACAAGGTAACAATATAGCTTAATTATTTGTTTTAGAGAATTAATTTGTTATGAAATTCTATTGCTTTTGGTTAACATCCATAAATTGTAAACTTTTATGTTCAAAATTCGTTTTTGTCATTATGTTAATATAAATTATAATCGTTCGATAAATTGACCCGTTACGTACGAGTCCATGTATCACTGATTTTTATATTATTGAAATATTTTTTTGTTGTAAGATCAAAATGTTAAGACTTAACCAAAACATGACCTCTAACAATGATAAGAAAACATTAATTGAGTACATTGTTTGAGATAATAATAAATCAGTCTCTTTAAATTAGTACCATACTAAAGGATAACATGGTTTGCACAAAAATAATAAAATAAATAAAAGATAATATGGAAATGAGTTTTATAATAAAAAAAACATAAGAAAAAAACTTACAGCTCTTCTTATAAGTAAAATTTTTTTAGAGATACAGACAGCAGGAAAGTATTATTAATTAGTAGATGTGTAGATGGAAACTGACATGGATTGTACAGAGTGAGCTTTCTCTTGTTTTGTTCTTGAATCATATAAAATGTAGAGTAATAATCTCCAACCATGAATCTGAAATAAAAAGAAAAGATGTAATTAATGAAACTCACCTTGTTTTATTATAAGATTAAAAGTAAAAAGAAAGAACAATGAATCTGAAATAAAAAGAAAGAGACATAAGATGAAAAGAAGTCAATAAGCATGGATAGATTACAATTGTTTTTCTCATACAATTTATAATCGATGTATATGATGTATAAAAAATTAGTGAAAAGCGAGAGATAGGAAATGCCAGAAAAAGATTGAGAATTTGAGTCCAACGTGAAATGGATTTTTCATTTTGTAGAAGAAGATAAAAAGGTTTAAAAGATCGTGGTGCAGTGTATGAGAAAATTTAGGGATTCTATGATTTTTTATTTTATTTTATTTTTTTAAAATATGTAGGAAAAAAAATGAGGAAGTTATGTATTTTTTTGGGGTAAAATGTTATTTAAACCATGAACCTGAACTTTGTTGTAGGCCATTTAAAATATCAACTTTTGTTGACGAGTTTTTTTAAACATGAAGTTTCGTTGACCAAGCAAAAAAAGATTTATAGGAAGTCGTCACGTATTAAGATTTAGGTATGATTTGATTGTATAATTTAGGGTATATTCGTGGAATGTGGGATAGAAATCTTCGTAGTTAATTAGGTAATATATTCTTAACAATGACGATATATATTATAGGTGCAGTTAAGGATAGAAGTTGAGTCAAATTTTGAATTAGGAATATATTACAAAACTAAAAATGGGGCTTAGTAAGATTTTGGAATATTATTAAAAGACTGATATCTGTCAAATTAAATAATTTAAGTTATTTAAGTTATGAGATTGAATAGCGTAATCAATGTATTTAATCGTTTGACTTGATAAGAATATAAACTAATTTAATGTAGATTAACTTTTTTGCAGCCCATTATTCATTTGATTGGAGGCGTTAGTATATCCATCGAGAAAGTGATAATTCGTTACAATATCCGATTAATAATTTTCGGGTTATTTCTAATTTAAAACCCAATCCATCGTATTCAAATGTCTTATTTAACTTTAATGACTTATCTTCAGTCAAATTTCGATAGGGGCATTTTCAGACTAAACTAAAGTTGTACTTCTTTTTTACTAATATATGGATAATGTCATTATTGTCAATATATGATATAAGAAAAAAAAGATTTTCCTGGTCCAAGTATTAAACGGTCCTCCTCAAAAATCTAATACAAGGAGGCCTACACCATCTCACAACTCTCAAACCCAAAATTCACAGGGAGTTCTACCAATATCAATAATTATATTCCACATAGTGCAGTTTTTTACATTTCTTCTTAAAAAATTAGAAGCTTATTTGGATCAGGCGGAGAACCATATAAGACTCATCCAATAACTTTGATCTTTACTTCTGCAAGTAATGAGTTTTTAGAGGTGAGACCTATTTTTTTTCTTTGTCGGATAAGTCAGCTTATGACGGCTGAGTTATGGTTAAGCACTATAACTCAGCCGTAACAACATTTCATAAGTCAGCCGTTGTTCGTAACTCAACCAGCCGGAAAATGTTATTTCAGTCATGTCGTAGTAATAATTCAGCCAAAATTTTGACAACTCAACCATCGAGTGAAAACTCAGCCAGGTATCTTTAAGTCAGCCGTAACGCTTGGCTGAGTTATGCTCTAAGTCAGCCGTCCGCTCTTACCTCAGCCGAAACATACTATAACTCAGCCGTCATTACCTCTGTAACGCGATATGGCTGAGTTATTTAATACACGTCAATGATTTCTGACGTGGCAATGACATTTTTGTAATTACATTTTTTTCTGTAACATAAAACAAGGGCACGCTGGGTATTTTGAAAATACCCGAAATATCCTAGTAATAAAAAAATGATTTATTTGTTTTGGTAATATTACCTAATTTGGAGTACATCTGAGTAAATCTCCTTTTATTTGCAGTAAATATTTTACATACCATTCCAACTAAAAAAATACAGCAAAATCAATATGGAAACCGAAACTATGATATATTTAACCACACTTTCTATTGTGTATTGGAGATATTCTATTTATGAATCTTTTGCAAACAAAGAGAACAACAATTTGATTCCTATTTTGTTTTCCAAAACCTGTGAGCTTTGATTCTTAATGTAAAAAGAACTCAGATTCACATTTATTTAAATATTATAATTAATATCTATAAACTTAATAAATTTTAAAATATTACGAATATGTAAAATTGAACGTTTTTTTTTTGTTTATCAACCATTGAACCATAACTGGCTGACCCATTAGCTAGCATGACTCGATCTCTGGTGTGATGGTGCCTTCTACAAATGGACTTATATCTCCTGCCACTGCACTAAGGTCACTTCACTTTAAAATACTATATAATATGGTTATAATTAGATGGGTTATAAAGAGGAGATGTTGGAATTAATAAAATATTATTAAATTTGTGCTAACACGTATTAAATCCTCATTTTATTATTTGTCAACACTATTAATATTAGAATATTTGACATAGAAAAGTTAAGTTGATTTAACTAAGATAGTGTAAAATAAGTTGATAAATTGGCTTATCCTATAAAGCACAAGTTAGATATCCAATCAAATTAAGCCACATCAAAGTCTTTTTTTTTTTATTTTTTTTAAAGACAAAAATCCATTTATGAGAAAAACAAAACATGATCATGCAAAATAATTTTTTAAAAACTAAAAAAGTCACAAACACAACTGCTTAAAAAAATTCATTCCTAATTTTACTCCCCACTAATAGCTCCACGTTCATGGTTGTTTACAACATATCTATCTTTTATATAAATCCAATTTCAGTTTATACCTTCTTCATTTTTGTTTGAAAAAAAAATCCAAATACAAAAAACAAAGCACCACAAAACAACTTTTATCTTCGATTACAAATTTACCAGTCACCCCCACCATATTGACGGCCAACCACCAGATCCATACCTTTTGTTTGATCAACCATAGCCTTCTCTATATACACTACCACGAAAACCTCTTTGAAAAAGGTTATCAAGCCATCGGCTGATTTTTCAAGGACTTAGTGTGTCGATGCAACATCCGAAGGTCGCCTAATATTGTCAATCCATTGGTCGCGTATCCCTCAAGCACGTACAAGCATGTGTGTAACTTATTCCAGTCATCCTTGCTTTCTATCCCCTCTTAAAAACTTATGTTACCAGGGTTCTCATAATTTTAATCCTCGTCTTATTAACTTAGGTGAGCCACATTAGAGCCACGTCAGAGATGCCAAAGAGTGAAATATGTTTAATCAAATCCGAAAGAAATAAGATAATCAATAATTCTTCTATCGCTTTCTTTTTCGTGAAATTTTTAAGCAAATTTTCAATTTTTATGCATCTAAGACGTTTTAATTTTTTACTTGGTTTTAGGAAGAATAACACACAATTCAATGGCATATACCAACGAGCATCACAGAATATTTTTATATTCTCATACCATTGGAAGAAGGTATTTCCTGTTCTCATGCATTTGTATTGTGTATGTGTTTTTCATATGAGATCCATATTTGGTTATTTGAAAGCCTTTGCTAATGAATTAATGTCATTTTTCATAGATGTATCCTTTTATGAGATCAAGAGCTATAAATTCTCTGAAAAATGTTTATTTTGCATTGTTTTTTGTGTAATATATATTGTTTACACAAAAATATTTATTTCGCATTGTTTTTGTGTAACATATATATATATATATATGCATTTTTGAGTATGTCTCTTTTTAATATGTATCATATATATAAATGTATATGACTTTTCATATTTGTTTTCATCTAAAGAGCTACGTTTGCATTCTCATGTTTTTGCTGGACGTGGTGTATCCATGGCACACTCTCCATTGCTATGGGTTTTTTTAATTTTCTATGTTTTCTAACAGGTAACAGGTGAACTAGAAGAGAAACCAGAAGATAACGAATAACATATGAATTAGACGAAGATTAAATAGATAATGCTTAGAAAAAAAAACATCTAACTTGGAAACGAAACTGAACATGAAGACACAAACTAAAGCAAAGACAAGTAAATAACCAAGAAACGTTAGGAGCGAGGAAAATAGTAGAAGACGAAATAGCAGTAGAAGATGAAATAGAACATAACACACCATAAGTTTGTATTGAATCAACTTCACAAGGATAAATTTTGTGTCTAATACCAAGAATATAAGCCTAATTAATTATTCTTTGTATTAATTCTTTGAAATACATGTAAATTTTTGCATTACCGCTTTTGTATATATATTCTCTGAAACATCATTAGATATTAGTTATATCTGGAAGACTATTAATTTCTTTTGCATTCAACTAAAATTTTATTACTATATCAAGTAAGAAAACAAAAATTTCAAATGCATAAAACAAATTATTGTTTTACCACATGAACACTTTTTTTCTACTTGGTTAATAACATTTAAAAAAAATATATAATATAATTATTTTTTCCGTGCATAGCACCAGGTATAATTTGGCTTTGTGAATTTGAAAGAGCTTTTAGTGGTTGATCATATGATCGAACAGAGGATATGGATTTGGTGGTGAATTGGTAATCGAAAACAAAAGTGGTTTCGTGGTGCTTTTTTGTGTACAGAGATTTTTTTTTTTTTTTTTGCTAAGCAGGTAAATATCATTAGATGAATGAACCAAAAAGATGTACCTTGCCAAAAAAAATTGAAAAACAAGGATACATTTTATACATCCGAGTCTCTCAAAAAAAAAGAATTTGGGGGATTTTTTAGTGTGCAGAGAAAGTTGAAGAGGATTTATATAGAAATGGTATTTGTTGTAAACCACCGTGAACGTGGATATGTTAGTGGGAGTGAAATTAGGAATGATTTTCAGTTGTGTTTCTCGTATAAGAGGAAGATGAAAAAGGTGAACGACACAAAAAAATGGAGATGAAATGTGTTTTAGATGCTTCCCTTAGGGTTATACATTTTATGGGCTTCTCTGTGGGCTTGTACCAAATATATTATTGTAAATAAAAAACCCATCGTAAGTTTTTTTCTAAAGGATTTTTATTAACCATAATCATTTGTTAATTTTGATTTTTTTTTTTCCAGTGTAAACAAAAAATCTGATGTGGCTTATTTTTTATCGGACTATAAAGGATTTTAGGTAACAACTGCGTAATAGTAGCTTTGTAATTGCTAATTTATGGGATATGAATTGTTTTGAATATTTGAGTTGTGTAATTGCTTAATTAATGGGATATGAATTTGAAATGTTTTTTTTTGATTTGGAGTAGTTATGGTATTTGCTTTTGTTCTTTTGATCCAGATATGTTATTAGAACCAATCCGACTGCCCATTGGATCCGCGTGTCTAACAGCAAAATACCTAATCACCCCTTGCCCTTTTTTTTCTTTCTTCGTCCGTTTTATTTTCGTGAGGGCATTTGTATGGGAAAAAATAGTAATGTCAAAGTGAAACTAAGAAATTAAAATTAAATTAAATAAAGAAAATAGTGCTAATAAAAAACATTGCCCTACTTGGTTTGGTTTCATTTCATAGGCGTCAGTTTCGGGATTCATTTTGAATTTAGTTTTCGAATTCAAAATATTGAAACGTAACGTATTGTGTCGCTACCCCACTCGAATCGAAGTTGTATAAAACTCTTCGATTTTGTTTCTTTTCTTCGGGTTGCGTATCATCAATTTTATTAAGGTTCTTCTTCTTCACTCACTCTTCAGTTGCAGAAGTATGGAAGCTCTCCTCGCCAAGCTCAACGACAACCTCAAGGAAAATTCCGAACTCGATGCAGTTAGAAAGGCAAATGAAGAGAAGTTCGTCAAACTTGTTGAAGGTACCAATTTTTTTTTTTTTTTTTTTTTTATTCCTCTAATTGTTATCATTTTTGAGATTTGAGCATTTCTCTATTGTTAGGTTAGATTTTCGGAATTTGGAATTTACAAAAATTGGGATTTCTTACTGTGTTGTTCTTGACTTTATAGTGTCCCTGTCTTTTTGTGTGTGCAGCTTCGGAGAAGTTGGAAGAGTTTTTCAAAAGTGAAAACAAGAATTTGCTGGAGAGAGTTGAGAACATGACGACTGAATTGGCTTCAATCAGGCATGTACTACATCATTATTATATTACCGTGTTCATTTTTCTTCTCTGTTGAGGTGGTTTATATTTAGAGTAAGTTGGAGGATGCCTTGCAAATGTAATTATAGCAATCTTGTTTCACAGATCTGACTTGGACGACAAGTGTCTGGAGAATCAAAATCTTAATCGTAATCTCAAGAGAGAAGAACAAAAGAGTAAGAAGAAGCAATGTTAACTATAGTTTCTGCTCAAAATTGAATGTAGCATTTTCATAGGACATGATATATGATGTTTTTTTTTTTTTTTTTAAGGATTTTGGCTAAGAAAATAATGTGTAGTGCTTAGATTTGTTTATAACACCGTCTAGGATATAATCTTTGTTGTTCTTTCTGTGTTGAGTAATTAATTTTTGAACTTGGTACTTAAAAAGAGTTGAGTTTTTTTTTTTTTTTTTTTTTTTTTTTTTTTTTTTTTAACAGATAAAGCACTTACTGAAGAAATGTCAAGCTAAAAGAGCAGATCCAAGAGGGACATCCTCGCAACTTCGAAACACCTGAAACTGCTGGAAGTACAACAAGAAGCATGAGAAAACGTAGCAGAACAACCTGTGATGGATCAAATAATTCTGCTTGTTGTATGTTTCAAGCTCTTGGTGAACAGTTGCTAGGAATGGAATTATCAACTAGTAATAATGAAGGCGAACACGTAATTCATCTGTTGCACCCAACAACCGGTAATTTCTCTGTTGCGTAAAGTTATATCCACTGTATCTTTCTCCGGGTTGTTTTCATGCAAGACCTATTTACCTTTGATTCAAAAGATGGACCATCCATCTTATTTGAGATCATCAACCACCGTAAAAGCACCGACGCTGATTTTTGTTCTCCCTGATTTTTGACCATAACAGGTTTATCCTTCAGCCTAACTTTTTTGAATAACTCATCTGTTGAAGAATCTGAGCTGCTCTACGAGAATGCATCGCTCGGATCACTCGAAAGAGTAGCACCAGAATGGATGAGAGGGGTTAAAAAATTCAGCACAAGTATGTGTCCTTTGTTCTTTGCAAGAGTCTCTAAAGTCATTAAGCTCTATTAATGATCGGTACCGTATGTAGTAAGCTCTATTATGTACGTCTCCCTCCCTTATCTTGTGTAGTCATCTCTGATGGCTTCGTAGTGTGATGTTTCTCAATTGGTTGAATGGTTAGGGAAGTTATCATGTATCTATAGAAATGTGTCTCTCGTTAACTTTGAGATTGATTTCAGAGATACTGTTCCCTTTTAATGAATCCAATTGTGACAAGATCTTGATTTTTCCTTTGCTCTCAACAAACTCTCTTTTTTTCTATATCTCATGAATCTCTGATCTATTGTGCATTTTACATGACTTAACACTTTAATATTAGGCATATGTATATAGAGGCATCATTACAATTGGTTTCTAGACCAGTGGAACCCGAGAGAGTGGCAAGAATGGTGTGTTGTTGGGAAAGATAATTTCCTTTTATTGCTTTTACAACGACGTCGTTCCTTGTGTCGTACACGTTTTATAACCCAGACTCACCGTCTCTCTTGTGTTATTAGATGTGTTGTTTCAAGTTGTCGGTTGTGACAAGTTACGAACGGTTACGACCGTACTGTTGGTTTTGAATTTGTTTTTGAATAAGTCAATCACGAATCATTCAGAGAATTGTGTTTGCTTTACTTCCTTTATCTGGTATCAGAGCAAATACATGTATTGTGAGTGTTAATACATGTATGAAATATTGAACTGAAAGTGATGTGAAATATTGAACTGAAAGTGATGATAGATTAACTTAACAACGATGGCTTAAATAGTGTTACAGGAAGCAAACAACAACTGAATCAAAGCTAGAAAAACGGAAACAGACTCCACTAACAAACTGACTCTCAAGTCCACGACTCCACTTACTAAACTCCTTAAGACTTAGACTCCATGACTAAATCAACTCCAACATACCCTCCCTTAAACTAATTCTCCTGAATTCAGCTTACGCAGACATGTTAACCATCCCAAGCAATGCCCGTAACTTCTCTAACTGCTCCAGCTTCAACGGTTTTGTAAAAATCTCCGCAACCTGATTTTCTGTTGGGCAATACTCTAGCTTGACCATTTCTCCATTCACCAGATCCCTGAGATAATGAAACCTCACCTCGATGTGCTTGCTTTTGCCGTGTAACACTGGATGCTTTGACAATTGAATGGTTGAACTGTTGTCACAATTAATCACAGTTGCAGATTTTTCTTCAGCTCCAATCTTCTCCAACACTCTTCTAATCCACACACATTAACAAGCACAAAACGCAGCAGCTATATATTCAGCCTTGGTGGTGGAAAGCGCTACAACCGGCTGTTTTTTTTATGCCCACGAGATTGCTTCGGATGTCATCAAGAACACATAACCCGACGTACTCTTTCGATCATCCAAATCACCGGCATAATCACTGTCGGTGAATGCCGTAAACTTCAGACTCATGTTCTCACTTCTTCTATAAAAGATTCCAAGTTCAGCAGTACCTTTCAGATATCGTAGAATCCTTTTTGCGGCGAGCCAATGCGACATTCTTGGATCTGCCATGAATCGACTTAGGAGACAAGCTCCATATATCAAGTCAGGCCTGGTGACTGTTAGATACATGAGGCTTCCAACCAGCTGTTTAAACATGGTTCCATCGACCTTCTCGCCATCTTCATCTTTTGTAAGCTTTGTTCCCGGGACAATTGGATTTTTCACAGCATTACTTTCCTCCATCCCAAACCTTGCTAAAACCTCTCTAGCATATCTTCTCTGACAGATGAAATTCTCAGCATCACTCTGTTTCACTTCTACTCCAAGAAAATACTTCATTTTTCCCAATCCGACATCTCAAATTCCAGCATCATTGACGTCTTAAACTCATCACACATAAAATTGATTAACATTCAAAACAATGCATTGATTAGTGTTTAATGGATTTTTGACTATTCATATAACTATTGTACTCAATTAAAAAAAAAAATACAAAACAATTAAAAATCAATCAAAAATCAATCACCAAAAACAAAAGAAAAACAGAATTTTCAAACAAAATCACATATCTGATTGATTTCCATTTTTTAAAATTTTTAATTTATCATTAATAAAATTTATTCTTATTATTAAATTGCTATATAAATTAAATTCTGACATAATTTATATGTATTAATATATAATAACAATAAGAAAAAAAAGCTATAACTTTAAAAGTCGTTGGTAAACAATAAGATTTTAACCGTTGTTGGTGTTGGGTTTCGACGATTTAAGGGTCCGTAGGAAAGCCCGTTAAGAAGCGAAAGTCAAGCCCGCTAATGGGCCTAACGCGGGCCCAAGAGGCGATTTCGATTGAGACGTTGAGTCAAACCGGAGATAAGGTCGAAAGATCGTGGGCGAGATCGTAGGAGGAGATTCAGGAGAAGTTCGAGATCGTTTAGTTTAAATATTCGAAGTTTGTAAGGAAAAAAGGGACATGTAATCTTTTTTTTTTTTTTTTTTTCAACCAAACATTAATCAAATTAAAAAATAACTCCAAGATTGGTTGCCCAAACCGGAGGAAAAGAGTTTACAAAGGAAATTTCAGAGGAAAGCAATCTTGAAGAACGGGCTAGACAATCTGCCCTTACATTGAGCTCTCTAGAGATCCTGATCAGGGAGAACGAGGAAAAGCATGGTCTGAGCACAAGAAACTCCTCTAACAGGTTCGAAAAAGATGGCCAATCGTCAGGCGTCTGCACCATCGCCACCAATTCTGCACAGTCTGTCTCAAAGCTTTGACATCCAACTCCAGCCGCCAAGAGTGACTCCATAGCCCAAATCAAGGCTTGTAGCTCTGCATGTAAGGATGTAGGACCGCATCTCTGACTCCGTGCTCCCAAAAGGAGAGTCGCATCATCATCACTACAACACCACCATCCTAGACCCTGCATAGCATCTGACCCTTTCCAAGAACCATCAATCTGACATCGAGGAAACGCTCCCCTATCCTCCACCAGAGGCGTAGTATGCAAATACCTATCCGAATAGGATTTTGCTTCTTCCCATAGTAATTTATCATTATTCGCCTGGTGTAGAATTTCCGTCGGCTCGGCTTGTAACCCCTGAAAAACTTTTTTATTCCTATCTTTCCATAATGTCCAAAGTATCCAAGGAAGACGATTAGCTACATCCGAATCCCCCGACTGAGAGGCTGCCCGCCAAAAAATAAAGTCTAAATTTGCATAAATTGAAGCAAATGGAAAGCCATCGGGGACTAACGAAACTAGGGACAACTCCCAAACATCGAGCGAGCGAGGGCACTCAAAGAGAGCATGATTGATAGTTTCTGGTGCAGCCCCACACCGTTTGCAGAGTGTATCACACCGGATACCCCTATACGCAAGTCGTTCGAGCACTGGGAGGGTGCCCGACGCAATCTGCCAGAAAAAATGTTGGACCTTTGGGGGAACATCCAGCTTCCACACCTGGGCCCTGAGGGCCATACATGTTGGTCCGTATTCGACTTCCGTCATCAGTTCTCTGGCTAATCTATAACCTGATTTAACCGTATACTTCCCTGACTTGGTAAAATGCCATACTAACCGATCCCGTTGCTGGACCTTACTGACCGACATACGCCGAATAATCGGTATATCCCCCGGATCCAGAAACTCTTCTAGAGTAGGCAAGTGCCAATCCTTCGTGACAGGATTAATTAAGTGGTTCACCATCAAGCTCGGTAACCAGAGTCGTCCCCGACCATTGGCAGGACGTGGTCTAATATCCGGAATCCATGGATCTCTCCAAACCGAAATAGAACTACCCGAACCTACCGCCCATCGCGCTCCATATTCCACTAAATCTTTCGTTGAAAAAATACTCCTCCAGGCAAAGGAGGGATTAGAAGGTTTTTTGGCCATAAGCGGGTGTTTATTGCTAAAATATCGGCCTTTCAAAACCCTCGCCATTAATGACGTCGGGTATTGAATTAAACGCCAATACTGTTTTGCTAACATAGCATCATTAAATTGTTTCAAGGCTCTGAAACCTAGACCCCCATCACACTTATCCTTACATAGTTTATCCCAAGCCACCCAATGTAAACCATGAGCCTTATCATTGGATTTCCACCAAAAAGTGGAAATAGCACTCGTTAATTTAGATGTCAACTCTTGCGGCAATTTGTAGCAGGACATCACATGCGTGGGAAGTGCCAAAGCCACCGATTTAATCATAATCTCCTTACCACCTTTTGATAAAAGCTTTGCATTCCAACCATTGACACGATCATCCAATCGATCCTTGACATATCCAAAAACCTTATTTTTTGAACCCTGGAGGCTTTCAGGAATGCCCAAATAAGATCCCATACCTCCCTCTTTGGTAATACCAATAACTGACTTCAACTGATCCCTTATCTCAGTAGGAACCTTCTTGCCAAACATTATAGATGATTTCTCTAAATTAACCTCTTGTCCTGAGGCTTTGCCGTAATTCCTGATAATTTCCATGACCGTCTGACATTCAGTCGCCTCTGCTTTACAGAAGAAAAGACTGTCATCAGCAAACAACAAATGCGAAATGGTAGGACTATCCCGGGCGATTGTGATACCCGTTACCTTTTTCTCCCGTTCTGCCTTTTTGATATTCGCTATCAGAACCTCTGTACAGAGAATAAACAAGTACGGTGACAACGGGTCCCCCTGACGAAGACCCCGCTGTGGTTTAATAAAACCCCGGGGTTGACCATTAAGAAGAACTTGATACGACACCGAAGATACACACCACATGATCCAAGAGATCCAATTCCGATCAAACCCTAACTTAACCATGACTGCCTCTAAAAAAGCCCATTCTACACGGTCATAAGCCTTACTCATATCCGTTTTGAAAGCCAGAAATTCCGACTTGCACCTATTATTAGTATTTAACCCATGAAACATCTCCTGCGCAACCAATATATTATCCGTTATTAAACGACCCGAAACAAAAGCCGACTGAGTTTCGGAAACCAAAGATGGGAGAAACCGCTTAAGCCGAAAACACAGGATCTTAGAAATAATTTTATAGCTCACATTACAAAGACTTATCGGCCTAAACTCCGCCATCCGCTGCGGACGATCAACTTTAGGAATAAGACAAATATTCGTCTCATTTAAACACGGGTCAAAACGTCCTGAACGGAAAAACTCTCTGACTAGAGCCACTAAATCCCCTTTTAAGGAAGACCAGAATCGTTGAAAAAACAAGGCCGTCATACAAGGACATGTAATCTTTATGCAATAAAACAGAGAAAAATCAATACAAAATCCAGTTCGTCATTCTTCATTGTTCTCGTCGATTTAAACCGAAAGTCTGTCCAGATCTTATTTCACTTTCGAACCAATCTAGTTGTTGTTTCTCGTATCAACAATCGTTAAAGACCTTGAATGTTTATAGTTTTTGTAATGGTTTTTGGTTTATGTTTATTGAGAATCTCTTTTTTTATCCATTCAAGATTTTGTAAAAATGATTTTCCTAAACAATTTTGGAAACCCGGTTTTTTAAAGATTTTAACAATTTTCATTAATAATCTAAAAGCCATCTTATTTGAGTTTTTCATTTTTCTAATAAAAAAAATTTATGTGACATTTTTCTAATATTTTAATTTGTTATATTTTTTTATTTTTGTAAAATCCAAAAACCAAAAACTAAAATAAAATCCAAAAACCAAAACTATGATTTAAAAACTATTTTAAAACTACCAACCGTTCATAACCAAAGTTTTTACGGTCGCCTAAATAACCAATTCTCAAAGTCAAAACATTCAAGGCCTGCCTACAGGCAAAACAAAATTTAATTCAAAACCTAAAGCTTTGTGATCTTCTTCAAGTTTCGTCGGAAGTTACGACAACGGCGACTCCGATTACGTATACAGTTGAAAGGACAAAACAGGAACCGAATAGAATATAATCACACAACAAATCACTTCAAACAAAGTGCCAAAATGCTCTTCCGCTTATATCATCCGACGAACGTCGGAGGAGGAGCCAAACCTTGCCGTCGCTTAATCTCGTCACTATCATCCTTCTTTCAATCGAACACCAAAAGAAGCAAACTTGAACTTCAAGTGTACCGACAATGCAAGACTGGTAAACTAAACCTTGAAGATGCTCTGCTTTACTTCGACAAGCTTCTACAGACAAAACCCATTCCTTTGATTGATACATTCAATCACTTGTCCGGCTCAATGATGAAGCTTCAAGGATCTAAGGAAGTGGTTTCGATGTATAAGAGGATGTTGAGACACGAGGAGGGTGTTATTATCGAGCCTGATTTGTGTACTTTGAACATTTTAATTAACGTGTTTCGTCATTTGAAGCAGTTTGATTCTGGGTTTTGTGTTCTGAATGATATGATTAAGAGAGGGTTTGAGCCTGATTTGGTAAAAGCTGACAGTTTGGTGCTTTGTTTGTGTTCCCAAGGGAGAGTGATCGATGCACTTCAAGTGTTTCATAAAATGTCTCAGAGAGGTGTTAAGGTTGATGCTTCTCTCTACGCTACTCTTATTGTTAAGCTCTGTGAGATTGGCGAGACTGGTGTTTCTCTAGGTTTGCATAGAAGGATGATTGCTTCCGGTTGTAAGAGTGATGTGGTTATCTACAGTTTCGTAATCGGCTCTTTCATTAGGAACAAGTCACTCGACGAAGCTATGGCAGTGTTTGAAGAGATGACTGAGAATGGAGTGTCTCCTGATATATTGGCTTTTAGGAATCATTACTGCACTGAATAACTCAGGGAGGTTTAACGAGGCGCTTAAATATTTCGATGAGATGATTGCTCAAGGGATCTCTCCTGATCTGTTCATTTACAACTCTTTCATCTCTGGATTATGCAAAGCGGGTTTGTGGGACGATGTTACAGAGATGATCAAGGAAATGGTGAGCAAAGTCAGTAAGGTGAATGAAGCGATTGATATATATGACTTTATGATCAATCGAGGTCCGGATCCCCTCGTGGAAACATATCACTCTCTGTTGGATGGTCTGTTTAAAGTGTGTAGGCTAACGGACGTAACTGAGTTGTTCAAATTGATGAGGCATCGTGACGTTAGGCTTGATGTTGTTACTTACAACATAATGATCAGTGGCTATTGCAAGAATGGGAAAATTGAGGAAGCTGTCCAGGTTATAAGAGAAATGGATTGTAAAGGGTTGAAAGCAGATACTTATACATACGCAGCTTTAATCCACGTTGTTAACCAAGCTGGAGATTCAGAAGTCGCTAAAGAAGTCGTCGATGCAATATGCAAGTCTGATTGCTCTCCAAGCATACAACAGTACAGTGTTCTCATTGACTGTTTGGTTAAAAAAGAATATTTTGAAGGAGCAAGAAGACTGTTAAGACGAATGGAACGTGAGGGGAAGAGAATGTGCGATGCTTCATACACGACACTAATACATGGTTTAAGCCAGGCAGGAAACTGGGACTTCGCTCAAGAAATATTTTATGCAACTGGTCGTACTCCAAGCATAAACGAATGCGGTGCTCTCATCGATGGTATGATGAAAAATGGAAAAGTGGCTGACGCAAAGAGACTTTTTGATGAGATCCCAGACAAGGGTTTGGTGCCTGATGTCATTACGTACAATATTATGATTGGTGGCTATTGCAAGTATGGGAAACTAGAGGAAGCCATTGACATTATAAGACGAATGACATATGAGGGGCTGAAACCAGACAATTATACATATACTTCATTAATACACGCTTCTTGCCTAGCTGGGGATGTAGATGCCGCGCAAGGAATCTTCAATGCAATATGGAAATCTGGTCATTCTCCTGACATATATCAGTTCAATGCTCTAATCAGTGGTCTGATAAAAAATGGGAAACTGGAGGACGCAAAGAGACTCTTTGGTGAAATCCCAAACATGGGATTGGTGGCAGATGTCGTAACGTACAACATAATTATTGATGCCCTCTGCAAACATAAGATGCTATCAGAAGCCAGAGCATTGTTCTTTGAATTAGAGCCAAAGGGTTGCTCACCTGATTCTGTTTCGTTTAACACTATTATATCTGGCTTTCTTGAAGAGAACAAGGTTAAAGATGCAGTTCTGCTTCTTCAGAGCATGCTCGATAGGAAATTTACCCCAAACGATGGTGTTAAATGCAGGCTGCGTCGACTTCTTGCTCGTGCTGATGGACGTAAAACACTTCAGCCACTTCTAGACACTTACGGGAAGAACTTTTTCGAGTGATATCAATGTAATCATAGATGGCACTGACCTGAGGATTTATAGCTATCATCCCACCTTCAGTGTAATCGTAGAACATATTCGAGTGAAATCAATGTAATCGTAGATGGTATTGACCTGAAGATTTATGTACATTTTTCCAATGAAGGGAAAACTTCTTTAAGACATAAAAGAATCACCATTGGAGGTATAACAAAGCAACTATCAGGGTGAATTCGTGTAGCTATGTTTGCTAGGCAAAGAAGTGTTCCTCCATGAGCCACGCTTGGTAGCCACTAAATCTGGTGACTTATCAGACCTCGCCTTCTCCAAGCCCATCTCTTGGTCAGAACTTTCTCCAACCCTGAACTCCGGGTGGGCATACGCATCTCGAAGGAATTCCTTGAGGTTTAGATTTGGCTCACGTGTGCGTTCCAGTGTATCTTTGATCATAGCTTCCTGCTTTTGCTCGGAACATCGAAAAGGTAAGCTTACACATCTCACTCAAAGCTACTATAAATACCCAGTTATTTTTTTTCTCTTAAGTTTTAACTAACCTGCAAAGGATATGTGACAAAAGCAGGTTGGTAACGACATTTGCAGTGTATGTGGAACCCAATGGTCAGCAACGGAAGCACAAGAAGCAAAGGAGTGGACTTAGAAGCATGTTTGGTGCTTAGAAGACCCATCAAAAGCAGCTGTGAAACGATCAGTGCGGTGACAACACGCCTGTGAACATCAGGCCAGAACTTCCCTGCACTCTCATACTTTTGGTTATACACATTTATTACCTGCAACGAAGCCTTCATTGTTACTAAACGATGCTCGAACGTTGGAGGAAATGTATGCAGAAGATTTCAGTTATCTCACCTGATGACGGTACACTACGTAAGCCAGGCCGAAGAAGACGAGGATAAAGGGAAGAAGGATGGGGCTAACTGTTGCATAAACGAGACCGAGAAGAAAGTAAAGCTGTATTTGAGGCTCACCGGTGTTGAACCCTATGGTTCCAGGATCAGTTGCTTCTTCCCTATCTTTCTCAGTTCGCACAAGGAAGGAGTTCTTTAGATGATAGATTATGAGCGGCTTCAACCTCAGTATCTCCCCAGCAACACCTGCCCACCCATCCACCATTATGTATGTTATAAAGAAGGTTGCTTTCATTGGAATCGAGACGCCAATTGTCTTTGGAATACTGCAGAAAATAATAAGTCAGAATGATATGAGATTTCCCGGTGAATCCAGGCAAGGGGAGGTCTAAAAGAACGTACTCGTTTGCAGATTGGTTAAGGAAGCTGTTGAGCTGTTGAAACGCAGTCCCGGTGACTATGCTTCCAAGGAAAACATTAATGAACTGGAACATGTAGAATCTAGATGCAGCTCTTCTTTCTAATGAGGATGTGCTGACAAAACCTTCGAATTTGGACATTTGCATCAGTATTCTTGGGAGGAAAAGGAGGAAGATTTTCAAAGCTATTCCAGGAAGGAAACCTTGGATGATTGACTTTAACAGTTTCCTGTCGACAAAGACCAAGCAACGTGAGTAATTCAATCAACCGGGCAGCGGGACATATCAGGTTGATATATTCAGGGAGATAGACAGAGACATACACTTCTATAAGGGGCTTCAAGAAAGGAAAAGCCTTCTCTATGCCTTCAATGTTGGCGAGTGACTGTACAAATGCTATTGGTATCATGAAGAAGAAGGTGAGGAAGAAGTATGCTACGCCGACTATGAGCCTCCTTATCTTAAGGTCTACATATGGCAATGCCAGATTGTCATAGTAGATGTCACGTGGCTCCGCAGCCCACTCGGTTAGCCACTCTGTTGGGTTTCTTGTCTGTTGAGTTTGAGCACAAACCGCTGCTCCCCAACGGCTCTTGAAAGATACAAAAGCTGCTGGCACTATGGACTTTGTGCCGGTCCTTAATCTCTGTTTCTCCTCAGAGATCTGAAAACATCCAAAGAGAGTTTGATTAAATGTTGCAAATGAGGCTGGAGAATAAAACAATAGCACAGAGTAGTTAAGTTGAACGCTTTACTTCTCTGGTTAGACCCTCGACGGCAGACGTGTAGTACTTGATTCCATCAACTTCTTCACCAAAGCAGCCAAGAAATCCCATCTACTTGCAGACATGGAGATGAGTCTTAAGAGAAGAACAAGAGAAACGTAAGCTTATGTGCTTTGCAAATGTGAGTTTACCTTAATAACTGGCCTGTTATTTAGATTTCTCATGTGTTTGTTTATATTGTAATCGAGCAGATTCTGCATTTGTTTCCTCGTCAGAACCAATTCTGAGAGTTTGGTTGCATCATGGACTGCCTGAGTTAAAGCAGATCAAAAATCATCAACTCAGGAATCGAGTCAAGGTTGGACATATCAGAAAACCTGAAGATGACTTTACCTGGAAAGTGAGGTAGTGATCTGGATGATTGACCTTGAAGAAATGTTCAACAAGTTCACATATTGATTCATGAGGATCTGTAGGAATGTTTCTTACAAGCACCTAACATCAGTAAGAAAATAAACAGGTTTTCAGCTTATTTAATCACAAATAAAACTCACAAGAGCATCGAAAGATTCAAAGTTTCATTACAGTGAACTGGTTAGGTCTCCTTTGGTCATATGCAAGAAACTGTAGCCTCATTAATGCTATATTCTGGTACTCTCTTTTCAGGATAAAGCATGTCCAAAAGGTGATTGCGTAAGCTACACACAAATGCATCCAAAATCTACAGAAGATGAGGATCCAATGAGTAAAACATATAGAACGAAGGAGAAAAAAAAGCCACCAAACTTGGAGAAGCATCTCTTACCTAGGTGACCCATTCGGTATATTTGATAAAGAGAGTTTATCAATATCACTGAAACTTATATTAGAATGCCTCAACCGATCCAAACCCTTGTTTGTCCAATTAACAGGCACCATTGTTGTAAAAGCAACACAAGCTATTGGGAAAAAGATCTTGAGCCTGCAAAATTTTTCCACATGGCTCAGAAGTCTTTAAAACCAGAAGAAAAAAACAAGAGGCTTGGGGAGATACATATAGTATGTATATATACCCGAGTAAGTAGATCCTCAAGTAGACAACAGAATCAAGTCCAGCGTGATCGACGAGCTCGGGTTCTGGCATTTTTAAAGCTTCAGGCATCCAGTTAAGGAATCGAATATAGGACCTGAAGTCCAAGTTGATAAATTTGCTTCCAAAGCCACCGGTTTGTATAGAGCTACTTCTTAAGCCCTTGAGATACCATTTAGGGAAATAGACTCTGTCATTTACTGGTTGAATCCTGAATATAGCAAAAGCTAAGAGAAAAGCGAATGCTGTCACTATATTGATTGCTGCTGCTACTCCAATATCGTTTATTGTAGCCATGCGACTGTGAAAGAAGATACTATTTTCTTCTCCTGTAAATCAAAAGAACGACACAGATTCAGACTTTACAAGTTGAGGTCAGAAATATCCAAAAAAAAAAAAAAAACAAATCAATCGCAACTTGCTCTGTTTTTTGTTTTTACACAGAGAGCATCCCAAAACAGAAACAAGAACCAATCTGTCACAGTCACACAGAGAGCATCCCAAAACAGAAACAAGAATCCAGCTTTTGGTAAATTAAAGAAAAAGACCAGATTCACACTTCAGTTACCTTCTAAAAGAGCTAAAAGACAAAGCTTTCTTGTTCTTGTTAGTAAAAAGATTTCAGACCAAACCGTCGAAGACAGAACAGTGACAGAGGACGAAGAAGAAGAAGAAGAAAAAGCAGTTTTTTTCTTTGCCGGGTTTTTAGGAAATATGTTCAAAGATTCATTCGACTAAAACATTACTGCGTCAATTTATTGTTTAAATGGATCCGTGACGGTGAAGGTGTGAAGAGAGAAGGAAAAAAAAAACTTGTTAAGGAGGACATGGCAAAACGTGAGCCTTCAGTGTATTTATGAAGATGCTCTTCTTTGGCTATGACAGTGACTAAAGAGTAAATCAAAACCGTGACACCAAAAGAAAGAAGGTGATGACAAGAAAACATTAGTAGATGGGGAGTGAGTTTTTTTCTCTTTCTTTTTGGAAATGGTCTGGTAACGTTTTTGTTTGATTTGTCCAGTGCGTAAACTAGTGGCTATGATTACATTGAGGTTTCTTGATTTTGAATAAAAGGTAATGTGTTAAATACGTGTATAATATAAAGTTGGATGGACCCTTGTAAACGAAATAAAAACGGTTATTTTTTATAGCAAGTGTGAACATGTTTGTCAAATATCACAACCACTATTTTTGATAATTTTTCAAGGATTTTTTTTTGGGTGGATAATTGAATGTTTTGCAAAAGATGACGAAGTTTATTTTTTTTTTGTTTTTAAATTGTAAAAAGTGGGTCCGAATCTCCTATCTGCCAACATATAAATTTGGATTTAGTCTGCATTATCCGTATTTAGTATGGTGGTTTTCTTGTCAAAATATGGGATTTTTAGGTATTTTCTAATATAAAACAACCTTACATAATACAACAACTATTTTACGTTTCTTTGTTTTATATAGAGATGAGAGTGTTTCTACTAAAAATATTGTGCCAAACGTCTTCTTTGTATCAATTTACTGACCAGTTCTTCACAACCAAACCTGGTCATTATATGACAATTTTCGTTTTCTCTACGGATACGGCCTATTGGGACCTACGAATTCTTCGTATGTTTCTTCATGCTCTCTCTTTCACTTTATTTGTAACTTGTAAGATGCATGAAGTACTGTTTTACAATACCTCACTTTCTCTAGAAGACAGTATTGTTTTTCGAGGTAGGTAAAGTGTTTGAAACCATTAGATGTCTACAAACAAAGTTATCTCCCCTACGTTGTCATATTTGATGGTTGCACACATAATTTGATATATATATTGAGTATAGTTTTTATTAAATTCTATATAAATATAATTTGTAGGTGTGATTATTTATTTATGGCAGCATATTAGTTCTTTTTTTTTTAATATTAAATAAATATAGTTATTATTCATAATAAAATCATGTTAATCTTGTTATGAGAAATATATTTTTTTTTTCAAAAAGTAGACGAAAAGAACAAATTTCATGTTGTCGAAAATTTCTAAAAATATCCATCATAATTAACATCTCGTTGGGTAAC
Organism: Camelina sativa; assembly: GCF_030686135.1. Classification (NCBI taxonomy): domain Eukaryota; kingdom Viridiplantae; phylum Streptophyta; class Magnoliopsida; order Brassicales; family Brassicaceae; genus Camelina; species Camelina sativa. Next base: position 15,504,284 of record NC_141890.1, read on the forward strand.
CGTTTGGGAAAACCGCCATGGCCAAACCTATGTAAACGGGTCTTTCCCGACAAATCTACTCTTACGGTTTTGTTTCCACTTTCTCTCCCTTACTACTACACCACTATCCTTTCAACAATGAGTGACTATATCAGAAAATCTCTTCAAGATTTGGATTTGGACATAACTGATGCACCGGTTCCATTACATCCACAATTCATTGCAAAATGCAGTGACTGCTAACCGCTACTCGTTGGTGGTTCAAACTGTGAACTCGCACAAGCAGAATCTGAGGGCGCTTATTGGTCATATGCCCAGAATTTGGGGTTTCGAAGGAACCGTTGTTGGGCGTATTTTGGGACCAGGAAAAGCCATCTTTGTGTTTCAATTGGAAGAATCTCTCAACATGGTATTGCGACGTGGTCCTTGGTCCTTCAACGAATGGATGCTGTCAGTTCATTGGTGGCATCCACATATTACCGATGAGGCATTGAAGATAATCCCATTCTGTGTCCAAATCCGGGGAATTCCTCTTCTCTATCTCTCCAATGACATGGCCAGGTATGTGGGGGATCAATTAGGACCAGTTGACACTGTTGATTTTGATGAAAATGCCCATATGGTAGAGTTTGTAACGGTTAGTATAGATTGGAATGTAGATTGGCCATTACGTTTCCAGCGTAATTTTCAATTCACTGTGGGGGATAACACTATCATTAAGTATCGATTTGAAAGACTTCGTAAGTTTTGTTCTAAGTGTGGTTCCCTGAAACATGATGTGGCTGAGTATGATCTGAATGGTGAGGAGGAGGAGTTCTTTCCAGAGGAATCTCCAAATGACAATGACAATAACATGGATGGTCCTCCGGGTGAGCAAAATGATCTGACTGAAGCGAATTCCCTGGAGACCATTGATCCGTTTGACACAATTCTAGGGTTGAAAAATCACTTCTCGTCTCCGGGTGCTGGCCCGAGTTCTACCCATCCAAGTGAGTCTCCTAGTGTTTTTGAGGACACCAAACTCACGGCTGAGAGATTGCGTTATCTACATGCCAAGTTCAGCAAGCAATTCAGAGACATTTTCTCTCCTATCCGTGAGAATAAGTGTCCGTTTGTAGTGACAAAGATGCAGAGTTCAAAGCGTAAGCGAGGGGAGGTTGAAGCGTTTTACCAACAATGGGAAGCTGCAGAAGATCAGGCGGTCCTGTGCCAGATCCGTAAGAAAGAGCGTGTTAAGTCCGTTGGTTCCTGTTCTACAACTAATGAGATAGACAGAGGCGCGGGGGGCTCGGTACCCCCACCGTGTCCATGACAATCATCTCTTGGAATTTTCAGGGTCTTGGTGACTCGCTTACACAATCTACATTACGTAGTATAGTTCGTATTTATAAACCTACTATGTTATTTCTTGTTGAAACTCTTAATAGGTGTTCTATGGTTTCTGACTTTGCTCATTCTCTAGGATTTTCTAATGTAATTACGGTGCCCCCTGTTGGTAGGAGTGGCGGTTTGGCTTTGTTGTGGATAACAATGTTTCTGTATCCCAAATCTTTAAGGATACTAGAATCATTGATGTAAACGTTAAGTATTATAACTTTCAGTTCTATTTGTCCTGCGTTTATGGTCATCCTATTCAGGATCAACGACACTTGTTTTGGGATTACCTTGAACAATTATCTCGATTTAAAGATGGTCCATGGGTTTTAGTTGGGGACTTTAATGAGATTTTATCTAACAACGAGAAAATTGGTGGTCCTTTGCGCGCGAACTGGACCTTTCGAGCTTTAAACATATGATGTTCACTTGTGATCTCACGGATTTAAAGTCCACGGGCAACAGGTTTTCTTGGGTTGGTGAACGTCACTTATATACTGTTAAGTGTTGTCTGGACAGAATTATAGTCAATTCGGAATGGTCTGCCACATTTCCAAGAGGAGAAGCTGAATTTTTGGACTTCAATGGGTCTGATCACAGACCGATGGTGCTTCGTTTAGGTGTTCATGATCCAGGTTTTCGAAAGGCGTTTCGCTTTGATATGAGGCTGTTGGATGTTGCAAGTTTTAAACACTATGTAAAAGAGGGATGGAACTTCTGCAAGGATCAACGTCATCACACCATTGTTGATCAAATAAGGCATTGTCGTACATACATGGCTCGTTGTAAACGTAGAAACAATCTAAATTCTGCCAAACAAATAAATGTACTACAATATCGTTTAAACAGAGCCATGTCAAGTCTTCATCGTTCAGATCGTGACCTGATTCCCCGTTTGAGACATCAGCTAACTACTGCTTACAAAAATAAAGAAATCTATTGGAAACAAACACTACAAGAAAATAATTTTATTGAGACGTATTTTTGAGACAAAAAAATTTCGTCACAAATTTGTGACACTTTAAATACGATATTATGACTAAATTTATTTGTCACAATTTCATAGTATTTTCATCACTATATTATGACGGAAAAAATCAGTAACAAAAGTTTGTCACAATTAGTGAAGAATATGTTACGATAATATTAATCGTCACTCTTATGACTACATTGTGACCAATATATTGTTGCAAATTAGTTATGAACTTATAACAGATATGCAAGTCACAGTTTGTGACATTAAAGTGAGTAAACATTAGTCATAAAATAGTATAAATTGTTATGTCATTTATACAAAGCCCATTAAGCCAAGTTTCTAACCTTAATTTAACAAGACTTATTTAAGAGATGATTAGGTTTTTATTTTTTATAATTTCGTGCCTCCTAAACCGAGAGAGAGAGAGTAAACCATTTGAGAGAAAGAGAACAAGGAGCCACAGTTGAGATTAAGGACAGATCTTACATGTCCTAGGATATGGTGGAAAAGAAGGGGTAAACGAACTCTTTTATGGACGAATTTTGGTGAGCAGTTTCCCAACCCATAGATGTAAGTTTTCCCCAAAATATTTTGTCACCGTTTTTGTAGATTAAAAGTTACACATGTTTTCTCAAATCTATTCTGCGCAGATCCGCAAATTAACATCAGTCATCTTGTGAAACCGTTTCCCACTGCTACCAATTGAATCAGAAACTGATCTATCCGCCGTTGGAAAGATCTGAGTCTTACCTTTCCATAGAGCCTGAGATCGTTTCCATAGGAGTTATAATATGAAAGTTATGGTTGAATATGTGCATCTGGTCGAATTTGTGATTTATTTTCTTTTGTAAGAATAAAGATAGCTTATAATGTATATCTAATTTTTATGATTATAAAAAATTTGTATGATTATAATTTTAAAAATGAATTTTGTTTTAAGATTAATTTTTTAGTTATAATTTTTATCATATGCAATGAATTTTTTAGTAATAACTTACCATTTGAAACTAACTTCTAATGATAAGATTGGACATTATGATAGTCACAAAATATCATGATTTTTGAGTATTTGTTAAACTTTTGCGACAAATTTTTAATTATCATTTGTGACCATTTGAGACTATAGTTTTGTAATAATAAGATACATAATTAAAACGTTATTTTAAACTCGAATTGTGACGATTTAAAGACGTTTTGTAAGTCTGTAATTGAGACAGTTTTATTATTTTTTGTATCATAATTATTGATGACAAAATGGTTACTAATATATTCGTTGCAACTCTTGTGACGTTTTTGTTACAAAAAAAATTTGTGACGATTGTATTGCAACCATTCAAAAATCGTCACAAATTCGTAACAATGTTTATATTGTGACTAAATACTTTTTATTGTGACTAAATATTTCGTCTTAATAAAATTATTTTCTTGTAGTGAAAAGAGCAGAAACTTATGGTTACAAGCTGGAGATCGAAACACAAATTTTTTTCATGCGTCTACTAAGAACAGATTTGCCCAGAATTACATCACTACAATCAAAGCAATCAGGGGAATGTTTTCACTGGTAATACTGCTATAGGTCATCATGCTGCAGAATATTTTCAAGACATATATATATCGTCCGGCCATTTGGTTTCACCAATGGATTTTGCGGATTTCACACCTACGGTTACGCAAGGTATAAACGATGACTTGACTAAATATTTCTCCTCCGAAGAGATTTACAAAGCCTTATCAATGATTGGGGATGATAAAGCTCCTGGACCTGATGGTTTAACGGCAAGATTCTAAAAAAAGTGTTGGGATGTGGTTGGCGAGGACATAACCAAGGAAGTTAAAGACTTTTTTACTACCTCTTACATGAAACCTGGCCTGAACAATACTAACATATGCATGATTCTTAAAATAACAGAGTCGGATACTCTATCTGACTACCGTCCCATTGGCCTCTACAATGTTATCTACAAGATCATATCAAAATGTTTGGTCAATCGTTTAAAATGTCATTTGGATACTATAGTATCTGATTCCCAAGCAGCATTTATCCGAGGACGTGTAGTCACTGATAATATACTGATTGCTCATGAGCCCATACACTCACTCAAAACACGAAAACGAGTCTCACAAACTTATATGGATGTTAAAGCTGATGTCAGCAAAGCATATGACCGGGTGGAATAGAACTTCTTGGAAACCTCTATGAAATTATTTGGTTTGTCATCTACATGGATTAGTTGGATCATGGCTACAGTTAGAACGGTTGAATATGCAGTTCTTGTAAATGGTACACCTTTTGGCAAAGTGGTGCCAAGTCGCGACATTAGACAGGAGACCCTCTGTCTCCATATCTGTTTATATTATGTGCAGACATCTTAAGCTATCTAATCAAGTCTCAGGTGTCCTCCAAATGCTTAAAAGGAATAAAAATAGGCAATGTTGTTCCCCCAATAACCCATTTGCAATTTGCAGATGATAGTTTATTTTTTTGCCGAGCTAACAACCGTAACTGTCAAGCTTTGAAAGATGTTTTTGACGTCTATGAATATTATTCAGGCAAAAAAATTAACACATCAATGTCTCTTATCACATTTGGATCTCGGGTGTTTGGTCATAGACAAAATTCAATGAAGCAGATTTTGCAAATCTCAAATCAAGGGGGTGGAGGGAAGTATCTTGGATTACCAGAGCAATTTGGTAGAAAAAAGAAAGAAATGTTTGAGTATATAGTTGAAAGAGTACGACAACGTACATCGAATTAGAGTGGCAAATTCATATCTCCTGCAGGGAAAGAATTTATGATCAAGTCTGTTGCAGCTGCGATGCCAATCTATGCTATGATCTGCTTCAAACTACCACTTGGTCTCATCTCTGAATTAGAGTCTTTATTAATGAACTTTTGGTGGAAGAAATCAACGTCTTCAAGAGGTATTTCCTGGATTGCTTGGAAAAGACTTCAATATTCTAAAAAAGAAGGTGGTCTTGGCTTCCGAGACTTAGCAAAGTTTAATGATGCGTTATTAGCTAAACAGGCGTGGCGAATACTAAAATGTCCAAACAGTTTATTTGCTTAAGTGATGAAGGCAAGATATTTTCCTGATACCTCAGTTCTTGATGCCACCCCTAAAAGATATCAGTCCTATGGTTGGTCTTCTATTCTCACTGGATTAAGTCTTTTAAAGAAGGGAGTTCGATTTACAGTAGGGGATGGATCAACTATCCGAGTCAATGTTGATAATGTTATTGCAGACCACCCCCACGACCTGTCTGCTCTATTGATCCTCATTATAATGGTATGCTATCATCATTTATACATACTTCTCGTTCAGATAAGTCCTGGAATACGACTGCAGTTGTTAACATTATTAAACCGATGGATTATGAAGGCTTAACGCAAATTTACATACCACAATTTGCCTCAATGGATAACATAATTTGGCATTATAATGCTTCGGGTGAGTACACAGTTAGATTCGGTTACTGGTTAGCTACACATGAGCCTTCAAATTTGATTGTTGGTCCTGATATTCCTCATGGCTCCATTGAACTGAAAACCAGCATTTCCTTTGGAATGTATTATCCAAATAATTAGGTACCACACCTAGACTATTTTCTCGTGGCTTAGACATAAGTAAACTTTGCCAGCGTTGCCAAGGATTGAATGAAACTATCAACCATACTTTGTTCACATGCCCAACGGCAAAATTGGTTTGGGACTTGGCTATTCTCCCATTACAGTCTACTTTTCATGCCACAGATTATGAGCTAAATGTATCCTCATTGCTGCACATTTACGATGATAACAATGTTTCTAAGGACCTGAATCTACTTCCCTTCTGGCTCATTTGGAACATATGGAAAGATCGTAATAATTTCATTTACAAAAACACTGTTAGTGACCACAATCGAACGATATCTCAATCTAAGGCAGATGTTTCAGAATGGATCCAATCTTTACCATCCTACTCACATAGATCAGCTCCTAGGGATCATACATATAATCCCCATTGGGCGAGACCTGACACTCCATTGGTGAAATGTAATTTTGATGTTAGTTACAGACCTGACACGAAAAAAACTATAGGAGGTTGGATGGTCCGAAATCATCTGGGAGTCGTTGTATATTGGAGTTCAAGTATTTTAAGAAACGCAAATAACTCATTAGAAGGAGAAGCTCAAGCATTACTTCTGGCCATGCAACAATCAGCTAATAAGGGATTTCAGAACGTTTGCTTTGAAGGGAACTGTAAAACGCTAATTGATTGCCTCAATGACTCACAACAAGATGTTTTCATTCATGGTCTACTGCAAGATATCAGACTTTGTTCCAGAATTTATAAGGAAGTTAGATTTTCTTTCATTCATCGCACAAATAATGAGGTTGACCATTTATTAGCTAAATTGGGTTGTAATAACTTAGATTTTTATTCAGATTCTTGTAATCCTCCGGTATGGTTGAGAGAACCTTTGTATCTTGAACGATTTTATTTTGAATAAATTATCCTTTGCAGAAGAAAAAAAATTATATATGTAATATTAATTCTACTGAGATTTAATAAAAAGGAATTATCTAAAATTGCAAATTCAATCCCAAAATATCAATTATTTTTAACTAAAATAACCAAAGTTCTCAATATAACCAAAAATATTCAAAAGTTCTTAGTTATATATGTCAAAATTGCACCAAATTTTATTAAAATATAATCATTTTCTTAAAATTAGTATTCATATATTACCTAGAACTGAATTGAAAATATCTAGAACCAAACCAAAATATTTAAATGGATCATATAACCCCTCTATTCGAAATATCCAAAACTGAACTGAATATATTATAAAAATATTTGTTTTGTTATATATTATAACCTTTTTATTTTGTTTTTCCTTTTTCAATCAATCAGAATTTTTTATATAATATTTTTTTTTAAAAAGTAAAAATTAAATTAAAAAGCAAAACAAAGTAAAGAAACAAATTCTATATACTTTTAATTAAATATATATATATATATATATATATATTGGTTTGGTTTTGATTTTATAATTAAAGAGGCTATATATATTGGTTTGGGATATATATATTATGCTCAAGAGTCAGGATGGTAATATAATTTTGTGCGTGAAAGGATTATTTTTAATAGGTATTTTATTTACAATGTAAACTTTGAAAAGAAACAAACTTATATGGTATGTTCAAGATAATGTAAATAGAGCCGTTTGTTTATATTTTAGATTCGTCATTCGTGTTTTTTTTGGTGTGTTCTATACTTGTCCAAAAACGCGTTTGTCATTTCCACGTTATCCTAAAATAAAATATAATGATGAGATCTAGTATTGATATGTAGAATAGACCACAGGTCAAAGAGTTGTATGTTTGTAAAACCCAATCTTTTGCGTCGTTCGTCGTTTCACACGTTGGTGTGATAAAGTTGCGTCAAAGAGAATAAACTTGAAATTAATGTCAAAGAATGTTTTCTACTTTTCTATTTTAACTGTTTTATAGTGATTTATTGGTGTGAAAGGTTAACAGTGGAATATTTTCAGCTATCACTACTCTTTTAAATATGTTTCCCAGCCATAATAATTAGTATTACTAATTAGATATTCGTTTACTGCTTTCCAGAAGAAATATCTGAATCCACTTGGACTAATCAAGAAAATATCATATATAATTAGCATTAGCTAGTTCTATTAAATAATTAATACGTGGTGGGTTAACCTAAGAATTGAAGGGACATTTTATAGTATATTATCGTAATATTCTCTTTGAGGTGTGATATGTGAATTGCTTTTTATTTTATTTTTTTTGTTTCAAACTTATTTTGGTAACTTGCAAAGTACAAAATCTCTTCCTCCCTTTCTCTTATTTTCAGCCACAGAAGTTGTTGTTGACTTAAAAAAGAAAATAGAAATCATAAAGAAACTCTCTCACCCAAGCAACTTGGTCTCCCTATGATAATTTTGTTTTCGGAAAACTTTCTACTATTAAACTATCACTCTCAATCATTGTCGTGACTACTCATGACCCTATTGTAATAATACTTGCACATTAAGCATCATTGTTTTCTTTTGGGGTCGTTGTATAATTTTTTCGACGATTATAGTAATTCAAAAGTAGGACATATGAGGTCTCTCTGGGGGCTCTACAAAATCTATACGGGAAATATAATCTTTTGTTTCGGATAGTGACTTTCAAGAATCATCAAACTGTTATATCCATAAATACAAATGGGTCTGATGCTTTGATACTTTCAACATCACTCACAATCAGTTCTTATCCATAACAATAGGAGGACAGAATTAGCTACTCTTGCCATGAACAGCAATCTGGTGAATGTCCATGTCTTTGAGCATCACAGATCGACCGCAAGAATCACATGGTGCTGTTCTTGAACCACAGGTACTCTCATGTTCTGACATTCCTCTCATCCTGTCTCTAGCATCAGCTGCAGAGTTTCCCGCTTCCACCATATCTCCGCAGAACCTACACGCGATTAAACGTAGAGGACAATCTCTTGCTTGATGTTGAACCTGCAACGAAATCACAATCTCATATTAAATTTAACCATTTTTTAGCACAGCAAGGTAATGAGAACAACGATTGCAACCGTTTTTTTCAAATACGCACCATCTGTTCTTTCTCAAGCACTACCCCACAGCCACAAGTGAGAGGTTCATGAAAGACTTTCAAGTGTTTCTCCATCTCTGTTGGCTGCAGTGCTTGTCCACATTTTTCACAGTGCAAATGGTTTTTCGCCTCCTCAACTCTGAGAACGATTCCGCATCCATTATAGTTACAAACAACGTTGTGTCTGCTACAGTATGCCTCGTGCAACGCTATACTCCTGCTTGGAATTGAATGCTTACAGTTCCTGCACTCTACTGTATCGACATCTGACGAAGATGATACAGCCCGTTCCCCAACCTTAGCTCCATCGATGCTTTCTTGGGTTAGTACAGAAACCTGGTACTTGACTATTCCTTTGAAGCCATATACACCTATACTGTAAGTCCCTGAGCTCAGCGCTCTCTCCTTTGATCCCAAGATCAATGTCTTTGAACCCACATCATGTGAAGACCACTCGTGTTGATGAAGAGAAGGGAATAAAACAGGGTGTTTTGATACATATAGATCAGTATCCGCTCCATCCTTTTCCACATCTAGCTTTACAATAACTTTGATGTTTCCTGCCAATAATTTTTCTACAGTAGCCTCATCAATCGCAAACTTATAGTAATCATATTGTCCTTCTTCCACTGTTCCTGATTCAGATTTCCCAAACTGAAGCGGCCTCAACACACGCTGATTCGGTTGATCTGAAACGATATCTGGACTAACTATATCAACCTCAATATCAGTCTCCAGAACTGAAATGCTTGAAGCAGGTTTTAACTCGAGAACCTGAAGCTTGTAAGAGACTTGTCCATAGTTTACCGAGAGCACATCATCAATAGAAAGTGTAGCATGTTGGCGAAGAATGGTTTCAAGGATAGCTTTATGGTTAGGCAAATCCGAGAAACCAAGGTTGTCCGGTTGAAGCTTCGCGTAACTGCCTTTAGGCAGCCGGATATAACGTATATCCACCAAAGGAACATCCACTGGATCATGTGACGAGAACAAGTTGCTCCACACGTGCGGAGGAAGTCCAACAGTACCATCTTCAGCAGTAAACTCAAGAACACCAGAGTGTGTTGTATTTTTATTTTCTGAGTGGTCAGCTACAGAGAGCTCAAAGTACAAAGGACCTTTATCGAAAGCTCCTTGATCAGATAGCTCAGTAAAACACGATGGTGGCAGTTTAATCTTATCTCCATTTCCTTGAAAAGGCACAGCTTGGAAGACTCGTTCAAACACTATCCCATCTCCAGATATTAAACTTTCTTGCATATGTTGATCAGCCTAAACACAGAGTACAAGAAAAGCAAATGATCAAATAGAGCCAACCCAATGTCGTATGCATCAAAATCTACAACTAGAGATGGGATCGAACAAGAAACTATTACAAAAACCTAAAAAAATCCCAACTTTTTTTTTTTTATCAGGAATCCAAAAAACGTAGGGAGGAACTAAAATTCCCAAATGGAGAAATTGAAAAGTCGTAGTAAAGAGTAGAGATAAGAGACCTTAATCTGGGCTTCAATGGCGTCAAGCCTTTTAGCTCTCTGAGAAGCTTCAATAGCTTCGCGTTGCCTAATCGCAGCTTCCTTAGCTTTCTTCTCTCGATCGAGCTTCAGTTTCGCCCTTTGCTTCCTCTCTCTCTGCTCTCTTTCAAGCTTCTCCTTCGCCGATCGAAGCTCGAAATCCATTTTTTCTTCTTCTTCTTCTTCTGAGGATTCGAAATCTCAAGGTAGAAGAAGAAACAACAACAAAAAAAAAAAAAAAAAAAAAAAGGGAGAGGAGCTTTGTGATTTTTCTATTGTTTCTTCAAGAAAAAGCCAGAGTGGTGTTTTTTTATAAGGCCTTTTGTTTTAGTCAAATAAAGTATCTGGAAGTATCTGGGCCTTTCTTAAAGCCCAAACAAGATGGTACAAAGTCAGCTATGCAATAAAAATATATGATTTATATTGTTGAACATGTTGTGGTTTGTAGAATTGTATTTTATTTGGATTAATCCTTATTTTATTTTATTTTCATCATTTTTATTAATCCTTATTAAATTAATTATTAACTAAGATAAAAAATAATAATAATATATTAGTAGTTAGAAAACATCATCATGTATTTTCTCTAATTCCAAGTCCAAGGACCTGCCCAAACCCGATTCAAATTCGAATCCAAAATTTTTAAATATCCGAAAAGATTTTAAATCGCAAGACTTAAAAATCCGAACCCGAGACTGACTCGAATCCAAACGTGTTGGACTAGTTTTTAGTTCTCACTCTCGAATCTATTACTTTTCGTAGTATATATGTAGAACTAGTGTTTAGTTCTCTCGGTCCATAAATTCTTGAATAATATAGATTTTTCATGTCCTCATTTGTCATCTGATTTTAGATCACATGCCTGCCCTCAACAATGATATAGACACTCCAAATTTGTGTGACCAATGCCGTTGCACTCATAGTATTTTTATTTCTTCAACAGCCAACGCCTAAAGGTTAATGCATTTGAAAATTATCAAACGTTCAAGTTATTTTTCAAATTAGCTTTTTCTTTTTTTTTTTTTGGCAGAAATTGACTAGTTCCATGATTTTATATATCATTTTCCAAACATATTTAGAGCTTTGCCGAAATTTATGAAGAACGGGTAGTCAATATCCATGCTTTTACTCCAATAGACCAATCATAAAAGGATCGAAGTGAGGATCATCTATCATAGTTTTTTTTTCAAGTCTTTCAAACGAGAGACGTCTTTCTCTTTCTCTCTTATTTTTCATTTTTTTTCTATATTTTAACAGTAAAAGACACTGTAAGAGTTGATGTTGATGCTCTGAGGCTATAGATTATAAAGCTGTTGATAAAATAAATATTCAATTGCTCAGTAAATTTAATGACATTGTTGAATAATATGAAAATACATATAAATTAAATTGTGTTGAATGCTTGAATTGATTCAACGTGTGGATAAGAAACAAATAAGATCAATGTTGCCACATGACAAACTGTAATTGGAGAAAATGTTGAGCGAAACGTGAACGGTGAACCATCGTAAATAGTCAAGGTATAGCGTCAACTTTATGTAGCGGGTCATCTGAAACTGAAACAGCATTATTGACTTGTCAGCTTCTTGCCAAAAAAATATAAAAGTTTGTTGACTCTGTATGCCTTTTAGAGAGAAAAAAAGGTAAGATCAAAACATCCACACGTTTCACAAAAGCACAGTGGACACTTGACAAATACTAAAGATAGAGAAAATACAGATATATATCAATCGTGAAATCTACACCAGGTCCAGAGAACGATGAGGGTTGACTGAAGTCGATGAGAGACACCGTCACTTTCTTTACCCGTGGAGACACATTGATCCATCCATGTCTTGAATTATTATTAACGAGTCCAAAAAAATTTAAATTCAGATGAAAGATAATAAAATAAAAAGTAAAAGTAGGGTCGTGTCCCGTATTAAACACGAAGTTGAGAAATGCTCAAATTACACAACTGCTAACCAAACGCATAATATGGAAATGATATTAGTCTCTTTGTGCTTAGCCACCTTCTTATCCCTTCTCTTCCTAAAACCACTCCTTAAACGAATCACCCCCACTAAGCGTAAGTTACCACCATCTCCATGGTGGTCGCTTCCGGTGATCGGAAACCTCCACCAGCTCGGTCCCAACACTCACCGGTCTCTCCATTCTCTCAGCCTCCGGTATGGACCACTCATGCTCCTTCATTTAGGACGTGTACCTGTTCTCGTGGTCTCTTGTCCAGAAGTTACTCATGACATCGTGAAAACACACGACCTCAAATTTGCAAACCGCCTGGATTCAAAAGCTATTGACATATATATGAAAGGTGGGCGTGGTATAATCTTTGCCCCGAGCGGAGAAGATTGGAAGAACATGAAGGTACTTTTTCTTGAATAAATTATTCCGTATAGACTTCTTTATTAGACTAGCTTGCCAACAATAATTTATACTATTAGGTTTTGTGATAAGTTTATATGAGCTTTAATTTGATGTTTTTTTTGGGAACTACTACTCCATCCATTGCAAAATAACTGTCTATTACTCTATTTTTTTTTCACAACATTTGAAAAACTAATATAAATTTGATATTTGAAGTAAAACAGAGGGGATTTTATTTATTTTGTGTATATTTTATGGACATACTGTATATGAGTTTATTGTGAAAATTTTCAATAAGTTAAATGGTTCTTATAAGATTTATTGAATAGCGGGTTAGACATATTACGAATATATAAACTTTACAGAAAAGTGCTAATTATTTATGTTTAATCTTCATGTTAGACGTCTAGTTTTATCTTTACAATGGATATATATATTGTACTATATCAACTTGCGATACTTGCAGAGTTTGTGCATGATGCATCTCTTCAACAACAAAATGGTTCGGTCCTTTGAGAAGCTAAGAGAAGAAGAGATAAAAGTATTGACAAAGAAGCTAGAAGAAGCATGTTCATCTTCTTCATCAGTAAATCTAAGGAAACTGCTTATGACTCTTACCAACGATATCATGTGCAGAATCATCTTGGGAAGAAAATACAACAGCGAGGAAGGTGAAATTGATATCAAGAACTTAGTAGTGACATTACATGAGTGCTTTGGAAAATTCTTTGTCGGAGATTTTATTCCCAGCTTGGCATGGATAGATAGGATCAGTGGCGTAGATGATAAAATGGAAGACATAAATAATAAGTTAAATGGATTTTTAGACAGCGTGGTACAAGATTCTGTTGGTATGTTGCTATCGATTCAAAAAGATCAAACCAAACGATTTGGGCTTGACAGAGGTGACCTAATACTCACCCTCAAGGTAACACAACCCATTCCTTTCGTTTTGCATATTTTCAAGAACAATGAATTTACAGTACATAATGTCACTGAAAAAAAAAACATTTATTTTTCATGTAGAAATACATATTAGTATAAATAGAAATGAATGTGTTACTATTGAAAACTAGACTTGATTTGGACCAAGGTAAATTATGACATAGTTCACTGATCCATAAAAACCTCGTAAAAGAGTTTGGACTAAACCCAAAATTGTTGCGTACTCTCTCTCTGTTTCATAATATAGGATGTTTAGAGAAGTATTTTTGTTTCATAATATAGGATGTTTCCAAGTTTCTATGCAACTTTTAGAGGGGGTATTGAACTTGTATTTTAAAGGATTTGATGTAATTTTAATATTTTGGAATTTTGAAAGATTTGAGTGAGAGTTTAGAAGATTTGAATAGTTTTTAGATTTTTTCTATAAAAAAAAAAGAAAAAAGTGATTATGTAAGATTTTACTAATAAATTTTAGGTGATTTTAGAATATTTTACAACACAAGAAAATGAAATTTGTTTCCAATGATCTCTCACGTCATCCTCGTTCCCAGCAAAAAATTCACATGATGACGTCTCTCTTGGCCCGATTATTATTAGAGCATTTTCCATCGGCCTTCGGGGTCAACCCATAGTTTTTGTTTAAAAGATGAAACGAATCACAGCTACTGAAAACATATGTCTAACAAGGAAATCAATCGTTTAAAGATGATGAAACACAAAAAAAAATGAGATCGGAGTGAGATGAGATGTATAAACTCGGCCACGTACGTCGGTATCTATCTTATCGTTTGTCCAACTTACAAAAAATCATATATATATGATCATCACATGCACTAAAAACATAGCCAACCAAAAAAACTGCACGTACGTGTTTGATGATCATCACAAGGATAAGAGAAAAAGAAGATTTGGGTGCGTATATATTTGTTGATTATTGTGTACTGTGTTTAGTGGTGCAGCGGGTGGATTAGCAGCACCTTTAGAAGAAGTCTTATAAAAAAGGGGAAGAGGAAGAAGATCTTTGAAATCTTTCAAAATTCTATTTCAAAGGGTGTTATTTTCTGGGCCACATTTTTAAACTAAAAAAAAAAATTGTCTTTCAAAATCATTCAAAGTAGCAATTCTAAAAAGTTTATGATATTTTGAATAATAATGGATTTTAAGTGAAATTTATAAATCATTGATTGAATAACAAGAGATTGTGAATTATTTTATATGATTCTACTTAAATCTTAAGTTGAATAACATAGGATTTCAATAGATTTTTAAAAATCATTAATTGAATAACAAGTGATTTTAAGAATACTCCAAAATCCTCTAAAATACCAAATTCAATACCCCTCGTTAGATTAGTTTCATATTTATATTATGCAGTCTTGTTTATAATTGGTTAAATTTTTTTAAAATAATTATTTCTTAATATGCGTGTTTTAACTAAAACATCCTATATTTTGTTTTCTTTGGTCTTTCAGGATATGTTTTTTGCAGGAACATTAACAAATTCCTCAATACTAGAATGGACAATGACAGAACTTATGAGGCATCCAGAGTGTATGAAAAAACTACAAGATGAGATTAATTCAGTGTCGGCTCATAACTCAAATGTAACAGAGAAAGAAGTTGAAAAAATGGACTATTTACAATGTGTGATCAAGGAGGGGCTACAGCTGCATCCCGCTGCTCCATTATTGTCAAGGATATCTACTGAAGACATCCAATTAAAGGGATTTGATATTGCTGCAGGAACACAGATACTAATCAATGCTTCGTCAATTCTACGAAACCCTGCTATATGGGGACATGATGCTGAACAGTTTAAACCGGAGAGGCATTTTGGTTCAAATTCGGAATTTATCGGTAATGATTCAAAGTTCCTTCCATTTGGAGTGGGAAGAAGAGTTTTCCCCGGAGTGGGGTTTTCTGTTGTCTTGTCAAAATTAACACTAGCCAACCTTGTGAAACGGTTCAACTGGAGAGTCACGGTCGGACCAGGGGGAGATGATAAGCCTGATCTAGCTGAAGCCTCGTCTGGTATTGATGTTTGCCGCAAGTTTCCTCTCATTGTCTTTCCATCACTTGTGCACGCATGAAGGTATTAATACATCTTGACTTGATGATAAGATACATTTACTTAACGTGTCCAGTTCACTAGCTTGTCGCATGATGATGAGTGTGAGCTTTGCTTTTATGTTCCTTTATAACGTAGTACTTTACTATTTGTGGTCCGCATACTTCTTAAGTAAACTTATTCGTGATATTCTCCACCAGCCAAACAATGTGTTTCCCATCCGGACGGACCAGGCGACTTATTCATAGACAACGAGAAAATTAATTGCTTCGCCTCTGATAATGTAACTGCATAAATAAGATGCTCTTGCTACTGAACAGAGCATCTAAATGGCAATAATTCTTACAAAAGTAAAGCGATATATACCGGTAAAATCTTCAGGCCTTTGCGTTAGCAGATCCGAGAAAAAGTGAAGATGCCTCATCCTTAATGTGTTTATAGTTATCGCTTAGTCTTGATCAAATGAGTCTGAATCATTAGTTTCGTCACTTGGAAATGTGTTCGATGAGATTTCTGAAAAATTCTTAGCATTCTTTTTCAATGGAATTTAATGGTTAGGATGTTGGGTTTAGGTTTGAAACTAATGCATTTTAGTCTTGTGATTACGTATGGGAGTCTTTCTAAATCGTATGATTATTACCATAGAATTGAACTAGTTTAGAATAGTCTTCTAATTAGACAAAACAATTACGAGTTTTATTTGTAGAGCATATTGGAGTGATTAGTGATCACATGAATCAATCATCTAAACCCGAAAACTCACTTTTTGCTATTTCTCGAGACTGTTTTGATGATTTTCCGCTTTATTTACTTTTGGATCTTGTTCGTTTTTAAGTTAAGTTTGATAAAAGCCAAAATCAATCTTGATTAGCTTAGAATGAGTAACAACATGTAATTTTGATGTACTTAAAATGCATTTTTTCTTGTAGATTTGATTCTAAAGTACTATATCAACATAATATTCGATTGTGGTAATGTGCACATCAGATTTTAATTGATGTTTTAATCATTATACATGATTAATGTTCAAGCATTTGAGACGAGCATGAATAGTCAAAGTTATTAACCATGCCACATACCCTTATAGGACTTATAGTTTTGCAGACAAATAAATAAAAACGATTTAGTCGATCAGTATTAGTTAATAAATTTTTTTTTTTGGCTTGGTCTGCTTAATTGCTTATACTATTTCGACATATATAGCGACAGACTACAGTTCTATATATTCAAGTTGATTCAAATACAAAGATGTATAAATCAATTTTTGATACAATATTTATACAACTTAATGGTTTCCAAAAAAGGTAGAAAAATTGGCGATAGCATCTTTGGCAGCGCAATTACGAGCAGTTTCCTTTTTGATACGATGGTCTCCACGTCCAACCAATTTATCCTGAATATAGAAACAATATTCTTTATTTTCTTTCCATGTGTCTTTGGCCTCCAACTTTAAGTTCCTCTTCTGACACATCTCATAGAGTTCTGTCACTGGGTGGATCTCCAATTTGTCCAAATGTATTATTGGTTCGAGCAATGGTTTTATCACCTATATATCCAAAAATTCATCGAATTAATCGGTTAACCCAACTCTAGTAGATATGTAATTACAACATAATGTGTATGTTAATTACTACCTTCCATACGGTTTCGATAGAGTTGCAGTCCATGAAAAGAGCTCCAATTGTAGATTCTACGATGTTTGCTAGAGATTTAGGAACTTTCACAAGACCACGCGAGTGTAATGTTGGATGTTTCTCTATCGCTTCCACAAATTCCAGTATCTGCATGCATTAATCCGATAGATAACACAAACCAATATGAATAAATTGTAAACTATATAACTTAATAATTCAAATAAGTAAAAGAAAGACTATTTTGAATTTTTTTTTGACATAGTAGAGAATGTAACAGGTTCAGAAATTAATTGAATTTGATATTAACTAAAAGTTATATTTTTTTTTTGTTCAAAAAACTAAAAGTTATATATATTGACATATATAAGACAATTTGTCTTCCCTATAAACAAAAGTAACGTGAGCTTACACCGCTGCTTCTATGAAATGTTTATCCCTTTTTCATATTTTTGTTTACTCATTCAATCAACCAAATTGTACTTAGACATGATCGAAGATAATAAATGGAAAGTTAGATGATTTTACAAATTAAGGCTTTTAAAGATGATATTGACTAGGGTTTTAAGAAAGTAACTTACTTGGTTATCAAGCAAAGCTTTCTTATGACGGAGGCAGCGATGGAGATTGTGTTTTACAGCGACTCGGGCCAATTTCTCGGTGTCAACGTTGACGGCTCGGAGATTGGTCATCGAACCAGGTGACTCTCTAGGGTATAAATTAAAAATATATATCGTTACAATCGTGTTTAGGATCGTATCTCCTATAAATTCTAGGCGTTCATTCGAAAAATCTTCGTCGCAACTAGTGTCGGTGAAAGCTTCTAACAACAAACTCTTGTCTTTGAACTTGTAATCTAAGATCTTCTCCACGATCTCCAGAGGCTGGTCAGGATCGGTTGAGGTTAGGGCTCCTGATCCGTTGGTTTTGGTGTTGTCTAAGCTGATCAAATTCAACTGTAATGATTCAACGTCTGCGTTTGAGACTTGCGATTCCATAGGGACAAGACAAGAGAGGAGGAAGGATATGTCTTTTTCTAAGTTTCTTTTGTGTTATAATTTGTCTCTTGTGCTTCTTGGTCTCCGGTTATGGTATTGTTTTTATACACGTCTTCTTTACTATATTTGTTATGATTTTTTAAAAAAATATTGTTGTAGTTGTCATTATTTTATTGTGAGGAAAAACAAAATCATTGAATTTATTTCAGTTATTAAATATAGAAGATTCTCATTAATTTTAAAAATTATTTTTATGATTGTTTAGACTTAAAGCAAGAATAGGTCATATTCACACCAGATTTTGACTAATTAATTACATATCATATAAAGTAAGATTTATAAAACTTATTTTCTAATAAGCTAACGAAGTGGCATTTTTTTTGATATGCGTCAATTTTCACTCCGTTCTTTTAACATGTGTCATTTTTTTAAATTTTAAATATATTATTTACATAAGATTTAATTATACTTTTATATTAAAAAATAATCTATCATTTTCAATATCCATTTAGAAATTATATACTTTCTAACGAGGTATCAATATTTTATATAGTTACCATAATATTATCAATATGGTAAAATATTTTCGAATATTTAGTTCACATTTTTTTATCAATTCTTAAATAACTTTAAACCTATTCTCTAATAAGCTGACAAGTGACACTCTATTTTTTTTGACATGTGTCATTTTTCTAAAATTTAAATTCATTATTTTCATAAGATTTAATTATACTTTTATATTAAAAAATAACCTATAATTTTTCAATACCCATTTAGTAATTAAATTTTTTTTCTAATGGTATTATTTATTAATATTTTATATAGTTACCATAATATTATTAATATTGTAAGATATTTTCAAATATTAGTTCACAATTGTTTACATCATATTATCAATTAATTTTATTTTAAAATAAGATCAATTCATTTCAATCTAAAATAATATAAAGATATGAAAATATGAAAATTATATTTGTTGTTAAATATTTTCCAATATTTATTTCATATTTTTTACATCATATTATTAATTCATTTTATTTTAAAATAATTTAAAGATATAAAATATGATATATTTTTTTTTGAAAATATCATTTTTTGGTATGATCAATTTATTTATTAGATAAATTAAAATAATTTCAAGACATAAAAATAGAATTGCCATGATATGAATTCTTAAGATCCATGACGTATTCAATCGGTGCTATTTTTTTGTATTAATTCTTAAATAGCTTCAAGATTTAATAAGAATCATAATAATTTATTGTGGATAGTTGGACTTTTTGATAAGAATAATATCTGGTGCACAGATGATTCTGCTATTTGTAATATCGTAATGTCGTATTTTGAGGAGTTGTTTACTACAATTAATCCAGATAATTTTGAGGAAGTTTTATGGGAAGTTCATAGTGTGCATACGGATGAGTTAAATGACCGTCTGACCAGTTCTGCAACAGAGCAAGAGGTTTGGACAGCTTTATTTATGATGCATCCAGATAAGACGTTGGGACCGGATAGGATGACAGCTTTATTCTTCTAGAAGGTATGGAGTGTGGTTTAAACGGATTTACTTTCTCTGGTTAATTCTTTTTTTCCAACAAGGGTTTTTTGATAAAGATTTAAATTCAACGCATATTTTGTTTAATTCCAAAGGTGGAAAAGCCAACTCGGATGGCGGAATTACTCCCCATCAGTCTATATAATGTGGGATATAAAATTATTTTAAATTTTTTATGCAAACGGTTAAAAAAGGTGCTCCCTAGTCTTATTTCGGAAACTTAATCAGCCTTTGTACCAGGCCGTTTGATCTCGGATAATATCTTGATCGCCCAAGATATGTTTCATGGGCTCTGCACGTAACTCGTGTAAAACAATGTACATGGCCATTAAGACATATATGAGCAAGGCGTATGATAAGGTGGAGTAGTTTTTCATTGAACGGGTCCTCCGTAAAATGGGATTTTCAGAGAAATGGATTACCTGGAAATTTTTTTGTGTCTCTTCGGTGGAGTATAAGGTTTTACTAAATGGACAACCAAATGGGCTTATTAAACCAGAACGAGGGTTAAGGCAGGGGATCCGTTATCGCCGTATTTGTTTATTCTATACACGGAAGAGCTTCTTGCGAATATTCGGAAAGCGGAGACGGAGAAGCGGATTACAGGCTTCAAGGTGGCAAACAAATGTCCGCCGATAACTCATCTTTTGTTTGCGGATGATAGCCTGTTTTTTGTAAGGCCTCTAAGGAGAAATGTGGGGCCATCTTAGATGTTCTGAAGAGATATGAGGCTGCCTTGGGGCAACAGATAAAATTTTCAAAATCATCGCTTCAATTTGGTGATAAGGTGCCCGAGCCAATAAGATTGGAGTTACAGTCGGTTCTTGGTGTTACAAACCTTGGTGGTATGGGGTCGTATCTGGGGTTGCCGGAGAGTTTGGCGGGTTCTAAAACTAAGGTGTTTTCTTTTGTTCGGGATCGGCTACTGAGTCGTACTACAGGCTGGACGGCTAAGCTTCTGTCCAAGGGGGGGGGGGGGAAGAGGTGATGATAAAGTCCGTCGACACTGCTATCCCGACTTTTGTGATGTCTTGCTTTCGTATTCTGAAAACAATTACGTCAAAAATTACCAGTGAAGTGGCAAATTTTTGGTGGAGTAGTAATGATCATTTCAGGGGAATGCATTGGTTGAATTGGGAGAAGCTTTGTTCTAGTAAGCAATTGGGAGGTTTGGGTTTTTGGAATGTGGATGATTTTAATACAGCTTTGTTGGTAAAAATATTATGGCGGTTGATTGAGGCACCTGATTCGCTTTTTGCACGGGTTTTTAAAAGTAGGTACTATCGGCATTATAATCCAATGGTACCTCTTAAATCTTATTCTCCATCTTATGGTTGGAGAAGTATTGTTTCCGCTAGATCTCTGGTAAACAAAGGGTTGATTACACGGGTTGTGATAAGCAAGTTTTCACCCAGGATATCAATTCCCTATGCAGTTGTAGTAGAAAGGGTTGTCAATCCAAATGGTTGTCTATTGCTAGCAGGAAGGATATGATCAGAACAATACAAGTCAAGCCAAGCAGATAAGGTTTTTATTCTAACAGTCCTAAAATAAATAAAAGAAAAGAATGTAAACAAAGAAACCACACGACCTAAGCACTCGAAGCAAGCAATCGAGTAAGCAAATGAGATATGAACAGCTCGAGGTAGTACTCGATGCAGGTTATCGTGTACCTGATCGGGTAAGTGGTCGAGTAAGTAAAGAAAATGTAAACAAATAAAATACGAAAGCTCCTAAGGATGGGGTAATCGAATCCTAAGTATTCTAGACCAGTACGGATGCCTTACATGCCTCAAGAAATTATTTCCTAGACAATGAATCTCTAAAACCTTGTCACCACACTCTCGCACTAGCAACAATCAACCTTGATCACTTACCACACTCTCGCACTAGCAATATGAACAAGCAGGCATTAAGAACGATTCATTATTGTCAGTAAATTCAAACTCATCTAATTTCTTACTCAGAGTCAAGTAAACCTCTAGCATTGGCTAACTCACGCATCTCATCTACACCTCTCGGTCGCTGAAACGCCCTAGATCTAATCTCAACCTCTCGGTCTGTTGACAGCATTAAGAACACCAACCTAGAAGGAAATCTATCAATCATTTACAATCAAACTAAAGAATCCTAACCGATCAAGAACACAAAATCATCTATCCCATCCCTAGAAACTTTACTACACTACTCGGACATGACAACAAGGAACATAATAACGAAAATGAATGAAAATTGCATTGTATTAAAAGATAGGGTAGAGTAGAAAGAGTACAAGATAGAAATCTAAGAAAACTATAAAAACTATGAAATAAAAAATGCAAAAACGAAAAGGAAAATGTTTGAATCGCTAAGTTCTCTCACAAAAGCTCTCGCTCTCTCGTTTGAGGGTCTGCGGCGTGCTCGTTTGCGAGCTAGGAGAGGAGGGATTTATATATGGAAACCCCTTTGACCTAGCTTCCCAGACTTGCCCGATGGTCTACTCGATGGGGTACACGAGGGTGAAGTCGAGTTACTCCTCGGGTGGATCTTCGGGTTGTTCTTCATGCTCTTGGATCCTCCTCGATCGTGGTGGGGTTCGGACTTGTTCTTGCAGCTCGATGTCTCCTTCGGGTATATGCTCGGATTGTCCTTGTTTTTCCTCATTTTTGGCTCTTTAGCACCTGTTTTCATCCAAAATATGCAAATACAGAAATGCAACACCCTAAATGGTCTAAAAGTGAATTCCTACAATTAATGACCTAAAAATGCTAAGTTAGAGGTATGAACAATGCAAAATATGGACAAAAAAGGATGCTAAAAGGATATAAATTAGAGAGTTATCAGACCCCCAAACTTAAATCTTGCTAGTTCTCTAGCAAGGAAATAAGAGGGTGCAGTTTGAAAGTGGGGACTCATAACCTTAAGATGCTAAGCGAAGGAATCAAGCTATAGTCCTTAAAGATAGTTTAATGGTGCTAAGATCAATCAATATACTTACAAATATTTTTCTATGCTTATTACCATGCATCGATCTTGTTCAACCTCCAACTAAAGATAAAGAACATCTTTTTCACATTCAATTAAGTGTTTGGCGAATTCTTGCAAATGGAAGGTGAATCAAGCTCAATCGGTTTCAAGGGTAAGACTTTTTAGTAAGATGGTTTCAAACAAATTCTTTGGGTGGTTTTCTCTTAAAAGAAGTAATGCTAGACAGTTGTGAAAACTATCTAAGACTGAGAACAATTTGGGCATACAAAGCTTAACTCTTGATGATCTACCATTTTCTCATTCACATTTTTTTTTATTAAACCCCCTAGAATTAAACTACCCACATCCTTGATTTAAACTCTTATTTTTATATTCCCTAAGGTTTAGACTTTTAGACTTTAAGCTCTCTCTCTTTTTTTTTTTTTTTTTTTCTTCTTTCTTTGCTAAACTCCTAATATGAATATATATTTTTTTCTTTCTTTCTTTCTTTCTTTCTTTCTTTCTAGGAGACTATAGCAAGATCTTTTCTCTTTTTTTTAGAGATTTAGAGCTAATTGATTCTAACCTTAGGAACTTTTTTTTTTTTATTCCACAACCCAACCCCAGATAAACATTCTAACCACCTATCTTTCTAAACTGAATCTATTAGCTAGTTCAAATTCTAACTTAGCTAAATCAAGAGGCAGTTCTTTGTGGTTCTCAATACTCTCAAGGTTTCACAACATATAGCACAATGAAAGAGGCCTTACTCAACAATTCACAACAAGGTTTGAAAGGAAGGTTTGGGTTCATGGGTAGGACAAATGAATCGGGTTAAACGAAAAGATTGGTAAAAATGGAGTGTTAACCCGAGTTTAGAATTACCATGAGCAAGTATTCAAGTTCCATAAGCAAGACAATTAAAGTTCAAATTAAATCCAATAATATAGAGATGTTTTAATGTTAAACAAGTGGAGGAAGCATTCAAAAGACACAAGGTTCTAAGCAAAGATTTTTTCATTTTTTTCCAAAGAGTGATCTAGCAACAATGAACTGTGACTAAGAGCTATAGCTTCAATCCTAAGCTTTGATTTTAAACAAGGTAGTTTTAATCATTGTCCCCTAAGATGCAAATGCAACAATCCTATATGAAACAAACTAGACTCAATCCTAATATGTAAATGCAACTACATGAACACTCTTTTTTTATTTTTTTTTATTTTTTTTCAATGCACATAGATGCAGACTCAAATGAATAAAAACTAGCATGCAAAAATTAGAAATAATAAAAATAAGAAAATAAAACACAATGTCAAATACATTATAGGACCCTCCCTCAAACTTAAATTACCCAGTCTCTGTGTAAATAAAAGTTGGAAAAAGAATCCAAGAATCAGACAAAATGAATTAAACTAAATGCAATGATATATACAAGGGTCGGATGAAATTGGTACCTTATGGGTTGGTGAAGAAGGAGGTTGTAGCAGCCTCCATACTCGCCAACGTGTAGCCAGGGTCGTCTCCGGCTTCAGCAGGTGCCGGTATTTGCTCGTTAGAGAGCTCGGAAATACGCACGGACGACTTACTCGGACCAGCATCCGAGGGGTTGATCGAGGGTGGGATCGCGTAGCTCATCGGGTTGGGCATCGGGTAGTATGACGGAAATGGTGGAAGAGGTCCAGAATGATCACCCGTGTATCCACTCGCAGGGTGCATTGTGTACGACATCGTGAATGGCATCTGGTAAGGTGGAGGGAAAATACCTGCGTAATCACCCGATTGGGTGCTCGATGGGTGCATTGGATAGTTCATCGTGTATCCCATCGGGTTGGGTGTCGGGTAAGCGTCTGAATGGCTTCTCCGCGATGCTTCAGGTCGGGTGACGTTCTCCTCAGCTTGGGGCTCGTATGATGATGCTCTGTAAGGTTCTGGAGGTGGCAGTCCTAGAGTTCCTCCTATCGGTCCGCTTCTCCCCATCCAAGTTGGTGCTTGTGCCGAGGTAGGATCTGAGGCACAACTTGCCTTGTCTTGTAGCTCCTTAATTTGACCTCCCATTACCGGCAAGATCTTTTACCTTCTTCGCCAGAAACTTGTTCATCCTCTTCAGCCATCCGATCCTCTTGTGAGCTTCCCTCACTCCAACCGGTTGCTTTTGAGAGCACACATACTCTTCAAAATCGAAATCCTCCCAGCTATCTCCCTGTCTCTGCCCGGTCTCCTCTCTCTTCTCAGCTTCGGACTCTTCCTCCAGGTTGTACAACTCCTCCAAAGGTGGTGCGAAGTCAATGTTGTTTCCCAACCGAACCTTGGTGCATATGACATTAGGTAGGATCATTTGGGCAGCTCCGGCGGTTGGATGAACGAACTTGAACAACATCATGTCATTAAGCCTCTCATGGGCCAAAAATCTCGCCAGCACGAGGTAGTCCGCATCCAGCCATCTTAGTTCGTGCACTATCCCCTTCAAGGGCACATCGCATGCCACCAAGATTGGTGTAGTTAGTCCTCCAATGGAGATCTCTCCGCCTCCTTCTCTTCTTTTCACGGCCCACTATTTCAGATAGAGGAATTGATCGAGTAGCACAAACACCATACTAGTATCTGCAACATCTCCAACTAGAGGTGTACCATCCCTAGCATTGTCCAAAACTCCGCACAGTGCAATGTCTAACAGCTGAAGCTCATGATCATTCACATTCCCAATCTCGTTTCTAGCAAAAAGAGTGCATGCAAGGGACTTCTGAAAATACCTCAAGACAGGGCTCCTTATTTGAGTGGATTTGGAGCTTGTGGTCTTGTAGGGGAGCTTGTCTCCTATTGTCAGTCATAGGGACCTCATTTCCTCCTTGCTGACATCCACTCCTTCTCCACTGCCGGCTTTGAAGCCATATAGCTTCTCCATCTCCTTGAAAGTGAGCCGGTACTCTTTGTTCCTCACAGAGAAGGTGATGAACCCGATCCCCCCATCGGGTAGTGGGGTCGGGTGGTCCTCAAAATAGTGCAGCTGTAGCGTGGAGAGGAAGTGTATCGTCTCTTCCTCATAAGCCTCGAGGTTAGCTCGCATCATCTTGCCCAGTTGGCACACATCAAACAGGTACTCGACGTCTCTAGCGATGCCCAATTGCTTCATCGTTTCTCGGTGAGGGTAGCGGCTACCAACAAAGCTCATCTTCCGGAAAACTTTGAAGAGTCTTGCCGGAGTCTCCACCTCCTTCTGCTTCAGCCTCCGCGATGCTTGGCGTGTCCTCTCTCTCTGCTCCTCTTCTCTCTCTCGGTCCTCCTCCTCTCCGTGTTGATCATCTTCCTCAACTGCTCTCTCAACTACCTTTTCAGCCTTCTCTGAAGCCGGTATCTTCCCTCTTGCAACCGCAGCTCTGCTCCTTGATCGAGAGGTTTGGATCTCCCATTGCTCTTCTCCTCCAGCATCAGAATCGACCTCCATGGGGTCGGTAAGGGTTCTTTCGGACGTAGACAGGTCCCTACGGCGAGGATAACAGCGAACAATACTCGCCATTGGACTCGGTGAGCGAACTCAAGGGCCTACTCGATCGTTTACTCGAGCATCAGGTCGGGTGGTGGATCGGGTTGAGCATCGGTTTGGGGAGGCAAAACGTCCAGCCAGCAGTTGGGAATATGGAACGTTTCCTCTCCCTTGAGACTCTCGAGCTTCGACGGCATCACCTCCGGTTGTAGCAGCGATGGAGGTTGATCTCCTTCCCTTCCTTAGATAGGTTTACGCAATTGGCTCCATGTTTGAATTCCTTGAGAAGAAAAAGGCTAAGTCTCGAGGTTAATAGGGTTAGTCCCAAAGAAATCGAATAAAACTCGAGTTGTAGAGAGAATAGAAAGTATGGAAGCTAAAGAAACTCTAGGGTTTAGAGACAACTTATCGGTGATAATGAGGGAGAAGGGTTCGACTCCCTTAAATAGAGTAGGGTTTGGTTGGTGGGCTTCATTGAGAGTGGGATTCCTTGTGGAATTCGGACTCCACTCGCCACCCAAGTAGGGACACGATCAGGCGCGTAGAGTACGGTGTCGGGTTGACCCTCGGGTTTCCCAATTTTCCTCTTTTCAATTTTTCCATCTTTTTTTTTTTATGAAAATTCAAAAATAGAAAAATAAGATAAAACAAATAAATCAAAATTAAAACAAAACAAAAGATACCTTTGGGATTTCCTCCCAAGTGAGCTTTTTTAAAGTCTCTAAGCTTGACTCTTCATGCTCCTTAAGCATGGGATCCAGGTGGAAGAGGTTTTGGAATCCTCTCCACAATAGCAGGCTAGTTCAACACATTTTCCAGATTTTGTCCAGGTTCTAAGGCAAATGTCGTGTTGACCTCTTCAAGATGTTGCACCTTCCTCTGTTTGGTCTTAGTAGAAAAAGCTTGACCATCAATGGTTGGCCTCTTAATCCCTTTCTTCACATTGAACTCCATCTTAAAATGCTCACCATGCCCTATTCTGATCTTACCTTGTTTCACCTCGATCACAGCACCAACTGTTGTCAAGAATGGTCTTCCTAGAATTAGTGGATCGTCTGGTTCCTTTTCCATGTCAAGGATCATGAAGTCAGTAGGTACTTCCACTCTTCCAATCCTGAGAGGCAGATTTTCCAGGATCCCAATCGGATGCCTCACTGTTCTATCAGCCAGAACCAAATACAAATTGCTTGGTTTAAAATCAGTGAATCCCATCTTGTTGGCAACTGACAGCGGCATAATGCTAACTGAAGCTCCAAGGTCGCACAAACAATTCTTGAAGATCCGAAGTCCTATCGAGCATGGCAATGCGAAAGAGCCAGGGTCTTCTAGTTTTTCCTCTATTCGCAGCTCAGGATCCAAGCACACTCCACTCCTGAGAATCTCAAACCCAATCTCCTTTACAACTTCCTTAACCTGATCCTCCAATCGCGCTGCCTCCTTGGAAATTTCCTCCTGAAGCTCGTGTGGGGGCAAAGTTTATTTGGTGGAGCCTTACGCCTAGCCATTCGCTCTGCAAGCACTTCCAGCTGAATGTCAAGTGCAACATTGAACCTTTCCTCTAACTCCCCTCCTGCTGTTGCAGGTGGTTGAGGCTGGTCTCGCTTCTCGACATCTACTCGATGCATCATCCGATTACCACCATCGTGTAGGTCATCGGGTTCCACTTCGGGTTGTTCTTCAGTTTGTGATTCTCGAACCAGTTCTCGATCATCAACTCGATCAGACTCCTCGAGTGAAGGCTCGGGTTCATACTGGGATATATAGTACTTGCCCTCATTTTTCATCGGGTGTTCAACATCCTCCCCATCTTGAACATCACTGTCCCTAGTGAGGTAGTCCTCATAGTCATCATCAAGGAAGATGGCTTGAGCAGATGCATAATCCTTGGGGTTTTGAACAGCCTTAACTGGGAGTTGGTTAATCTTTGGAGCTGGTGGGTTGTTGTGGTGGCCTTCCAGGTATCTAACCTTATTGTTGAGTTATTCGTACTTGGCATTGAGATCATTGTATCCTGAGTCGATCTTGTTGCTCATTTCTGCGAACCTTTTTTCAATGTCCATAGGTGCTGAAGCCTGATTCTGAATCATTTGCTGAATGAGTCCGCGTAACTCGGCTTCTTGTGATTGGTTCGGCGGATCTTGTGGTTGTTGGAAGCCAGGTGGTTGGTTGTAGGTTCCAGAGTACTACTGCTTAGGGGCATAATCTTGGCTGTACTGGACAAAAGGCTTTTGTTGAACCTAGTTCCCTTGAACTGCAAATGGGTAAGTTTGGTCCTGAGGATTGGCAACATTCGGGTTCCGATAAGACAGATTCGGATTCGGCTTGTAGTTGTTGTACCCTCTGTTGTAACCTCCTTGGTTGTTGATGTAGTTAACATCCTCTATCTGTATAGTCTCCCCATCTTGTTGTAGAAACTGCTCTTCCTCTGATAGTGCATGAACATGCTTCTGCTGGTTGAGGAGTTTATCGAGCTTGTCATTGAGGGCTTTCATGTCCCTCTTGTACTTGGCATCTTCCTCTCCTGTAGATCGCACTGAGCGATCATATTTCTCATTGTAGTTGCCGTCAGATTGAGCCAAGTTCTCCACTAGGTCCCAACCTTCATCGACATCCTTATTGAGGAAGTTACCATGACTTGCGGTGTCCAGCAACATCCGTATTTTGGGGACCACTCCTCTGTAAAGTGTGCTTAGCAACAAAGCATTGCTGAAACCGTGATGTGGACATCGAGTAGTGTATCCCTTGAAACGTTCCCAAGCTTCACCGAACGTTTCGTTGTTCTTCTGAACAAAGCCGGAAATGTCATTTCTCAGCCTTGCGGTTCTGGAGTTGGAGAAGAATTTGGCTAGGAATGCCTTCTTGCATGCTTCCCAAGTGGTGATGGACTCTTTATGGAGCGATTTCTCCCAGATGTGTGCCTTGTCTCCCAAAGAGAATGGGAAAAGCCTGAGTTTGAATCCATCTTCAATAACTCCATTAATCTTAGTGAGGCTACAGAGCCTATCAAATTCATCCAGATGATCCAATGGGTCCTCCATTGGGAATCCATGAAACTTATTACTCTGTATCATCTAAATGAGACTACTCTTGATCTTAAAATTGTTGTTCTGCACAGCTGGTGGCACAATGCCATTCCGTTGAGTGTGAGTAGATGGAGCATCTCCTGCTCCTATATTGGTCCTTGCTTGAGGAGCTGGTGGACTGTTCTAATTATTCATCGTCTCCTCAATGATTGTTGGTTCCTGTTGAACTTGTTGTTGTCTGAGTAGCCTAGGTCTGTCGATGTTGTCGATGAAAGGACTCAGGCTACCTTTGGATAGTGTTTGCATGCACAGGTAGGTGTCCGAGTGTATACACGAGGGTCTACCCGATCCAGGTGATCGAGTGACGGGTCGGGTAGGTGCTCGGGTTTGTACCTAAGATTCAAAACAAACAAGAGCGAAAGCAAACAAGTCAGATTCCGAACCAATATGAACAAATAGAACTTGATCTAGCAAGTGCCGAAATCCTAATCGTAGCAAAATAAAATCAACCAAATGGCAACGGCGCCAAATTGATAAGCAAGTTTTCACCTAGGGTATCAATTCCCTATGCAGTTGTAGTACAAAGGGTTATCAATCCAAATGGTTGTCTATTGCTAGTAGGAAGGATATGATCAGAACAATACAAGTCAAGCCAAGCAGATAGGGTTTTTATTCTAACAGTCCTAAAATAAATAAATGAAAAGAATGTAAACAAAGAAACCACACGACCTAAGCACTCGAAGCAAGCAATCGAGTACATGATCGAGTAAGCAAATGAGATATGAACAGCTCGAGGTAGTACTCGATGCAGGTTGTCGTGTACCTGATCGGGTAAGTGGTTGAGTAAGTAAAGAAAATGTAAACAAATAAAATACGAAAGCTCCTAAGGATGGGGTAATCGAATCCAAGTATTCTAGACTAGTACGGATGCCTTACATGCCTCAAGCAATTATTTCCTAGACAATGAATCTCTAAAACCTTGTCACCACACTCTCGCACTAGCAACAATCAACCTTGATCACTTACCACACTCTCGCACTAGCAATATGAACAAGCAGGCATTAAGAACGATTCATTATTGTCAGTAAATTCAAACTCATCTAATTTCTTACTCAGAGTCAAGTAAACCTCTAGCATTGGCTAACTCACGCATCTCATCTACACCTCTCGGTCGCTGAAACACCCTAGATCTAATCTCAACCTATCGGTCTGTTGACAGCATTAAAAACACCAACCTAGAAGGAAATCTATCAATCATTTACAATCAAACTAAAGCATCCTAACCGATCAAGAACACAAAATCATCTATCCCATCCCTAGAAACTTTACTACACTACTCGGACATGACAACAAGGAACATAATAACGAAAATGAATGAAAATTGCATTGTATTAAAAGATAGGGTAGAGTAGAAAGAGTACAAGATAGAAATCTAAGAAAACTATAAAAACTATGAAATAAAAAATGCAAAAACGAAAAGGAAAATGTTTGAGTCGCTCAGTTCTCTCACAGAAGCTTTCGCTCTCTAGTTTGAGGGTCTGTGGCGTGCTTGTTTGCGAGCTAGGAGAGGAGGGGTTTATATATGGAAACCCCTTTGACCTAGCTTTCCAGACTTGCCCGATGGTCTACTCGATGGCGTACACGAGGGTGAAATCGGGTTACTCCTCGGGTGGATCTTCAGGTTGTTCTTCATGCTCTTGGATCCTCCTCGATCGTGTTGGGGTTCAGACTTGTTCTTGCAGCTCGATGGCTCCTTCGGGTATATGCTCAGATTGTCCTTGTTTTTCCCCATTTTTGGCTCTTTAGCACCTGTTTTCATCCAAAATATGCAAATGCAGAAATGCAACACCCTAAATGGTCTAAAAGTGAATTCCTACAATTAATGACCTAAAAATGCTAAGTTAGAGGTATGAACAATGCAAAATATGGACAAAAAAAAATGCTAAAAGCATATAAATTAGAGAGTTATCAGGTTGGCTCTAGGGATACTAATTCTATATGGACAGATCCTTGGGTTCCAACCCAATTCCGAGACCATCACAAAGTAAGGATTCATTTAAGGATCCTTTGCTTCAAATTAATGATCTTATTGATCGTGCGAACAACGCCTAGCGTATGGATCGACTTGTCGACTATTTTGCTCCGGCCGATGTTGATTTGATTGGATCTATCCCTCTGAGCATTAATCAACAACCAGATTCGCTAGGTTGACATTTTACAAAATCTTGTAAGTATATGGTTACGTCGGGCTATCATACGACACGTATGGCTGTCTCTCATGAGACCCAAGTGGTTGCTTATGGTCCAGATATTACGTCTCTCAAGGCTAGTGTTTGGCAAACCCGATGTACACCAAAATCACATCATTTTATGTGGCAGGTCCTCTATGGATGTCTTTTGGTGACTGTTAATTTAAAACGACGGGGTATTTCTTGTGATTTGGATTGTTTTCGGTGTGGGGCTGAGGGGGAAACTATAAATCATGCTCTTTTCAATTGTCCGCCAGCGCGGCAGGCTTGGGCTCTATCCTATGTTCCAACGGGTATCCTAGCGTTTCTCAGCCCTTTAGTGTATGCAAATATGGATCATTTCTTAGAAGCAAAAAATCCAGGCTCTCAGGTCCCAACCTTTCCTCGGATTATATGGTATATTTTGAAAGCCTGAAATGCAAAGGTGTTTGAGAATGAGGTAGAAAGACTGGATGAAGTGGCATGGCTAGCGGCAAGTGAGGCAAATACTTGGTCAGAGGCTCAGGGTGAGGAAGAGGAGATTTTCCTTGTTACTCCACGACCTATTCCTTGGGGGGGGGGGGTCAATGGGTCTGTCGTTTGTCTCAGGGGGCCTCCTCGCTTATGGGCGCCTCAAATTACCACCGTAACCTATCCCCACTGCTTGCTGAAGTCGAAGCTTTTGTTTGGGCTATTTGTTGCATGACATGTCATGATTTCTTGGACGTAACCTTTTATACAGACTGTTCAGATTTGGTGATAATGGTGTCTTCTCCCTCCGATTGGCCATCCTACTCAGCATATCTCGAAGACATCAAGGTGGACATGGCAGAATTTTCTACCTTCTCTTTGACCTTGATTTCTAGGAAGTATAATGTGCTTGCAGATCATTTGGCACGACATGTTCGTACCCCACCGCATGTTATTAATTTTGTAAACGACTCTCTTCCCAATTGGCTCACATGAGCTAATCTTTTTATTTGTTGTTAAAAAAAAAAACTCTCATGATACACTTTAATGTATTAATTGCCATACATTTATGTTTTATAATAAATATAAAAAACCACAATCAAAATTTATGGTATATTTATTATTAGAAATGTAACCATAAGTCCCTTGAAAAAAAACTGAAAACATTTCATGATACTACTGAAGTATTACTGCATAAACAAAACTTAAAGAACAAAAATATTTTTCTCTATAAGTATCAAAGCAAAATCTTCATCAAACATTATATTATCATCTCACATAATTTTATAAATTTTGTAATATGAAATTTTATAATTTAATTTAAAATTTGGAGCATATGCAGAAATGAACATGTTTAAGGCTCATTTTTGCACAAAGTATATCTAATTTCTTTACATTCAGTTTCTACTTCTTCTTCATGGTTTGAATTTGGCAAATCCTGTTTAGCATGTCTATTTTATTAAGTTTCTAAAATTCATATTAGTCTTTGAGTAGTCAACCAAATGATGGACATAAAACCAAATATTCATTAGATACATATGATATTTCCAGGTTGGTGTTGGTTCAAATCACTATCACCTTTTATTTTGATGTGCGATTACTTCTTTTTGTATTTTCCATTAGTTTAGAATTTTAATATATTTACATTACTCATATATGTACACATTTGGTTTTTTGTCAAGTTTAAAAAGTTTGATCTTTGCAAATCCAAAAAAAATCATAATGTATTTTTGCTCTTCACAAAACAAAAAAATTATGTACTAAATATGTAAATTCACGTCATTGTTTTGGTCATCATAATTTGATAAGTTCATCATCTCCATCAAAAATCTAAACCGAGTGTTTATCTTTTACCTATCATGTTTAATTTACATTATATTTTGCTTATTAAGTTTTGTTGTGACCATCATAATTGCTTATGATGCCTTTGTGGGCAAATGAAATAATCTGGAAAGAAATTACATGAATGAGGATGGTATACAGTCTGATGAATGATAAGCTTATACAAAATATATAATCTTCACCGTATCACTGGTGGAACTTATGTCGATTTAAAATTAATTTGTTTGTTCTTAAAAAAATAAACTCACAAATTTTTTTAATTAAATCATATAATTTAACTTTATTGATTTTTCATCCATTCTATAATGCAATTTATTTAGTAATTGTATATGTGTGTCAAATTTGTAAGTTTTCTATTATACTTTTAAATTTTACATTTACTTTAGTAATTCTATATGTGTGTCAAATTTGTAAGTTTTCTATTATACTTTTAAATTTTACATTTACTTTAATAATACATCGATACGAATTTTAATATATTTCTGGTCAACTGAATTCATTTATCTTTTCGTTAATATTTTCTATGTGAATCCTTATGAAGTTCTTACCATAATATTCAATGATAGAATAAATAGTAAATAATTTGAATAATAATATTTATGATAATTATTATTAAATTTATTTTTAAATAACTAAATATATTAGTTATAAATAATGTATAATTTATTATTTTTACCCATGCATTCCGTCGTGAAGCTTTTTTTAGTATATAATATATTTCCACACACTAATAAAAATTAAATACCCTTTTAGGTTTTTGTGTTGATATCATATATAATATAACCTTGTATATTTAAACAAAAAAATTATTTTTACAATCCAACTCTTTGCACTGAAAATTATTAAGTTGAGAAAATAAATTCCTAAGATTTATAAGATTTCTGAATAATATAATAAAAATTAATACAGACACTCCCACGTGTTTGGATTTTGGCGTAAATGTTCTAAAGTTGACTTGCCTAAAATCTTGCCAAAAAATCCTTATATTATCCGACCACCGATGCGAACAACAAAAAATGAAAAAACGAAAGAAACAAACTTTTGATATGAAAATAAAAGTAAAAAGAAAACTGCCATAATTCTTTTTGGACATTAGCTCATTCGATACAAATATAACATTTATTCCAATGCAAAATCTATACAGAAACGAGATGGAACGGAAAAAAATAGATTAAAAAGAAACAAAGAGTTGACTTTGTTTTTATAAAATATGAAGGGGCTTGGTTGTTGAGTGACAATGAAACTGAACACAGACCACTCGTTGTCTAAGAACAAAGACTAATGGATTCATCGCCATAGCGACTTTAGTTTGCTTAAATAAAACAGCATATAAAGCTAATTGCATATGAAGCATGGTTATTACGATAAAAGAATCATTGTTTGGTTTAATGTTACATCTGTAGAAACTTTTTTTTTTGGTTCAATGTTACATCTCTAGAAACTTTTTAAAAATAAGATCGCATTATATAATTTACGTATACATTTATTTGAGTGGTGGAGACAAAGTTCAATATAACAGATATATGAAGTATCTAAGCAAATAGAAATGTATGATCTATTGTGAACGCATGGTTAATGCTGTAAATGTATGTTCTATTCTGTGAACGCATGGTTGATGCTGTGAACCTATCTTCGAGTCTGTCAATGTAGATATGGTTATCTAAGAACGTTTTATAAGGACATTTTCGGCTCATGCTTGCTTTGTTTGTCTTAGGGGTTTTCTTTATTTATATTCTTTGTAGCGGTTTCCTAAGAGTATCGAAGATAGAAAGCAGTACAACGAGAGATTGGAAGATCATATTCCCGAATATATTTGATTTGAGTGAAATCTGCAGCGCCATGATTAGGACATATCTCTCACATTGAGGGTGAACCACTATAAATCTAGTATATATACCATTTTTTTGTTTTTATCTGTGTTCTTGAAGTTAAAATAGATACGTATTTCCTCCTGACATATTCAATAATTTTACATTTTTTTCTGTTACTTTCTTTAATATATTTGATATTAGAACAAATATATTATCGATAATGTGTGACTGAAAACAGATACGAACTCCAAGATACATAAATAAAAATACATATTTAGAAAATTTCGGTAAAACCTGGTAAATGAAGTGATAAACGATTCCGAAGATTCCAAAGCTATTAAGATGTATGTTTAACTTCCCACTTCCACAAAAGGTATTTATTTTTGGTTAGAATTGTACATATTTTATTTAAAATGGAAATGAATAGGAGTTACATGAAGTAAATCCCACTATTTGGTCCCATGAGAAAAAAGAAAGATATAAGAACATAGACGCAATGAAAGACCATTCATTCCGTCGACAATAACAAAAATAAATGACATTTTGAAGTCAATGAAGTGATAAACAGATTCCGAAGAATCTCCGGCCTAGAAGACATCCCAAGGAAGAAGATACGGGAAGGCAAACGGCAATGGTACCGATTCATGGGATAACCACAGTGATTGAAAACCTTTCCCCGGTAGCCCGAGAAACTAATCCACCCACGTCATGAGAGATCGGCTCTTCAAAACTAATCCATGAACTCTCTCAGAGTCGAACCACACGAACCAAAGGAAACAGTAACGATAGCTCACTCTAGTCTCTAACATCTTCTTTCTTCGAAGTCGGCTAGCATAGAGCAAAATACGCAACACAAAACAACAAACACTAAACATTCCTAAGGTCTCACTTGCTACTCCGATTCAACCACTAAGTTAAGCTAATCCACAAACCAAAGTAGAGTCCAATACTAAATAACCTCCATAGAGACTAGCGAGGCCGCAACTTAAGAACAAAATAGAACCAAAACTGTACAAACGCCACGGCAGTCCGAGAGAGGAGAAGACTCCTCAACGGTGGCAGCACTAGTCGGTGTCAAATGCAGGAAAGACACAGAGAATTCAACCGAGCCTCTAGAACATCCTCCTCTTCATAGCTTTGATTCCACGATCACACTTTACCTTTACTTGCGCCACAACAAAAATAGAGGTGTAAGTATTACCATAAATACTTAGTGAGGCAATCCTCCCATCTATTGGGCTATACACACATGTATTAAGATCCCTTCATGCCATAATCAACAAACAATAAAACAAACCAGTCAATATACAAAACATTTGTATCATTAGCCACTGCTGAAGAAGAGTGTCGACCGATAATATGTTTTTTTATCAACACCGAGTTTTACAAAACCCCAAAACGCAGCAACATGTGCATTTGGTTAACTCCTCCGCAGAGGAATGCCTAGATCGTTTGATACAGCCTTGCATCGACTGATTCAGCCTTGCATCGATCGATGCAAATTCCAAAAATGGGATTTCCGTTTGCGGATGTTACAGTAGCAGCTCAAGCAGGTTGTACTGCTTATCAAATAGATGTGAAAAGTGCTTTCCTGTATGGAGAGTTGAAGAAGGAAGTTTTTGACCTTGAGATCTTTGAGGTTTGCCTCATCAAGTGCCTTTTGTTGTGTCGGATTGAGGCTCTCAATGCTTATGAGTTCTTCGAAACCTGGATTAATGATGCACCAGTACTCCTTGGATCAGAGAAGATTCTCCATGATTAAGCTCCAGTGATCATAGTCTCCATAAAACTTTGGAACAACAGGTGTGGTGAAGTTTCCCGAATCTCTCATTCTCTCTTTAGTGTTTTTGCTCTAATACCAGATAAAGGAAGTAAAAGCAACAATTCTCTGAATGATTCGTAATCTTAAAGAGGGAGATACGAAAACAGAAATTGAAACAAACTTAAACGAGAAAGACTCATTCAACTCCTTCAAATAAGCTAGGACTTGGTAAACGATTGACTTATTCAAAACACCAACATAGTGGAGACAAATCTTAATATAACAGATATATGAAGTATCTAAGTAAATATAAATATATGATCTATAATGTGAACGCAGGGTTAATGCTGCAAATGTATGTTCGAGTCTGTGAACGTAAATATGGTTATCTAAGAACGTTTTATCAAAGGAGATTTTCGGCTCATGCTTGCTTTGCTTGTCTTAGGGGTTTTCTTTATTTATATTCTTTGTAGTTTCCTATGAGTATCGAAGATAGAAAGCAGTACAACTAGCGGTACAGTACTGTAAATCCAGTGTACCATTTTTATCTCTTTTGTTATTATTTGTGTTCTTGAAGTTAAATGATACGTATTTCCTGACATATTCAATAAATTTTACATTTTTTTCTGTTACCTTAAGTGATAAATGATTCCAAAGATTACAAAGCTAGTAAGATGTATGTTTAACTTCCCACTTCCACAAAAGGTAGTTTTTTTGGTTAGAAGTGTAAATATTTTATTTAGAAAGGAAAGAAAATCTCATTATTTGGTCCCATGGAAAAAAGAAAGATATAAGAACATTGACGCAAAGACCATTCACTTCATCGACATTAACAAAAAGAAATGACATTTTCGAATCGAAGTCAATGAAGTGATAAACGATTCCTAAGATTCTCAGGCCTAGAAGACATCCCGAGGAAGAAGATACGGGAAGGCAAACGGCAATGGTACCTCTTCATGGATAACCACAGTGATTGAAAACCTTTCCCCGGTAGCCCGAGAAACTAATCCACCCATGTCATGAGAGATCGGCTCTTCAAAACTGATCCATGAACTCTCTCAGAGTCGAACCACACGAACCAAAGGAAACAGTAACGATAGCTCACTCTAGTCTCTAACATCCTCTTTCTTCGAAGTCGGCTAGCATAGAGCAAAATATGCAACACAAAACAACAAACACTAAACATTCCTAGGGTCTCACTTGCTACTCCGATCCAACCACTAAGTTAAGCTAATCCACAAACCAAAGTAGAGTCCAATACTAAATAACCTCCATAGAGACTAGAGAGGCCGCAACTTAAGAACAAAATAGAACCAAAACTGTACAAACGCCACGGCAGTCCGAGAGAGGAGAAGACTCCTCAACGGTGGCAGCACTAGTCGGTGTCAAATGCAGGAAAATTGATCACATATAACATGGTGCTAATTAAATATGACTTAGAGAAGAGCTTCAAGTTATGAATGAGACGAGAAAGAGGAGAAAGATTTTGACTTTTGCTTCTTGCTCCTATTAGTACCATTCTGCTTTCCATGATCCATAGCACCCAAATCTTAAAGGAAACCTATAGTTACAAACTTACATACAAATCCCTGATATATATATATATATATATATGAGTTGTGTTATATATATATGAGTTATGTTGCTTTTGAAACTTCATTAAAAATAAACAATCTCTTCTTAAAGTCTTGATGAAATAGTATAGTTTGGTGTGCTTTTTTTTTTTTTTTTTTTTTTT
Organism: Camelina sativa; assembly: GCF_030686135.1. Classification (NCBI taxonomy): domain Eukaryota; kingdom Viridiplantae; phylum Streptophyta; class Magnoliopsida; order Brassicales; family Brassicaceae; genus Camelina; species Camelina sativa. The sequence continues at coordinate 15,543,111 of NC_141890.1, forward strand.
TTTTTTTTTTTTTTTGTTCAAAGTATAGTTTGGTGTGCTTATACCATTTAATTTCGACATTGCTAGGTTCATTCATAAGAAAACTTTTAAGGAGTACTTTATTTAAGTTGATTCAAATACAAAGATAATACAATGTCACCTGTATAAATTAATTTTTTGATGCAAATCCTCACAACATCCTGTCGAGAACTTTTTTAAAGGTCTTCGAAAAACTTAGAGAAATTCTCGACAGCATTTTGTGCAGCGCGATTACGAGCAGTTTCCTTTTTTTCTGGATATAGCCCACATCCGACCAATTTATCCTCAATAAGGAAACAATATTTTCCATTGATTTCCCAAGTGTCTTTGGACGTCAGTTTCAAGTTCCTCTTCTGGCACATCTCATTGAGTTCTGTCATTGGATGGTTCTTGAAATTTTCTAAAAGTATTATTGGCTCCATAAATGGTTTTATCACCTATATATTTAGTTTTTCAACACCGAAAAAAAAATATATATGTATCATGGATCAATCGATGACCTAAATCTAGTAGCTAACTATAGATATTTTATAACGTATAGTTACTTTAAGTTACCTTCCAGACGGTTTGGATGCACTCGCAGTCCATGAAGAGAGCTCCAATGGTAGACTCTACTATGTTTGATAGAGATTTAGGTACTTTCAAAAGACCATGCGAATGTAATGGATGTTCTTTTTTTGCTTCCACAAATTCCATTATCTGCATATATAATTAGTTATATATGTACATCTCATTAATATAGTTCACACATAACACACAGCCAATAAAAAAGTTTTTATTTACGAAAATGTTAATATTAAATGATCAAATAAAATTGAAATAGAGAATTTAGCGGGAAAAAAACACAGTTGACAAAAAGAAAAAATCATTTTTTTTGTTTTTGTTTTGTAAAATCATTTAATCAACCAGATTGCAATAAGACATGATCGACAATAATAAATGGGAATTTAGTAGATTCAACACTGTTAATTACTAGGAATTTAAAAGAAGATAAATGACTAGCTAGGGTTTAAAGAAGGGTAACTTACCTGCTCCAGAAACAAGGGTTTCTTATGACGGAGGTAGCGATAGAGTTCGTGTTTGACAGCGACCCGAGCCAATTTCTCGCTGTCTACGTTGACCGCTCGGAGCTTGGTCAAAACACCAGGTGATTGTTTAGGGTAGCGTTTAATAAACTCAAAGATTATGGCCGTATCTAGGACCGAATCTCCTAAAAGCTCTAGGAGTTCGTACGAATCACACTCCTCATCAACGTAAGTAGCGTCTGTGAACGCTTGCAGCAACAAATTCTTGTTTTTGAAATTGTAATTTAAGTTCTTGTCCAACAATTCGATATCCAAAGGCTCGTCCGCCGGATCGGTTGATCCCTTGGCTTCGGTGTTGTTATCTTCATTACCTTCGAAGTTGGTCAAATTCTCCAACTCATGTGGCTGCGGCAAGGATTCAGCAACTGCGTTTGTGAGTTGCGACTCCATAGAGACAAGAGGGTGTGTTTGAGGAGAGAGAGAGAGAAGGGATATGTCTCTTTGCTATGTTTCTATTGTGCTTGTCTGTTGTTCTTCTTAAGTCTTGATTATGAGTCCCTTTTATACACAGTCTTCTTTGATACATTTGCCAAGCTATCTTCATAATAGTTATAGATGTCATTATTTCTATTGTTACTAAGAAAAATCATTTTTCAATATTTTGATTAAATAAATATAGTAGATTTTCATTCATTTCTAAATTATTATGATTCTTACCCAAAAAAAAAAAAATATTATGATTGTTAAAATTTAGAGAAAGAATAGGTCATCATAACCAAAAGATTTTGACTAATTGATTACATATATATCAGATATTTTCTTTGTATGACACTAATAATGATTAAATACCGTTTTAGGTTATATTAAAATGTACTTTTCAACCAGAATTTATTTTAAAAATTCAAATTTATTGTTTGCAGAAAATGAATTTCCAAATTTTATTATCTCCAAAACAAAAAAGGATATCTATAATAACTAGAAATGTAACGAAAATTCTCTCATACATGTTTGCATTTATATATTTTCTTTTATTCAAAGTGGACTTCCATAATTTTTGCTAAAAACGTATTTACTTTAACGGAACAACGATACTAATAAAAACCGGAAAAGGAAAGACGATATAGTAATCTTAAATATTAATATAAATTAAATTGTATATTTTAAATGCAATTTGAGTTAATTTACAAATCCTTTTAGGAATACAGAATCTATAAAGAAACACCATATTTAGTATATTTAAATTTGGGATGGAGCGACCAAAAGAGAAACAAAATTAACTTTGTAAGAACCATGGGCTTGGGTTGTTGAGTAGGCACTGACAATAAAATTAAATATCATTCATTGAGTAAAAATAACAAAAAAAAAAATAATTTTAGTTAAATAAATGGTAATCATATCTTATATAATATGAGAAGGTTTTTCTCAATTTTTTACAATGAAGATGACACATGTATTATGTTGTTGTTTGGGCCTAATTAACTAAATTTATTTGTGTTTTGGACCTAATTAACTACTGGCTCATAAATCCAAAAAAAAATTCTCAACATTTCCTTTTTTCCTTCTTCAATCAAATCAGTTGTAGATCCTTCCCATCTAAAATCATCATTTATCAGTTTGTGGTTTCATCGTAGGAAAAAATTGATTATAGTTTATTTTATTTTTTTATGAATTAAATATAAAATTAATTCAAACCAAAAAACTGTTTTACATCAAGTGTGGACTCTTTACAGAATTTTGTTTAAAAGAAATACAAAGCTTTATGTTGAGCATAGTAGAGCGGCCAAAAAAGAGATATCATTCACTATGGTGGTCGAGCTGTAAACCATAAGGCAAGGCCTCGATCATAAGAGTAGTCGCCTTGGTTGCGAATCGAGATGAATCTGTTACGAATGGTTTTCTCAATTAATTTATGAAGATGTTGTGAGGAGCTCGGGTTGTCGCCGTGGCGTCGAAAGTTGTGTTCTCTCCAGATGTAATAAATCGCAGTCTGGAAAAAGCATACCGTAACGTGAATAGATGCAGCTTGTCGTAGCTAGAGTGAGTGAGAGTATTCAGTAGGCGAGTCCATCCCAAAGGGAGTCCTTTCCCGACAGTATCCTCCATATTAGTTTAAGACAGCTTGCATTATTTCCAGCTGTTAGGGACGGGAGACCTAAGCCACCTTCTTGGGCAAGAAATTATAGTTTCTTTTGAAATTATAATTATGGGGTTCAATCTTATGTATGATTCATGGGCAAAAATAGATTCTAAATTATGTAAAAAAATGTATTTCTGGGTTTCAATCTTATAAATGAATCATGTGCAAGAAATAATTCTAAATTATGTTAGATTATGGGATGTTTATGTGTTCTCAACATTCTCTTATAAATTCATAAATTGTTGGTTTAAATTTTAAATTATGGATTTCTATTTGAGGGTTTAGTTTCTGGCCTTTAATCTTATATAATCTAATAGTAGGTTGTTTTACGTAAGTAATTTGATCGATGCACATCCCAAAACCGGGATTCCCGTTTGCGGATGTTTCAGTAGCAGCTCAAGCAGGTTGTAATCAACTAGATGTGAAAAGTTATTTCCTGTATGGAGAGTTGAAGAAGGAAGTTTTTGGCCTTGAGATCTTTGAGGTTTGCCTCATCAAGTGCCTTTTGTTGTGTCGGATTGAGGCTCTCAATGCTTATGAGTTCTTCGAAACCTAGATTAATGATGCACCAGTACTCCTTGGATCAGAGAAGATTTTCCATGATTAAGCTCCAGTGATCATAGTATCCATAAAACTTTGGAACAGTAGGTGTGGTGAAGTTTCCTGAATCTGTCATTCTCTCTTTAGTGTTTTTGCTCTAATACCAGATAAAGGAAGTAAAACCAAACACAATTCTCTGAATGATTCGTAATCTTATTCAAGCAACTAAAAACTGGCTTATATAGAAGCCTTACAACGTTCACACGAACTCTAAAAGAAATTGAAACAAACTTAAAGGAGAAAGACTCAATCAACTCCTTCAAACAAGTTAGGACTTGGAAAACATTGACTTATTCAAAACACCAACATAGTGGAGACAAATCTTAATATAACAGATATATGAAGTATCTAAGTAAATATAAATATATGATCCATTATGTGAACGCAGGGTTAATGCTGCAAATGTATGTTCGAGTCTGTGAACGTAAATATGGTTATCTAAAAACGTTTTATTAAAGGAAATTTTTGGCTCATGCTTGCTTTGCTTGTCTTAGGGGTTTTCTTTATTTATATTCTTTGCAGTTTCCTATGAGTATCGAAGATAGAAAGCAGACAACTAGCGGTACAGTACTGTAAATCTAGTGTACCATTTTTATCTCTTTTGTTATTATTTGTGTTCTTGAAGTTAAATGATACGTATTTTCTGACATATTCAATATATTTTACATTTTTTTCTGTTACTTTCTTTAATATATTTGATATGTGAACAGATATATAGTGGAAGCCCCTTAGTCCAGTGGTTGGTTTAAGGTTCATTAATGTTTCTATACCATGAGGTATGGGGTTTTAGCCCCGGACAGTGGCGGATCCAGCAAATCTTTTGAGGGGGTGCAAAAAACAATCCAAAAGTGTTCCGGTGGGGATTTGAACCCTTGAAGGATCCAGCAAATCTTTTGAGGGGGTGCAAAAAACAACCCAAAAGTGTTCTGGTGGGGATTTAAACCCTTGAACTCAAATAGTATGTGGTGCATTATTGACCACGAGGCTACTTACATCACTATTAAGTATACATAAACTAAACCATTTATAGTTTTATCTGGTGCACTTGCACCCCCTCTAATGAACGTGGGTCCGCCCCTGGCTCCGGATAATGCGATTTATTAATTGTGCAGATTAATAGAGGCAAATTTACAGTTGATCTCCAGTGATGCGCAATTATCGCCGTCCAATTTTTCCGGTTCGGCAGTTCAATCTATGATTTTTCATTCATGGATCTTGATAAGATCTTTCCATTTAGCAGCACCTTAGGATGGCATAGCCTTAAAGTTAAGGGCGAGGTTCAAATGAGGAAAGGCTTATTGTGGATACCTAGGCACCCAGAGACGAGGAAGGGCGTAGTAAGAGACGAAATGCTTCGGGGAGTTGAAAATAAGCATAGATCCGGAGATTCCCGAATAGGTTAACCTTTTGAACTGCTGCTGAATCTATGGGCAGGCAAGAGACAACTTGGCGAACTGAAACATTTTAGTAGGGAAAGGAAAAGAAAGCAAAAGCGATTCCCCTAGTAGCAGCGAGCGAAATGGGAGCAGCCTAAACCGTGAAAACGGGGTTGTGGGAAAGCAATAAAAGTGTCATGCTGCTAGGCGAAGCGGTGGAGTGTCGCACCTTAGATGGCGAGAGTCTAGTAGTCGAAAGCATCACTAGCTTATGCTCTGACCCGAGTAGCATGGGGCTCGTGGAATCCCGTGTGAATCAGCAAGGACCACCTTGCAAGGCTAAATACTCCTGGGTGACCGATAGCGAAGTAGTACCGTGAGAGAAGGGTGAAAAGAACCCCCATAGGGGAGTGAAATAGAACATGAAACCATAAGCTCCCAAGCAGTGGGAGGAGCCTTGGGCTCTGACCACATGCCTGTTGAAGAATGAGCCGGCGACTCATAGGCAGTGGCTTGGTTAAGGGAACCCACCCGAGCCGTAGCGAAAGCGAGTCTTCATAGGGCAATTGTCAATGCTTATAGACCCGAACCTGGGTGATCTATCTATGACCAGGATAAAGCTTGGGTGAAATTAAGTGGAGGTCCGAACCGAGTGATGTTGAAAAATCAGCGGATAAGTTGTGGTTAGGGGTGATATGCCACTCGAACCCGGAGCTAGCTGGTTCTCCCAAAAATGCGTTGAGGCGCAGCAGTTGACTGGACATCTAGGGGTAAAGCACTGTTTCGGTGAGGACCGCGAGAGCGGTACCAAATCGAGGCAAACTCTGAATACTAGATATGACCTCAAAATAACTGGGGTCAAGGTCGGCCAGTGAGACGGTGGGGGATAAGCTTCATCGTCGAGATGGAAACAGCCCAGATCACGAGCTAAGGGTCACATTTTATTCATGAAATGGGTTGGATTGGTATTAGTCTGGATACAGCAAAATAATCCTATTAGGTCTATGTACTTATTAGATCTAATAAGTATAAGTTCCTTTTGTCAGAATTGAGAAATTCTATTGCTTGAATCTTTAGTATTCTCTTATTTATTACATGTGTCTACTATTTAGGCAGAATACCATCACCCATTTTTATTAAGAAACTAAATGGAACCTCAGAAACGGGTGGGACTAAACATGACCAAGAGGTATCCACCGAAGAAGCTCCTTTTCCTTCTCTTTTTCGGAAGAAGGGGTAGATCTGGACAAAATCGATGAAATGGAAGAAATCCGAGTGAATGGAAAAGACAAAATTAATAAGGATGATGAATTCTGCGTTCGAACATACTATAAAACAGTTTCTGAAAATCTAGATGGAAATAAAGAAATTTTGAATTTAGAATTTTTCGAAAAAAAAAAAGGAGGATCATTCTTTATGCTTTGAAAAACCATTTGTAACTCTATTTTTCGATTATAAAAGATGGAATCGACCAAACCGATATATAAAAAATAATAAAATTGAAAATACTGTAAGAAATGAAATATCACAATATTTTTTTTATACATGTCAAAGTGATGGAAAAGAACGAATATCTTTTACATATCCCCCAATCTTTCCACCTTTTTTTGAAAATATCCAAAAAATGATTCCTTCATTTACAAGATAAAAAAAACCCTCTGACCAAGTTTCTACTTATTGGAGTTTGATGCACAAAGAAAAAAAGGAAAACTTAAAAAAAAAAAATTAAATCGAATTGAAGCTTTAGATAAGGAATGGTCTGTTGAAAATATACTGGAAAAAACGACTAAATTTTTTTATAACGAAGCTGAAAAAGAATATTTACCTAAAAATTATGATCGATTTTTGCATGGAATCTCTCGGGGAAGAATAAAAAAATTACCTCCATTCAAAATAATAACCGAAACCTATAGAAAAAAATAATATAGGAGGATCATGGACAAACAAGATTCATGGTCTACTTCTGAAAATAAATTATCACAAATTTGAGCAAACAATAGAAAATTTTAATAGAAATCTTTGTTAATAGAGAAAAAAACTTTCATTTTTTTCAGAACCCCAACAAGAAGAAAAAATTCATTCACATTCAGAAGAAGAAATAAAAATTTTTAATTTTTTATTTGATATCGTTAGAACTGATAGTAATGACCAAACACTTATAATTTTTTTTTTTAATTTCCATGAAATGAATAAAAAAGTTCATCGATGGTCATACAAATTAATAAGTGAGTTAGAAGAATTGGAAGGCGAAAATGAAGAAAATGTACCAATGGAGCCTGGAATTCGTTCAAGAAAAGCAAAATGTGTAGTGATTTTTACTGATAAAGCGCCACATGACGAGATTTATACTAATCTCAAATATAATAAAAATTCTGATCAAAAAGATGAAATGGCTTTGATCCGTTATTTACAACAATCTTATTTTCGTCGAGAGATAATTAAAGGATCCATGCGTTCCCAAAGGCGTAAAACAGTTATTTGGCAATTTTTTCAAGCAAAAGTACATTCCCCGTTTTTTTATCGAATATATAAATTTTTTTTTTAAAGATGTCATGTGGAAAACGAACAAAAGATTTTTTGATCAAAAAGAAGAAGAACAACCAGAAATAGAAGAAAAAAAAACGGATAGAAATTGCAGAGACTTGGGATAGCTTCCTATGGTAGAATCATATGAAATTATTCTCATAATTTGCAATCAATAATAAATCTAGATAATAAAAAAAATATATATATAATCATTTAGAAAAAAACTGGTGAATGAAGTGATAAATGATTCCGAAGATTCCAAAGCTATTAAGTTGTATGTTTAACTTCCCACTTCCACAAAACGTATTTTTTTTTGGTTAATATTTTATTTAAAAAGGAAAGAAAATCTCATTATTTGGTCCCATGACGAAAAGAAAGATATAAGAACATTGACGCAAAGACCATTCACTTCATCGACATTCGAAGTCAATGGTACCGATTCATGGATAACCACAGTGATTGAAAACCTTTCCCCGGTAGCCCGAGAAACTAATCCACCCACGTCACGTGAGATCGTCTCTTCAAAACTAATCCATGAACTCTCTCAGAGTTCACTCTTGTCTCCAACAACCTCTTTCTCCGAAGTCGGCTAGCATAGAGCAAAGTATCCAACACAAAACAACAAACGGTAAACATTCCTAAGGTCTCTCTTGCTTCTCCGATCCAACCACCAAGTTTAATCCACAAATCAAAGTAGAATCCAACACTAAATCAACTCCATATATAGAGAGGCAGCATCTTCATAACACAATAGAACAAAGACTCTACAAACGCCACGGCAGTCCGAGAGAGGAGAAGACTCCTCAACGGTGTCAAATGCTGGAAAATTAATCACATATAACATTCTGCTTTCCATGATCCATAGCACCCAAATCTTAAACGAAACCTATAGTTACAAACTTACAATAAAAAACCTGTATATAGTAGTTACATACAACCAAAACACCTGCAACCTAAATATTTCATAATTAAAATCTAAAACTATAACTAACACCAAATGCCCACACTAATTGTTGTAAATCCTACACACGAAAACGTAACACTACAAGAAAATAGTCGATTTGCAACGGAAATCTGCGACGGCTGAAAGTCCTCGCAAATTTGCGACGGAATTGCGAGTACTTTGCTAGGAAGACGAGAGAACTTGCAATTCCCTCGCAACATTTGCGACGGCACAGTCCCTCACAAATTTGCGAGGGATTTACTACAGACTTGCGATTCCGCGGAGTTTCTTCGCAAACAATTCGCAACTCTCTCGCAAATTGCGACGGATTAGCGATGACTTTATCCGTAGCAAATTTGCGAGAGAGTTGAAAGGGGTGAAGATGTCAGCAGTCACGTTTTCCCCGAGTGTAACTGTTTTGTCTCGCAAATATTGTGTATTTCCTAAACTCCTAAACTTAATAGAGTGTTAATAATGAAGATGAAGTATTTATGAGACTAGTAAAAGAGTATCTTCGAAAATTAGGGGCGTGCTCTGTAGAATGAATGCTCTATATGTGTAAATGAGCGGGCCTCTAAAAATTTAATCATCTGGTACTCTTTTAATGAATATATTAATATTTTATATTCACATAGAACGTCTATAGAGCAGTTCTCACAAATAATATCAATGTTTTGAAATCTGACCCGGATCGTGAACCGGACTAGCTCTCGGATCACCGGATCATCAGGTCAACTGGATTCGACCACTGGTTAATTGAGTAAAATATGTTTAATGCATTTATGTAAATAAATATTTTAAAAATATTATAAAAAGAGGATATCATGTTTAACAAATTATGAAGTTTAATAATAATAATAATAATAAAATGATTAAAACTTTTAAATCCAAATAAAAAATAAAGAACACTAATAAAACATCTCCAAAATAATTCACTGTTCTTACGCAATGTTCGAGAGATGAAAAAGAAGTTAAGATGAGAGGTGTGTCGTGAGTCATGTGTTGCCGTCTAAGCTCTAAACGAATAAAAGGTTCTAAAAGTAATTGAAATTGTGAATCCCTATACATTTTTTTCAAAAATCAAGTAGATTTTTTTGAACTGCTAACTGGCCGGGTTAACCTGGTCGCGGGTTAATAACAGTTTTTTCTGGGTTTTGCCGGTTTTATTACTACCGGTTATTAGCACTATACCCGAACCAGTAAAGTCTCTGGGTCGCGGGTTAACCGGTCAGATCCGCCGGTCCATGCCGAGCGTGAAAACATTGAATAATATATATATAACCAGAGCAATGTATCCTCTTTCACCAATCAGACCGTTTAAGCGACCTAAAGAACACCAACTATCAAACCAGAAAGAGGTGGTTATTCAATTCTTGACCTCCACAGATGAAACTGTTTCGCGAGCTCTCTGTATTTGAGGATCTTTTTCCAAATCCACGAACCACCAGTAGTGTTATCACTGACAGCCCAAAGCGAGTTTCCACGCAGGAGATTGTGTTTTACCCACACTACCCACATCGAGTCTTTTGCATAGCAAACCTTCCAAATCAGTTTCAACATATTGATCTTATTAGCTTCCTCAATAGAGTGCAGTCCCAAACCCCCTTCACTCTTTGGGAGATATACCTCGGACCATGCTACTTTTATTTTCCGAGCATTCATGCATGGTCCAGACCAGAGAAAAGCATAACACATCTTATGAAGTTCTCTAATACAAGCTTTAGGCAATCTAAAGGCTGATAACCAAAAGTTGATAAGACTGAAGATGACTGATCTGATAAGCTGAAGGTGACCAGCAAATGATAGCATTCGAGTCGTCCAATTACTAATTTGGAGCCGGATTTTCTCCAACAGAGGTGAATAGTCCGCAGTAGACATTCGTTTCGGTGACAATGGCAAGTCAAGGTACCGAACTGGAAAGGTTCCACTGGCAGATGGGAACTGTTGGAGGAGTTCGACCTTATTTTCCGGTGCAACACCTGCTGTGTATATGGTAGATTTTTCTAGACTCACTTTTAAGCCCAAGTGGATTGAAAAATCATCAAAAACCCTCAAAACACCCATAACAGAACACTGATTGCCCGCTACAAACACCATCAAATCATTTGCAAAACATAAATGGGTGAGTTGCAAGTTCTTACAGTTCAGATGGTAGTCAAAGACCTCGTTTCTAGCTGTTACATCCAATCTACGTGAGAGGACATTCATGCATACGAAAAACAAATAGGGGCTAAAGGAGCAGCCTTGCCGGAGTCCATGTTTACTACCAAAGTAGCCTGCAAGTTCACCGTTCACTTGTACTGAAAATGATGCAGTAGTGATGCAAATCCGTATCCACTTGACGTACTGCTCAGAAAACCCAAGTGCGCGTAAAGTAGTAAGCAAGTAGCTCCATTGGACTGAATCAAAAGCTTTGGAGATATCTATTTTCAAAGCACAGCGAGGAGATACCGCATCTTTGTGGTAATCCTTAATGACTTCAGTTGCAAGTAGAAGGTTTTCCAAAAGCAATCTATTCTTGACAATAGCAGACTGGTTTGGTGAAAATGAATTTGGGAAGGATAATCTTAAGCCGGTTCGCAAGGATCTTAGAGATGACTTTTTAAAAGACATTGCACTATATATGTCCATGTTAGAACAAAAAGTTTAGGGAATTGTTATCTTTTTATTCTCTATTCCATAAGATATAACATATATATAGGAATATAATATTAGGTTTTAGGGTTTACACTAATGGGCCGATAATAGGTATCCATACAACAATATAATCATTTATAACACTCCCCCTTGGATGACCATTATAAAAATATAGTTGCAAATGCGCATGTGAGATGCTGCCTTGTTAAAAACCTTACATTGAAAACCCATTGGGAAAAATCATGGTTAAGAGAAAAAGAGTACAACGCGCTTTTACTCCCCCTCATGAATACATAAATTGAAATTTTCGAGATGACGTGATCCCATATGATGAAGTAACTTCTTGAAAGTAGTGATTGAAAATGCCTTTATAAATGGTTCGCCAAATCTTCTCTTGAATGAATCGTAGTAAATGTGTATCACCATTTTTTTATCGGTTATGGGATTCGCAAGTGTTCCATCTTCATCATTATCTTTGCTTCTCACGGTCTTAAAGACTTTGAAGATGATAGACTTTCACCATTGGAATCATAATATTTTTTTTCAGGTGTTTATCTTTCGCGTGTTCTTTGTTGTCTCGTTAAAAACCTTTCAAGGAAAAACCCATTAGGATAAAAACCATGATAAGGGAAAAAGAGTAAAGCCACGCTTATGATCATATTTCTCCCCCTGAAAGCATCATCTTCAGGTTATGTATTATGATCATAAATATCAACTTTCTGAACTGTTATAAACAGCGCTTTCAGGTACAAACTCATATGGTCATCATATATTCTCCTGGGTCATTGAACTTTAAGTCATTTGAACCCCTTTCATATAGAAGATATATTTGAACTTTAAGCCCAAATCTTTTTTTACATACAATCTTCCAAACAATCATCTTATACATAGGAGTTATTCATAATCTCGTTGTAAAACTTTCTCTTTCAACTCTTCTTCTTAGTATGGTACTACAAGACCATTTTTCTATGTAAACATCTCTTTCATCATATGTCAAATCTGTAACCTCAAGAAATTTCATGAAATATCTGATCTTATACAATAAGATTTCTCCATCTTTCAGGAGTAATATTTTATCACTGATTATTTCTCCATATATTCCTTGGTATGTGAAATCTCATAGAGATAAACTCTCACCCTTTTCTCTTCAAAGGTGTCAAAAAGGCATCGAGACTTTTTCTTGCTTTTACAATATTCTCGAGAACTATAAAGTATTGCTTCTAGCAATATAATTAGCAATATAATTATTTTAAGGGATATATCTCTTATAGTTTGAAAACCTTCTAAACAGATTAAATCAAGTCTTGCCTTATTTTCAAACTCATAAGAGATCTACATAGTTGCTTCCACCATATGAGAGTGCATTTCTCATAATAAATATCAAGTATTTATGAGAATCATTGTACTACTACATGTACTTTATTTCTCATAAAGATCCCCTTATGTCCCACTCATTTTACACTTTCAAGTGTAAGGACTACAAGTCTAAATATTATTTGTTTAAGAGACTTGAACTATTTCATAGTTACCTCTTTCAATGATTAACCAATCATTCTTTGTGTACATTTTCAATAAAACTTTCTATTAACCGCAGTTTATGATCCTCGATTTTTATCCATAACATCATCAACTGCAACACTGCATGCAAACATATTACGACGTCGATTTGCTTATTGGTTCCCTTTCTTTCTAGACATGACTCAACTTGTTGAGATTTCTTTTCATTATGATTCTCAGGTACCTGAATCTCTTTCTTACTCATGTCTAAGTCTCTTCTAGCGATTCTTCATATCTCTTTGCTTCCTTCGTGTCATATTAAATTATGCTTCATTTCTTTTCCGAGGATGCTTATATTTGGAACCATAAGTCTATCACATTTCATGCGATCTTTAGATTTACTAGCAGTTCATTTTATCTTTCTAGGACATTAATTGGAGCACAACTGGTATATGTGGCTTTTTCACTCAAGGTCAGAAAATGGTTCTGGCATGCTTTTAGCATCTTTGCAAACTTTGCAAATAAATTATCTTTTGAAATTCTTGCGCACATTTCTCAGTACGAGGATCAAGATAATTTCTTCCAAAATATTTCTTTACCAGCTGTTTATTTTCTCCCCCTCACGTTGAAAAGACTGACTCACTGAAACAATAGTCTCTGCATCTCGAGATATTCAATCATCAAGAGAAATCTATATCTAATATTTTCAACATTCTTTCAAAATTCCATCTTAATCATTTGGTGATGGACGATGAGAAACCAGATATATTCCATCTAAATGTGTTATACATCTTCGTCCAATGAACGATGGTTACCCAGTCCTCTATTTAGTAAATCCTCCGCAAACCATGAAGCAATAAAATAATGAGGCATAGCTAATGAAATAAAATTTCCTCGTGAAGGCATAACTGATCAGTCCTGAACCAAGAGATCAAATATATAAAGCATGCCTAAAGATTAAAGCATAAACAATTCTATTTCCTAACGTATGATATGGGCATGAGGCTATGATTATGAAATATGAGATTGATACTTATCTCGATTGAGTAATTGGAAACCGTGTGCTACGGTGAGTTCAAAGGCGGAGATAAAAACGTCAAGAAAACATAGACATCTTGAATCAAAAAGATCGGAGATGGCATCATAGGGTGATCTAAACCAGAAACCATGTCTCAAAGCAACTAAACCAACCAAAGCATGTGTCTTATGAACAAATCAGATGGTGTTAGAACTCGATATACAAATTTACAAACTGACTTAAAACCACCGGACCATGAATCCAAACAATAAGGCATTAATCGATAATCAAAAACATGGTTATATATATCAGATATTCAAATCTGTATTGAGCCATAAGTCAATAGTGAAACAATATAAAATATGGTATTGACGTGCGGCCATAAGTATAATTAAATCATGATTACTTATCTTTTCTTGGTAATCATGAGTGGTCAGATCGGAAACGTCGTCGGAAACAAAGGTTGGTTCGAAACTTCGAATAGGGTTTTTGAAAAGTACTATCCATTAGAGACATCAATAATCAACGATTCAATTAAACAATCAACATATAAAATTTAATGCTTTCGACCACTTGATAAATTTTTTCGGTTTTTTTCTTTTTTTTTTAGAATTAACCGAACCAACAATAAAGCAACAGCTGATAATAATCGAATGATTAAATATGAACAGATCTCTCTTCACAATAACTAAAACAAGTAGATATTTAAAGCATGATCCGTTAAACAAAAGAGCATCAATCGATCATAAAGTAAACATAATAATATAAGTCAATACTCCAAACTGATACGGTTAAGGTCGAACGTGGAGCATAATCGGTAATCAAGCGTTACACAACATGAATCAATCAATAAAGCATGAGACGATTGATATATATATTAAAGCATGTGAAGTCAAAGCAATATGGTTTAGAATTAAACATGTGTCGACTTGTTATAAAGATCAACAAATCTAAATTACACTAAGCAATAACGATTATAGATTCGTTTCCCAAAAACAATAGTAATGATAAAACAATAACGATCTTTATAAACAAGTATGACCGTTCTGTAATATAGCATGAAACGAACGATAATAAAAGATGATGTTACTTATCTGAATAATGAAACCGTGGATTCAGAGGTGTTGGAGATCCAGAACGGAGACACAATTATTTGCTCGGTCGGCTAAGGATTTTTTATTTTTCTTGACGGGCTAGGGTTTAGAGCATACGGATGACATGTTAGAACAAAAGGTTTAGGGAATTGTTATCTTTTATTATCTATTAAATAAGATATAACATATATATAGATACAATATTAAAGTTTATGGTTTACACTAATGGACCACAATAGGCATCCATACAAAAATATAATGATTTATAACAGTCCAAAATATATAAGGCAATTCTCACATATATATATATAGAACATATGATAATATATATGACAGGAATAATAAAAATTTATATCGTATTTTATACATATGTCTACAACGAAAACTAACATATACCAGAAAATAATCTGACAGCAAGATTATATAGAAATCTGTATATAAACTCCAATTCAAAGGTAAGTATGTTCATATAGAAAAACATGTTATTGGGAGAAATCAACAGTCTCTAACTATGAGTTATGTTGCCCTCATGACTCAAAAATCCCTTGTATATATATATATATATGAGTTATGTTGCTTTCGAGACTTAATTGAAAATAAACAATCTCTTCTTAGAGTCTTGATGAAATAGTTTGGTGTTCTTATATATACCACATAATTTCGACATTGCTAGGTTCATTCATAAGAAAAATGAAAGGAGTACTTTATTTAAGTTGATTCGAATACAAAGACAATACAATGTCATCTGTAGAAATTAAATTTTTGATACAAATCCTGACAATATCCTGTCGAGAAGTTTTTAACGATCTCCGAAAAATCTTGAGAAATTCTCGACAGCATTTTATGCAGCGCGATTACGAGCAGTTTCTTTTTTTTCTAGATATAGTCCGCAATCCAACCAACTTAGGCTCAATAAGGAAACAATATTTTCCATTGTCTTCCCAGGTGTCTTTGGACGCCAGTTTCAAGTTCCTCTTCTGGCACATCTCATTGAGTTCTGTCATTGGATGGTTCTTGAAATTTTCTAAAAGTATTATTGGCTCCATAAATGGTTTTATCACCTATATATTTAATTTTTCAACACAAAAAAAACTACATATCTATATATATATATATATATATATATATATATATATATCATAAATCACTCGATGACCTCAATCTAGTAGCTAGCTATAGATATTTATAACTTATTGTGAAATATATTATGTATGTATAGTTACGTTAAGTTACCTTCCAAACGGCTTGGATGCACTCGCAGTCTATGTTTGCTAGAGATTTAGGTACTTTCAAAAGACCGTGCGAATGTAATGGATGTTCTTTTATTGCTTCAACAAATTCCATTATCTGCATATATATATAATTAGTAATATATGTACATCTCATTAATATAGTTCACATATAACACACAGCCAATTACAAATGTTTTTATTTACGAAAATGTTAATATAGGGCAAGGTATATCAAATAAAGAAAACATTCATTGGCTGAAATTGACTCTATAGGATTTAAATTGAAATAGAGAATTTAGCGGGAAAAAACACAAAGTTGACAAAAAAAAAAATCATTTTTGTTTTTGTTTTGTTGAATCATTTATGCTCGCCGGTTTAATAGATAGTTTTGGTAATTGGGAATTGGGAATTGGGGAGAGGATCCTTTACGAGATTAACCGAATCGGAGACTCCATCGTTCTCCCACGTCCTCCAACACTTTGGCTTGGGAATAGGTATAAACCTTTAGCTTCTGTAACCTCCTTGTTAATTTATCATTGTTGATTGCAATTTTGGGATGTGGATCTTCTCTGTTCTCCATGATTTCCTCCGGTTCCTACAAGCACTCTCAAATTCTTGTTCTTTTGAGCTTCTTCTAGATTATAGATATTAGATAGACTGGTTTTGATGTAGCTGTTGTAAGGTTTGAATCTTTAGCTTCTCTAATCTTGTTATTTGTTCTTAAAACTTCGTTAATTTAGCTTCATCGCGTAGTTGTGTGTGCTCAAATCTTTCTAAACTGGATCTTATATTTTTTTTAAACATAACTTTTCAAGTGATCATGCAACTTGAAAACCTCAAAAAAGTAAGTTGACTTTCTATTAACTTTTTTAAAAAGCTTTAGACATCCTTGAAGTTCGTGTGCGTGTGTGTATTTCAGGTGATCTCTCGATGTGTCAAACATGGACTACTACTACCGGTGTTTAACAATCTAGTAAGCTTGACTTTTGGGAGTAAGAATAAACGAGGTTGGAGACTACTGCCGTATCTGCTTAAGCAGTCTCCAATGCTTGAAACTCTAACCATCCAGGTATATATATCATTTGCTTAACCCGTTAAAGAATCTATCTATCTATAGTTAGAGGGACACAAACATAGGTGTTGATCATTTACATGCATCTATCCAGGGTCTGGATGGTCATATATCTGATGTGACTATGCATGCATCCCAAGTGGAAGTGTGGTTAGGGAGGCACTGCTAAAGAGTTGGAGCACTTGAAATTCTTAAGTATTTTGATACAAAATTCATATTTTTGTAAGTCCATACCTATACATAACTTCAATAGTTTGTGTTTATGGTTTAAATGGAGTTTTTTCTTATTAGAAAATGAGAATTTTTGCAATTTTATAAAATTGATTTTTCAGTGTTTAATGATTCATCTAATTTGTACTGTTTTACATTCAATGTATGATGATACATCTTTTTGCATATATGTTACCATTTGACATTTTTAATTATCTACACGTTGAAATTATTATTTTTAGAAGGAAAATAAACTATAAAAAAGTTATTCCACAATTTTGTTTTTAAGAAAAAGAAAATTTTCCATTTTTGAGGAAAAGAAAATAAATGAAAAAAAAAAAAAATGTTTTGTCAAATTAAGAAACCTTGGTAAATTGGTTTTTGAACCCATGTGTCCGCTTCAATTCAATTTTGAGTGTAACTACTATTAGTAAATATGGATATCCAACCCAAAACCATTTGGTAATGAGTAGAGGGATCCATATACTATTTATATTAGTCCTAAATATTGCCAAGTTTCGATGTGGGACAATTCTAATACACTCCCCTCACGTTCAGGATCGATATCTGAAACGTGAAGTTTGTGGGACTGGACATCCACGAGTGTACCCCATAATCGAGACATTGGTCCTTAACCTTGGGCTCTGATACCATATTAGTAAACATGGATATCCAACCCAAAACCAATTCACAATGAGTGGAGGGATCCATGTACTATTTATATTAGTCCCAAATATTGCCAAGTCTCGATGTGGGACAATCCTAATATATATGACGAACAAGAGAGAGAAGAAGAAAGGGAAAGTTTGTTAGGATTACTGAATACTTTCTTCATTCAATTAATTTGTAAAATGTACATGTGAGTTGTAATATATACAAATATCTATTCTGAGTTAACCAACTAACCAGCTAAGCTAACCGACTAATTAACTTAAACCGAATAGCATCCTCAATAGTCCCCCTCAAGATGAGACGTATATGTTATGAAGACTCATCTTGTATTTGAGATGAGCATGTTGATGAGGAAACAGAGGTTTGGTGAGGATGTCAGCGACCTGATCTTCAGTATTTACATGTAGTATCTTTATGAGACCCTTGTCCAGCTTTTCACGAATAGTTTGGCAATCCACTTCTATGTGTTTTGTGCGTTCGTGGAAGACAGGGTTGGTGGCGATGTAGATTGTTGTTGTACTGTCTGAGAAGAGAACCGGAACAGAGGGTGACTTGATCCTCAAATCAGAGAGAAAAGTAGTAATCCAGATCATCTCACACGAAGCAAGAGCCAAAGCGCGATACTCTGCTTCAGCAGAAGAGCGGGAAACTGTTTGCTACTTCTTGGAACACCAAGAAATGAGAGATGACCCCAAGAACATGGTAAAACCAGTCGTAGAACTTCTGCTGTCTCTACAAGCAGCATAATCATTATCAACAAAGGCTTTAAGAGTGAGATCTGGATCCGCAGAATAAAAGACACCTTGGCCAATAGTGCTTTTGATGTATTGCAGAACCTGATACTCAGCCGTAAGATGAGATGTGCAAGGAGCAGAAGAAAGCTGGCACAACTTATTCACATCAAAGGTTATATTCGGACGAGTGATGGTCAAATACATTAACCTGCCAACAAGACTTCGATACATCTCCTTATCATGGAGAATATCACCATCAGTCTTGGATAATTGGAGATTTGGAACCATTGGAACATTCATTGGCTTACAAGCCCACATACCAGAGGAGGTAAGAAGCTCAAGAGCATATTTTCTTTCACAAATGGAGATTCCAGAGGTGTTACGAGCAATTTCCAATCCAGGAAAGTATTTCAAAGGACCAAGCTCACGTAACATGAAACTTTGTTTTAAAGCCTCTATCAATTGACGAGCACCAGTCTCGGAGGTACTGGAAATGACAATGTCATCAACGTACACAAGAACGGCCAGAAAATCGGAACCATAACTCCTGGTAAACAATGTGTGATCCCCATGACCTTTAGTGAAACCCAACCGAAGCAAAGACTCTGAAAATTTCAGAAACCACTTACGAGATGCCTGTTTAAGACCGTAAATGGACTTCTTCAAACGACAAACAACATTCTTAGGCATAGAGTCCCCCTTAATCTCTGCATATCCTTCTGGTAAACACATATAGATATCCTCATCTAAATCACCATTCAAGAAAGCATTGGAAATGTCAAGTTGAGTCAAGAACCACTTCTTCGAGGCTGAAACTTTGAGCAACCATTTCACGGTGACCATCTTTGCAACCGGTGAGAAAGTCTCATTGTAGTCCAAACCCTCCTTTTGAGTGTACCCCTTAGCAACCAAACGTGCTTTATAACGTTCAAGACTGTCATCTGCATAAAATTTCAATGTGAAAACCCATTTGCAGCCAATCACTTTCTTACCTGGAGGCAAACTAGTAACATCGAAAGTAAGAGTTCTCTCCATTGCACCTATCTCCTTATCAACAGCCTCACACCATTCCTTGGAATTCTTTGCCTCAACATAGGATTGAGGGATTGGAATTTGAGTGATGTTATTTATATAACACTTATAGGATGGTGAAAGTTGTGAATAAGAAAGAAAAGAGGAAATAGGATGAGCAATATCACTGTCAAAAGAGTAACAATGATAATCGCTCAAATGAGCTGGTGGTTTCTTAACTCTCGAAGTAGAAATTTGTGGTGGAGGTGGAAAAATTTGTGGTGGTGAGAGAGAGTGAGGATCTGAAATACCTAAAGACAAAGTATCCATTGGTGTGAAGCATGCATTTGGAACCTCAAGTTTCTTAGGATCTGCCAATGGAAAGACATCCTCAATAAACTCAACATTTCGAGATATATACGTCATGTTACTCTCCAAATCCATGACCTTATATCCTTTGTATCCAGCAGGATAGCCTAAAAAGATGCAAGCTCTTGCCCGAGGTTGAAAATTATGCCTCTGTTTAGGAGAGGTTGAAGCGTACAAGCAACCAAACGACCTAATACGAGTATAGTCAGGCGTCTTACCAGAGAGAACCTCATACGGAGTTTTATTAGAAAACAACTGAGACGGTGTCCGATTGATAAGAAAAACCGCCGTCAAGATGCAATTCCCCCCCAAAGAGTCAATCGCACATTCGACTGGAAGAACAAAGATCTTGCTACATTCAGTATGTGTTGGTGTTTACGCTCGACAACCGAGTTTTGTTCAGGAGTCTCTGGACAAGAATGATATGAAATGATTCCTTGATCTTGATAAAACTTAGTGAACTGCAATTCCTTTGCATTGTCTGGTCTAACACTCTTCACTTTGGAATTGTATTGTGTTTCTACTAGTTTGATGAAAGCAGGAAACACTGTTAGAACATCACTTTTGTTCTTCAGTAAATAAACCCATGTTGCACGAGAGTGATCATCAACTATAGTTAAAAAATATCTATATCCTTCAACTGTTTCCACTGAAAAGGGTCCCCAGACATCAATGTATAACAACTGAAAATTCTCATTACAAATGTTGTTCTCAGATGGAAAAGATAACTTCCTCTGCTTAGCCAAATGACAACTATGGCAATAAGCAGACTTCTTATTCTTGTGTCCTGTAGTGCCCAAAACTTCAGAGATAACATCCAGTCTGGTGTAAGAAGGATGACCAAGCCTCTTGTGCCACACAATGATATCCACCACGACATTAATTGAAACTGATGAGAAGTCTATATCTAGCACATAGAGTTTTCCAATACGGCGACCTTTACCAATCATCACCCCCTTGGTAGGATCCTGTATTTCACAACAAGTAGGATCAAAGATCACTCTAGAGCCTATGTCACCAGTTAAAGATCTGATACTTATCAAACTTAAACGAAACTAAGGTATGAATAAGACATTGTTAAGAAGAATGTCCTTGTTCAACCTAACCATGCCCACTCCACTGATCTTAATATGCTGTCCATTTGGCATATTCACAAAACTCTCCACAGAAGTATCCAAAGAGACAAAAACATCTTTCTCATGTGACACATGGTGAGTTGCACCAGAATCAATCACCCATGTGTCGTTTGACAAAATGTGTTTAGAAACCGCCAATATACTAATAAAAGAGTAGACTGAGTTAGAGAAGGAGATATCAGGGTGATTTAAAGGCGATTGGGAAGTACTTGCTTCTGCTTGAGTAACAACCAGAGTCGAGGGTTGAAGCTGGGAGCTAAAAAGAGCAATGATGTCTTGGAGTTGATCTTTAGAGAGATTACCAATCATGCCTTCAAGAGATTGTTTTGCAGGCATAGGAGACAAAGAAACTTGAGCAGCAACCGGTTGAACACTCTGTGGTTTCTAAGTTTTCTCACCAAACTTCCCTGTTGGAGTGAATCCTGGTGGAAAACCATGCTTACGGTAACAACGCTCTGCAATATGTCCCACTCGATTGCAGAAATAACAAATTGGTCTACCATTGTTTGGACCATTTTGAACGTACAAGATAGCAGGAGCAGGAGAGAGTGCATGATCCAAAGAGTCTTGAGACACTTGAAAAACCGTAGGTGGAGTGATAGTAGTGAACGTCTTCTGGCTGTCATCTTGGTCCAAAATCTTATAAACTTCAACAAGTGGAGGAAGAGCTTTCTTGGCAATGATCTGTCTGCGAACAATAGCATAAGACTCATTCAAACCAGCCAAGAACTTAACCGTCTTTGCCCTCTCTGCCTTCAAATGCAGACGAGCAGCTTTACCACAGACACAAGGATCATCTGGCTCCTTTGAGCCATCAAGTTGATCCAACAGCGTCTTCAGACGAGTATAATACTCTGACAAGGACAAAGAACCTTGACGCAAATCCTGAATCTCCTGAGTAAGAGTATATGTGCGTGGAAGATTGGTCAAATGGTAACGACCATAGAGATCACACCATATATTTGTAGCATCATTCATACACAGTATGCTACGATAAATCTGAGGAGAAATAGCATTAAGCAACCATGCTTTGACCATACTGTTGCATCTAGACCACAAATCAAAGTTTGGATCTAAAACTAGAGCCCTAGGCAAAGAACCATCGATAAACTTGATCTTCTTCTTTGCATCTAGTCAAATACGCATCGCATAACTCCAGTCATCATAGTTCGTTTCCTCTAAACGAAGAGAGATGATGTTCAAACCTGGATTATCTACGCTGTGTAGGAAGAAGGGTGAATGAGTTGGATCAACGATCGCAGATGATGCAACAACTCGCGAGACCCCAGAAACCTGAGAATCGGTCACTGATGGTGAGATCGGAGGAGAATCATTGACATCGGAGGTGGATCGGGTTGATCTACAAACAGCGGAACTTGTAGAAGCCTTCGATCGAGCTGGTTTCCGATTCACACGAACTGTAGTCACCATTGTGACGAAGATGGGAGCTCAAAACTTGAGAAATCAGATCAAAATCAAAGAAAAATTGAGCTCAGATGGCTCTGATACCATATGACGAACAAGAGAGCGAAGAAGAAAGGGAAAGTTTGTTAGGATTGTTGAATCCTTTCTTCATTCAATTAATGTGTAAAATGTACATGTGAGTTGTAATATATACAAATATCTATTCTGAGTTAACCAGCTAACCGACTAATTAACTTAAACCGAATAGCATCCTCAATAACTAGTTAACTACTAACCATAACCAGAAGTTTCAATTCAATCGGTAAACGAAAAGGTTGAAGCTTTTACCTTTTTTTACCCTTTTTTAATTGCAATTGTAGGATTTGAATCTTCTATGATCTCTGTTCCCTTATGATTTTCTTACAAGTGCTTAAATTGTTGTTCTTTTGAGCTTTCACTAGATTATAGCTAGACTGGTTTTGTAATGAGGCTGCTGTAGTAGTTTGACACTAATCGGCTTTCTCGTGCTACTCTAGCTCTAATCTTCCTTTGCTTCAATTTTTTTAAAAGAGGGATAAAGCTTGAACCTTTATTTTTTCTGAAACTTCGTATTAATTCAG
This sequence comes from Camelina sativa, assembly GCF_030686135.1. NCBI lineage: Eukaryota > Viridiplantae > Streptophyta > Magnoliopsida > Brassicales > Brassicaceae > Camelina > Camelina sativa. The sequence continues at coordinate 15,566,442 of NC_141890.1, forward strand.
CTATATCGTCTAGTAATTGTGAAATCTGTCATTCATGGTTTGTGGAACTTCCCTCTTCGTTGCTATCTCTCTGGTTATTATTATAACATTCAGACACTTTTGAGCTCTCGCTAGGTTTTAGAAATATCCAATTTTTTTTTTATTTCGTTTGGTGCGTTATGGCTTTTATCCAGCAGCTGAATCACTCTGAGCTCACTTCAATGTTTCAGGCACTTACTTTTAAGGAAGAAATTGCTTCTGTCTCTCTATGGATACCAAAAAGTTGGATACTGGCTCCGATGATGCAATTGCAATCAGCTGGCTCCCTCATGAGGTTCTGGGCGACATCTTGTCCAGAGTTCCGACCAAACTGGCTGCTTCAACATCTGTTCTCTCAAAAAAGTGGAGGGATGTGTGTGCATTGGTGCACAATCTCGATTTTGATAATTCTGTCTTCCTGCAACCGGAAGATGGTAAGCGAGAGAGGGACGAGATCCGGGAGTGCTTCAGGAACTTTGTCGATAGAACACTGGCTTTGCAATGCGCTTCTCCGCTCAAGAAGTTCTCTCTAAAATATCACATTGGCGATGACAGTGAGATGGATCATATGTACCCCTCGATACGTAATGCCGTAGAACGTGTTGTAGTGGAGCTTGACGTTAGTATTGAGCCTACCTATGGTGACATCTTGCTGCCTTATGAGTTCTTCATGAGCAAGACATTGGTTAAGCTGACACTGGGGACACGAGTTTCTTTTGGAAAGTTTCCCTCAGATTTGTCTCTTCCAGCACTTAAGAGTCTCATCTTGGACTCGGTCATTTTCGAATATGAAGATCTGTGTCATGTGCTTCTTCCTGGTTGTCCGGTGCTCGAGGATTTAGTCGTACGTCACAAGTACTTCGAAGCACTCCCATACTGCATATCGAGTCGGAGCATCAAGAAGCTATCAGTTCACTACGATTGTGAGCTTGAAATTGGTCCTTATAGTATTATGTCATTTGACGCCCCAAGTCTTGTGTCCTTGGACTACTCCGATTATGCCTTGGCTATATACGAACAAGTTAACTTGGCTTCCCTAGTGGAAGCTAAGATGGATATTCGTTATTCTAAAAGAATCGAGAGGCCTGATGTATCAAGTCTCATTGAAGGGATATGCAACGTGGAGACCCTGCATCTTTCTCCCGGTTCTGTTGATGTAAGTTTGCCACTTTCTTTTCTTTCTTTGCAACTTTGTAAAGAGCTTGGACATTCTCTCTAAGTGTGTGTGTGTGTTTCAGGTGATTTTTCGATGTGTTAAACGCGGAATACTTCTACCGGTGTTCAACAATCTGGTAAGCTTGTCTTTTGGGAGTAAGAATAAACGAGGTTGGAAACTGCTGCCATATCTGATTGAGCAGTGTCCAAAGCTGGAAACTCTAATCATTCAGGTATAGATATCATTAGCAAAACCATGAAACGAATAGTATATATAAAGAGAGACAGGGATAGGGACTTAGTGGTTGATCCCTTACACATGCATCTTCTTACACATGCTTCTTCTCCAGGGGCTGGATAGTTACAGAGGGGATGTGACCTTTCATCCATCCCAGGTGAAGGTGTTGCGTGTTCTTGGTTATGGAGGAACCGCTAAAGAGTTGGAAGACTTGAAGAAATTGATTGGGGAATCGGAATGCCTTGAAGTGGTGCAAGTGGAGGTTGTGCAAGGTGTTGTGGTAGATGGTGGCGTTATATCGCAAACATACAACGATCTAAGGAGGCTCCTTGGTGTTTCACTTCCATCCAAGTGCAAGATCACGGTCGCATAATTCAACTCCACCAGGATCTTCAACAACCTTCAAAGAAAAAACAAGTAGTAGTCATGCATAGCAGCACTTGAGAAAATGGATAGACATCTTATATATATTTGAGAACAGCAATGTTTTTACCATCATTTTTTTTCTAGAACACTTGATATAATGATATGCTTTCAACTTTTAAATCGTATTTATATCCAATTATATGATTTTTGGAGTTGAATTGGGTAGCAATCCCGGATATAATTTGTTGGTAAACCGAGCTAAACGTCAGCTAAACTGATGGTATACCTACTAATCAAATTACTCTTATAAGGCTCAAGCGAAACGGCGTTTCGTAGATCACCATTATGGTTTGTTTCTTCTTTTTCAGCTTCAATTCCAAGTCTTTTTTTTTCCCCGGCTATTCCAAGTCTATTAATTAAATTACTCTTAAAAGTCTAATAATTATTTTGCACTAATGAAATTAAGAAAAATATTACAAAGAAAAAATAACAAAATTTCCATAAATTTGTATAGAATTTTAATAAATAATTTTACTTTCAATAATTTATTGTGTGAGTGTTTAATTTTATAAAATTTTGAAGTTATAGATAATAAATTAAAAAACATATATAATATTGAAACACAAATTATTTATTATTTGTAATTAAAAAACCCTATGCTTTTTTTCTTCTTCTTCTAAATGGCGTATTATTGGGGAAGTTGTGAAGAACAAACAGAGAATAACAAAACAAGAAGAATTCGAAAAGGAAGAATGAAAATCGAGTTTTCAAACACTCTGCAGAGAGTGACGAAGCCTTTAGAGATCAGGTTTTTTTTTCCTTCCATCCCTCTCAATCTCTTATACATTGTTTAATAACACCTATTCTTCTTCAATTATGTTGAATCTGACCAGGATAAGTTTTTGAGGTTTTAGGATTTCGATTAGCCTCCACTTAAAATGTATGTGCGAACGCTTTGGCGCGTACAACTCCATATCAAGTTTTATATGTAAACAATTTTTCATTAGTTCATATAAACTAGTGTTATCTACGCCATTTTGTTTAGTTCATATCAAGGCAATTTTTCATTAGTTCATATCAAGGCCATTTTGTTTCATCTTTTATTATATAAACTAGTGTTATCTACGCACATGGTACCATTTGTTTTACTAAAACTTTTATATAAAAACAAAATATAGTTTTTATTGAATCAAAGTCTACAAATGTAATTTTCAAATTTTAAATCAATTTTTACTGAATCTCCTAAAAGCTCAAGGAGTTCGTACGAATCGATTTTGGTAAAACAAAATCGATTTGAAACTGATGCTAAATAATAATAAAACACATAGTTTAATAGTACTCGGTAGACTAAATAAATACAAAATACATGATATTATTTATACAATCCATTTAAATTATATTTAAAAGTTGAACAAAAAAATATATAATAATTTTTTAAATCTTATGTATTAAAATGTAGACTTCATATTTTTCACATTCAATTTTGTTTTGTAAAATATCATAAAGTTCATATTTAATTTTATCTACATTACAAATGGCTTTCTATTTCTTCAATCTAATTTAATTTTACAACAAATCTAACATATTTTAATTTGTTCAAAAAAAAAAATCTAACATATTGGCCCTTACATATACAACACAAAGTTTCATATATACTTATAAATACATATTCGATCCCAAATCATCTTTTATTAATATTCATTTGTGTTGTCTATATATTTTAATCATTACTTTTTAAAAAAATTATTGTCTCATGTTGCATTTTAAAAAATAATTTCATAGAAACTAATATATCTTTGCAGTTTTTATGATATATCAAGTTTGTCTTGAAAAATATTTATTTAATATAAATGATAAAATTATTTAATATGAAAATGATCAATTGCTAAAAGGCAGCTAATTATTTTTAATATATATTTATTCATATTTAACTATATCAATATTAAATCCATGCAACACATGAGATACTTTCTAGTTTAGTAATAAGTTAAAATCAATAAGTGAAATATGATAAAATCAATTTTAATGATAAAATAAACTATCTTCCACAAGTTAAACTTTTCTTATTTAAAATTTATTTTATTGAAATTTAAATTATGTTTAGGAGTTTTTTTTAGTTTAAAGAAAATTAAAATTGACATAATTAACATCAACTGATTAAATTGTAAAAGCGATTCTTTAAGCAAATTAAATTGTAACATCAATTTCTTCACTAAAGGATAATTTAAATATAATAATTTAAAAATAACTAAAAGACTCATTAGTATTTTCATGATTTTGGTACTTTATATATAATAATTATATCTATATAACCTGGTATTTTTGGATTTTCACCAATATAACATATTAATATATACATACATACTATAATAGTTGCTAATCTGATTTTTTTTTGGCGAGATAAACACGACATAATTCCACTTTCAAGAGGTTCTGAGATGTCAAAATAATGTAAATGCCACATCTTTTGTATTTGCATCTTAGGTTTCCTGAAAATAAAGTCACATATACACAAAAAAAATCAGAAACACAAAGAAAATTAATAATTGCTAGAATTAAATCTATTTTGAAATTATGTAGAACAATTACACCAAAATTAATGGTATTTGCAATTATGTAGAACAATTACACCGAAATTAATAACATTTGCAATTATGTTTGTTACCTTTTAAAACATTTAATTTCTATAAAAAAAATCAAATATAGGTCATGCTTGTAGATAGGTTTCAATTACAAGATTTATTTGTTAAATGTCTCCAAAAATGTATATATACATTATCACAATTCACGAAATTGTTTTTAAAAATTGAAAATATAGATTTTTAACAATAAACAAAAAAAATCAAATATAGATGCTACTTTATTTGCACGATAAAATTCATTATTTATTTATGAAAATACCACCACATTCATTTTTTTCGTACGTTAAATTCATTATTTATTTATGAAAATGCCACCACATATATTTTTGCTGATATTGCCACATTTCTTAAGATATCTCAACAAAGAAAGTAAGAAACACTAAAATAGAAGGAAAAGAGACTATATTTGGGTCAAGAGCTGTTTCTTTTATTACATGTGCATTATTTTAGTCACAGCTTTCCAAGACAAGAGTGGTTCAAAGCATAATTAAACACAATTCATTCCACAATACAATACGAATAATTGTTTAGTTGTCCTCTCAAGAACTATATCTATAATAAGCCAATATTTCTTACACCACATATTGTTTTATCAACTCCTCTAAGAGCTGAGTAAGGAAAAGAAGCTCAGAAAAAGAAGAAAAAAAAGAACAATTGAACCCCATGAATCCAGAAACCTGAAATAATGTTATAATAAAGTATTCACTGAGATATTACCCCCTCCTTGATCATCGTGCTTTATCTTCTCCCTTCAAGAACCGATCCTGATGCTCGAATGGATCGATACAACTCTGCTGGATCAGTTTAACAATATTGTCTCGATGATATAGAGCAGAAAGTGTTCAACTACCCGAAGTTTTACCGGTTGTGAGAGTAACCGAAGATGAAAATCTGGGGACGAGCACTGCCTCGTTGCTTACGGATTTGGAAGCTGCCAAGTCTTCCAAAAGCTTCCATGTTGCTTCTCGTTTGGCTACGACCTTGGTTTCATTTGCTTCATCTTCTTGGAACTTGGCTAAGCATTCATCAAACAGAACTTGGTCTGTCTCTGCTAGTACCTTTCTCACATTTAAAGTCAGACTCTGAACTGCTTGGTGCCAATGGCCTCGTGTGTTTCTCTCCATAGCCGGGAACACAATTGGCATTATCACTTTAATGTTTTGCGTAATCAGGTTTCTTACGTGATCGTTGTTCCACAGAAACAGAGCCCTTTCAGCCACCTGACAAAAGAAACAACTTTTGAATCAAACAACTCTCTTAGCGAGCGATTAAGAAACCGAGAGTCGCACCTGAAAATGAGAACTGTTGAGGCATCGGGCGATTTGACGGAATAAAGGAACCATACACCGCTGAAACTCAGCTGCTTGAGTTGCTTCCAAAACTTCTTCCAACTCCCCAAGAAACATAACTTCCTTTGAACTGTTAGTCACAGGCCAATACTTTAAAAGTCCTCTAATGACGGTATCAGCAAGCTTGAAGTCTTTCTCTACAAACTGAACAATGCAATAAGAAAGCTGTTGATGATAAGCAGCTGCACATTTAGGTCTGTGAAGCGGAATCAAGGCCCGGACAAGGAAAAGCTTATGCTCTTCTTTTAACGGCAATGCGAAACCATTAATTATACTTCCAAGAATCTCAAGCAACTCTGCTATGCCATTATGTTTCTCGGTTTCGAATATGAACCTGTAGAAGATATTGTTGATGGCCTTTCTGATAAAAGGTCTGTGCACCATGAACTTCCCGTATATCCGATGGAGAATGGTTTTTAGATACTCCCTCTCCCTTTGGTCTTCAGAGTCAAACAAATCCAAAAGCTTCAAGACAAACGAATGGTCGATATATCTTTTTGCAAGCTTAGCATCAGTCATGGGAGAAGCCACGAATCTAAGGAGCAGCTCATAGACAACTTGAAGATGAGGCCAAGCCGGCTCCAACGCAGGCTCCTCATCATCGACATCAAGCGTTTCAAGTATTTTGCTCTCGTGATTCGCAGAAGGAAACGTCCTGAAGAGATTAACAACAGCCACTTTAGCAATCTCCTGCATCGCAGCGTCACTCAACTTTGTGGAAACCGTTGCTATATAATCAACAAGCTCAAGCAAAGTCTGTCTCTTAATCTCTTTCTCTCTCAGATTCTTGGAGGGATCACTAAAGTCGAAGACAACGCAGCAAATACTCAGTTTCTTGATAAAGAGATTAGGTTTCTCCAAGCTAGAAACGTCTCTAAAGCTAGGCAAAGCTTCATAAACCCCATTGGCTTGATTGGTTCTGTTACTCGTTGAGGAAGGAGGAGGAGCAACAGTGCCATTAGCTCCATTGGATTTGGAGATACTAGTACCCGAATTAGGGATGTAATATGAATTTACCCCACCACCACCATCTCCGTTTGGATTAGAGTCATTATGCGATGACTTCGATGGCTTCCTGGGGAGTTTCCCAAATATCTGCTTGATCATAATTACAGAAACCCTAATTTTACCTAAAGCCTCTAAGAATGAGGTGAGAATACGTCACTTTGTCATGTTAAAACCTCAAAGCTTTGCTTTCTAATTGAAAAAAAACCCTAATCATTGAACAGCCCTGCATGCATAAACAAAAAACCCAAACTTTCAAAATCGGCAACACAAACTCGCGAAAGAGAATGGTAAATTAAACACATAAAAGATCCATAAACTTTTGGGAGAGATTCATAAGAGAGAGAGGAGCTTACAAATGGGCAGATGAGTAGAGGGAGATCTGGTGGGGGACTGGGGGAGATGAATAGAGAAATCAAAAGAAACCCTAAGAAAAATGGGAGCAAAAGAAGGATCTTTGTGATAAAAACCCCACCTAGTTTAAATGAAAAAAAAGAAACAGCTACTTTGTTTTGTTTCTCTCAAACTGAATCGAGCAAGAGAGAGAAAGAAGGGAAAAAGGCAACGAAGCCCAGCAAAGAGAAAAAAATATATGGGAAGATACAGAACACAATACCAAATATTAAGGTTGTAATGAAAACAAAAATAGGGAAAAATTAATAAATTGTCCCCTTCGCTATCTCTCTTCCTCTGTAGATTTTTTTCACTGTAAAATCTCTCTTTCTATGGCTTTCTTCGGATTCCGAATAACAGAAGACATTATAGAAATTAAAATAAAACAAAAAAATACAAAAATACCAGGAAATAGACAGATTGACAGGTAGGTTAATTTACCTTTTTGTCCCTGATTTAGGGGAGCGTGTTTGTGATACGTGTGTGTCTTTTATGCGGCAACTGGTCAATTTCGTAAATACACGAGTCCGTGTCTATCAGTAATTTGCTTATTGGATAATTTTTTCGATTATTCTCTGCCCAAAAGATATATGGTGGCTGAGTCGTTAGCAAATGGGATATATAGATGACAATGAAATATATAATTTTGCAAAAGCTATAAACTGACTAAATCTGAAGAAAAGAGGTTTGATGAATCTAAAAAAAATATCCAAAGCCTTAGGAGAGCGTTCACCAAATAGTTCGAGTCAGCTATGATAGGGTTCAAAAACACTTCAAACCAAAAGAGACAACAAAGTCTAGAATTTCTGGATGACGACCGAGTTAGCAATACCGGCTTGCTCAATGGTTTGGTCCAAGTCTGTCAATTGTTTAGGAGGGAACCCCATGGTAAGTAACTGGTAGTCTTTGGAGCCGCCTGGTCTTGAAGCGTAGATGAACCCACGGACGTCTCGGACTGTGTGGTGGTGATTGAACCTGGATACGAGGCGTGTTCCGTCTGCTAATCTGAGCTGGATCGAGGTAGTTGGTGCTGCTGGATCTACTACTAGCCCTCTTGACGGTGCTGGTGCTGTGTTCATTGGTGCGGATGAGGTTTGTCGTTCCGCAGCAGCTGAGCTTGATCCCGATCCGCTTGCTCCTAGAGTTCTTCCCACACCTTGGAATGGAGTTTTGGGCTTTGGCGGTTCCTGTGAGTCAAGAGAGAGATACAAACATCAACAAAATTCTACTACTTGAGTGAACATGTTAACTATAAAGGGAATGAGACTTACTGTGAAATTTTCTTCACGCCTGACGAGGTCGACATGAACAGGGATCTTCCTATCTTCTGGTTCAAGTTCATGGGGGCACTCTGACTTTGCAATGCTCTGCAAAAGACAACATATGTATCAAGGATTCAAAAGTATCCAAGTGAATCGTGACAAGTATCAGCTGCTCAATAACTAGGCATGAAAATAAATTTATATCAGTGAAATAACAATCATTCCAGAAGAAGCCTAAATACACTGGTCAAATTGAGTTACATGGTAATAAGAGAAAGATTTGGATATTACCTCCATAAAGTCTTTGTTTTCAGGGTCATTAAACCCCCTCAAGGGACCATCATCAACGGTGAAACCATTCAACCAGAAAGTGATAGTGTGCATAATCATCTGAGGCTGGTCTTGCTGTTGTTGCTGAGGAGTAGAGGAAACGGTTTCACCAGACAACAATCGTGCAGCTCCAGTGAAGCTCCTAGAAGCTGATCTTGATGATTCAACAGGTCTGTCTACAGCTGACTGCCTAGCTTGGTCAAATAGTTCATCAACATCTTTTGGTTTCTTAGGATCTTGTACCATCATCCCACTAAAACACATAGCACAATCCAAAAAAAAAAAAAAAACATTATTAGCTATACTTTTCTCAAGATTTTCAAGAAAGACCTCAAAACTAACGCAAACAATGAATTCAGCTACACACAAGACATGGTCATCCCTATATTAACATTGATCATAGTTCCCTAATTCACTTCAAGAAACCACATTGCTCAAATTTATGATCATAGTGCCCTAATTAACTATCTAACTAAGTATTCCCCAATTCATGAGCAGATCTACTTATAAACAAACCAATCAAGAGTTTTACCTCTTCTCTCCACCAGTATAATACTCATTGGCCTCATCAGAATCACTGCCCTCACCACCAGCAGGAGAACGGTTCAGATCGGCGAACGTACGGATATTCCCAGCGTGTTGACGGCTCCTAGTACCCCTACTCCCAGAGGGATTCTCCGGTGCCTTACTCTCTCCAGCACCGCCTCTCGATCGGAGACCATAAGGAGCAGCGCGAGAAGACGGAGAAGGAGACCGTGATCGCGAAGGAGAAGGAGAGGTTTCGGAAGGAGTGTAATCGGGGGAGTGAGATTGAGAAGGAGATTGTGCAGCAGCAATCGAAGAAGGATGCGGTGGTTGTTGTCCGGTGGGGTTTGGTACGACGGTTGGGGCTGCAACGGTATCGTTATCGAGGAAAGTTGAAACGGCAGAGTCTAGATCCCAACGGTGACTTTCGAGGAAGAAGGAAGCTTCTTCTCTTGATGATGAAGTGATCTCGATGAAGGAGATGATCAGATTCTCGTTCGTCTCCGTCGTCGCCATCGTCTCTTGTCTTTAGCTTTCTGATTAATTTTTCTTTTTGTTGCTTCTACTAATTTTTTTTTTTAATATATATATATATATATATATCTTGAGAATATCTTCCTTTTGTTCACCGTCAGAAACTTCTCCTTACATACGTTTCGAATATAACAGGACGTCGTTAATGGGCCTAAAAGGCTTTTGGCCCATTTAATCAATATTAAGGTCTTTTTTACATTCGACAAGCTTTTTTGGTGACTGTTGGGATCATCTCCCGCCGTGGCCAATGGCCTGACTCAGCCGTTCTAAAAGACACCCTTTGCATAACCTATTGGGGCTGCTATGTGTTTGAAACACAAATTTCGAAGGCTTCTCTACTTACTACTTCTCTACTTATGTATGTGAATTGTGATGATAGGTATATGAGATATAGATAATGAGACAATTTTGATATAGGTCTATCCGACCAGCCTGCATATCTAGGCTCCTACGGGTAACCATTAGAAAAACAAAAAGAAAAAGAACAAAAAGAACAATGTGGAATGGAATAAACAGTTTTTAAGAAATAAAAAGAAATTCTGCAGAGAATGAACGAAATAGTAAATGGTAACTAAACAATAAAAATATATTTTTAAATATATTAAATATTAAATAAATCAAATTCAATAATAATACTATACTACTTCTAATGTATATACAATGAATTTTACATTTGTTTTTTTTTTTTAAAATTGTAAATTAATTTTAGATATGTCATATTTAATATTAACCTACAATACAATTTTAAAAGTAATTTAAAATATTTTTAGTTTTTATTTACGATATAAACATGAGTCTCTTAAATTTATTTTACTATTCATATATAGTTTTCAAATAGCCTTAAGATTAGTTTAACATGAAATTCATGTCAAAATTATTTTTTCTGTCAGTACATTATGAAAATATGAAAATTATTATATTAGAAAATTGAATATTATTAATAAACTTATTTTTTATTTATTTTAAAATATAAAAAAGAATTTTAATATTTATTCTTTTTTCTGTTCTATTTGTTGCTCATCAATTTTGGGGAAGAACACTTTTGTTCAATTGTTCTTTATTGTTTTTAATAATGTAGAGGAATGTAAATGAAAAATTATTATGGTAAAAAATTTGTGGAATAAAAAGGAATATCACATTCCTCCTCGTTCTTTTCCTAAAATGTAGTCACCAATTGAAGCCCTAGTTTTTAATTGGCTCAACCGAATCGGATTGGTTTGTCAGACCACTCATCCCTACTTTTGATAGTTTAAGCATAACAAATTGATGATACTAAATATATTTCAGAAATACTATTCAAATTGCTTTGATTACAGTTTAGTTAATCCAACTTAGAATTATGGGTATGAGTGTTAAAAAAAAGGAAGTGGAAAAAGGATGAAAGTAAAGTGATGAAAAATATAAACAAAGATAAAAAGAAAAGATAATATTCTATTAACCTAGCATATGATTATGAGTTTTTATGACTTATGGCCGTGTTCGTTTTGTAGTCGCTGAGTCAGCGATCGGCGACACAAAATAATAACTAACTTGCGTGTTAAAGTATGTGGGGAGTAACACATAAGACCCGGCAACACCTCTAAATGTAGTCGCAGCGACTATAGTCTCTAATAAAGATCACTATTTTTTTAACGACACCCACGACATCGGTATCACATCTAAGTCGCAGCGTCACCTCCTCTATTTCTCATCCATTTCTTTTGTTATTAACGTCTAATTTTCCATCGCTTATCGCTGATGTAGCGACCATAAAATGAACACGCTGTAGTTGAAACAGAACCTCAACGAAACCTAACATATGGGTTTCTTTATATTGTATGAGTTCGAGAGCTTTGTTGGTAATTCATGATTCATTACTCGAATAAACAAGGTTTAAATTCAAGTGAAATTTTTAACTAAGAGATAGTTGTGATGACTTGTGGAGTAACTGAGGCAAAGTATCCATAAAATGGTGCTTTCTCTAAAACCATTGGATATATAAAACTAGCTCCGCAATCTCGTGTCATTTATAGTTCTTGCTCATCATTATCTAACGCTGATGTTATAATACGACATACGTTTGACCTTGTGTATATATTTACTTATATAATTATATGTCGGCAGCATATAGAACTATATATTCAAAAATGATGTACCGTATACTAAGGGTCCTCGAGGACTTGAGCTTAATTTGATTTCAGTATTGTTTATCAATTAAAAATTTCGCCAATTTAGTCATATATTTCAATTCAGTGTCACTTATCTTAACACTACTCGGGCTAATCGACTCCCGAAAAAGGGAATCAATCACTCTGTTTATACTTTATAGACGGTGTCTTCGTTGATTGTAACAATGTTGACTAATGGACTTTAGAACTGAATTGCATGCGACATATCTCACAGAAACGTAATGTTTACCAAAAGTCTGATCAATAATATGCATTTTAATTTTAATGTAGACCAAAAGTCTGAATACTATGCATAAAATATTAAAATGATAAAAAAAGAAAATCAAGAAGTGATTTTTGAATCTATCAACATCCGTTTTAAATCTATAACTAGTTTATATAGAAAATTTCATTCATCTACGAAATACAAAAATAAACTATGAAGCTAAAAAGTGGAGTAACAAATTAAATTATGAAATAGCAGAACTGATAGAATGATAACAATCTTTAATTTTGAATGAAATGTTTTTCTAAAGGCTAAAAAATAGATTATTGTAATACTAAAAAATACTATTTAATATTAATGAAATTTCTCCAATTTACTGAGGAGTTGTTATTAGATGAATGATTTGTAAATCTACATAGAATTGTAAAATTATAAAAATCAAAACACATGAATTTAGAAATATCATGTTTTATTTTACTTTTGAATCCTTCTATTTTTCACTTTCAAATCCATTCAAATCCATTTAAAATATAAAGTAGGTTTTGAAATTAAAAAGCAAATCATTAAACGAATAACATAAAATTTTAACAAGTATTTATAAATCATAGATTCAATAACACATAATTTTGATAAGCTTTTTAAACTCAATGATTGAATAACACATGATTTTTGTTTGGATTTCCAAATCCATTAAAATCATGGAACTAATAACTCATTTATACCTTTATAATGTATGAAATGATTAGTTTTGCTATTTCATGCAATTATGCAATGCATGATTCATCTATTTTAACATATCAGTCAAGATGTACTCGCCATTTATGGCAGACGACTTTTACATTTTTACGTTATTCGTTCTATATATGTATATATTCCTACTTGCCATTTTTGGCAGATTGATCAGTTCACGTTAGCGTCATTGATATGTATATTTCTACTTGCGACTCTAGTAGAAATATTAGGAACCTGGACGAGGCGGTGGATCCAGTCTTGGGGGATAACTTCAACAAGATAGAAGCGTCACGTCTACTTCAAATCGGGCTTCTCTGCGTTCAAGCAGTTGCGACTCTACTTGCGTCAGTTCACGTTAGCGTCACGTTAGCGTCATTGATCAGTTCACGTTATTCGTCATTGATATGTACAGCGACTCTAGTGTGTAGTTCAGAGTCGTCCAATTAATCTATTTTATTTCTTTGCTATTTGGAGAATCAAAGCCCTTTAATTTATTACATATATGGACTACTAGACTATAGAATTACATTTCTAGCTCCGACACGGAAATTAAAATTAAGGACTTTGAATTGAATTAATCTGTCATATATAACTAGATTATTTGGTGTCGAATCATGTAAGTTATCTGGATCTGGTCCGAGGAAAGTTCAGTAACCTCGTAATACTATATCAAATTAAAAGCTCTGTAGAACTCAACTCAAGTTTATCCTCAAATTTTAAATTTTAAACTCTCTTTGTTCTTAATTTATCTAATTTTTAGACTTTTTAGGCGTGTTAAAAAATATTTATGCATTATGACGTGTGTTAAATGTTCATTATAAATACATTATTTTAATATTTTTTCTACATTTCGTCAATAATAACAACTAAAAAATATTATATAAAAAGCTATTTTTTTTCTAATGGAATTTCTTCTGTTTGCGCTAAAAAAAAAGATAAAGAGGCAATATGGACTAAAAATTGCTAAAAATACTGAAATAAATAGACAGTATTGAATCAAAAAATGATTTCTTCATTTTAGTTATTTAAGTTTTAGGTCATTATTTGCATGGAGGTTTTGATTGCGAATATTAAAAAAATCCAAAGGAAGAATAAACTTATGGGTATCATGAGCAAACTGTTTCGCATTTGCTGTTCGCTGATGATAGTCTGTTCTTTTGTAAAACAAAGGAGGATGAATGTAGAAAACTTATGAAAATTATAGGAAAGATTCGGGGCAAGAGGTTAACCTCGAGAAGTCTTCCATTATGTTTGGCAAGAAAGTCTCGTCCGATGTCAGAGCTTAGCTAAAATATGTCATTGGTATCTCTAAAGAAGGCAATATGGTTTCTTATTTGGGTATCCCTGAAAGCCTTGAGGGTTCGAGAACTAAGGTATTTAGTTATGTTAATGATCTTTTGGTATGCTAAGTATTTATCGAAAGGTGGTAAGAAAGTCTTGATTAAATCAGTTGTGTTGGCTCTCCCGACTCATCTCATGTCATATTTTAAGTAACCCCAGGAGTTGACGTCTAAATTAACGTAGTGCCATATCAAAATTCTGGTGGTGGTCTAATGATAAGGAACGAGGTTTATATTGGGTAGCTTGGGATAAAGTTTGTAAAGATTAATTTGATGGAGGTTTGGGTTTTCGTGCTCTAGAGCAATTTATTGATGCAATGTTGGCTAAGCAGTATTGGCGGTTAATTTAGTATCCGACATCTTTAATGGCTCAAGTGATGCAAGGTCGATATTTTCGGAATAAACATCCTTTAATGGTCAAAAAACCATATTCTCCCTCGTTTGCTTGGAGGAGTACTTTCTCCACTAAAGGATTATAGGAAAAAGGGGCTAGGTGGGCGATAGGTTCTGGCTGCAGTGTTTCGGTTTGGAGAGATCCTTGAGTAACTGATCACCAACCTAGACCAGCTAATGGCCGAGAGAGATTATTGTACCCAAATTTAATGGTAAATTATTTGATTAACCCAATTACTAAGGAATGACATATGCCTATCCTTGAGGAGTTCATGGATCTGGTGGATATTTCGATTAATCAGAGTATGGTGGTTAGTAACTCTTTTAAACTGGATATGTTGATTTGGCATTACACTAAAACAGGTAGATATTTTGTCAAATCGGGTTATCGACTAGCATGGGAATTAATTAAAGAGGTTGAGTATAGACCTACGTATACGGCTCTTAAGGAACATGCTTGGAAACTTGAAGTTCCCCGAGGGTCCAACATTTCTTTTGGCAGGTTGCCTCCGGTTCACTTCCAGTGATGGAACTGTTTGCCCATCGGGGTGAACTGAAATGATCCGACCCGTTTTTTTAAATAAATAATAATAAAAAAGTAATAATCATAATAATAATAATAATAATAATAATAATAATAATAATAATAATAATAATAATAATAATAATAATAATAATAATAATAATAATAATAATAATAATAAAAATAATAATAATAATAATAATATTCTACAACTAGTGGTCCCATACCCACTAGCCACCTAACCATATTCACACAACAGCAGATAACGTAAACCATAACATTAAACCAATAATATCCAATAATTAATTAACCAATATAAGTATAGCAAATATCCACTAACCAAACAGCATGGAATCATAAAACTAGCAACCTAGCAATGTTCTATTGACTCAACTATAGCAACCTAGCAATGCTAGACAACAACCAATCGAGTCCCTAGAACATCCTCCTCTTCATTGCCTTGATTCCACGATCACACTTTGCCTTTACCTGCACCACAAACAAAAGTTGAAATGCATACGTATTTAATAAACACTCAGTAAGACAATTCTCTCATCTACTAGGCTATACACACAAGCAATAGAGACTTCTCTAACCATTAACCAACAATCAACAACCAACAATAACACACCAGGACTCTGCATCGACCGACACCAACCCTGCATCGACCGACACCAGCTGGGGTTGCATCGACCGATACAAGCTTGCATCGACCGATACAAGCTTGCATCGCACGAAAACTCTAGTTGCATCGACTGACGCCTCCACATGGCATCGACCGATATTCCTAGGTCAAACGCGTCGTCCTCGCATTTGCATCGTGCGTCGGTCGATGCACACGCCGAGCATCGTTTTTCCCCAAAGCTTCTCGCTGGATCTTCGTCCCTACAACCACAAAACTCGATCCCAAGCCACAAGAAAGCTTCCCAAAGTCCCAAATAACATTCTAACAAGCTAAACAACACATAAACAAGCAGATCAGAGAAAACTCCAGCTTAGATAAGCCATGGTCATGCACTTACCTTTTCCAAGAAGATTTTGAACCTCAAACAAGCAAAACAATGCTCCTAGGAAGCTCCTACAACGATTCCAGCTACAAATCTCTACAGGAACAGCCTCAAACTCCCAAAATCTCACCAAGAAGACTTAGAAATTTTTCTCTCTTTTCTTTTCTCTCAAAAACGGTCAATCTCGTCGAATTAGACAAAAACTCGAGTTAAGGGTTTTTTCCTAACCCAAAATGCAGCGCTTTACTTAAGACACGACATACAAAACCGACTTTGCATCGACCGATGCAACACCAGCATCGATCGATTCACATCCCAAACCTGGATTCTGGTTTGCGGATGTTACAATTCTCCCCCACCAACATAGATTCGTCCTCAAATATCGAACAACCATCAGCCAAGGACTCCCGTGCAACCGTCTCCACGGTCCGCACTCCTCCGACCGATCTACGAAGGTCACCTCTAGGCGATATAGTATCACGTTCCAAGCATTATTTGCTTTCTACTTTTGGACTTTCCTTTACTCATAGGCCTTAACCTTGAGTTTTATTGGCTCCTCATCAGGCCTAAGCCTGCATGCCATAATGTTGGCTCCTCATCGGCCCTAAGCCCACATGCTAAAATATATAAGGAAATCCAATGTTCGTCTCTCGGGTTGCCACCCTACAGCGTGCCCCCGGATCGTCATCCGAAGTCGATATACCAACAATACTCTCAAGCCACAAAGTCTCAGAATATGGCAGTACTAGGAGAACTAAAGTCCCCCAAGAGTCGCGAGCAAACAATTCTGAACATGTCTGAGTCCTATCCCTAACCAGGTTCCCTTTCTGTGGCTCGCGTAAGACAACACAATGTCTTACGAACCACATATCCCCTCACTGGAATACCTCATGACCACACAAGGATCATATACATGCCCCAAGGGCCGTCACAAAGGCTAAACAAATGTCCTAAGCAGGACCGCCTCCAAGACCAAACAAATGTCCTAAACATGACCGTCACAAAGGCCAAACAAATGTTCTCAACAGGTCTGTCACAAAGACCACTTATCCCGAAGGACCGTCACAAAGACCATACATCCCGTAGGACCATCACAAAGACCACTCATTCCGAAAGATTGCCTCAGCAGGCCACACACCCCGAAGGACCGTCACGAAGACCACACATCCTGAAGGACCACCTAAACAGGCACATTGGCTAAACAACCCGCCATAAAAGATATACAATTGGATAAACAGCCCGCCATAAAGGCCACACAATTGGCTAAACAGCCCACTACAAAGGCCACACAATGTCTCCAAAGAATGCCACACACTGGCACAATGACTCAAAAGTCCGCCTGGAAGGTCACACAAGCCCCTCCTAGGCTCATAATTACTAAAAATGGACAATTCTAACTCCCATAAAACTTTCCATTTTTTGAACTTTCCACTTTTGAAAAATTTCCTCTTTTAGAAACTTCTCTTTCAGGAAACTTTTCCCCTTTAACCACCTCACGGAAATTTCGTACTCCGAACACCACCTCATCTTGTTACTTAGTCGCACAACCAACTACCCCTAAGCGACCAAGTAAACAAGAGAGATGGGCTGGAATACTCCATTCCCACTCCAACCACGGATTACAGATAGGACCAGGCTAGACAAGCTCAAGTCGCGGCTTATTTCTCATACCACTTCTTAAACCTTGCCTTCATCCTCGCCTCTGCCTCCCAAGTCTGCTCCTCAACACCATCACAGTCCCAAAAGACTCTCATCAAAGGAATCGTCTTCTTCCGAAGTTCCTTGATCCTCCTCTCAAGAACCCTCACTAGTCTCGCCTCCAAAGTCATATTAGGCTGAAGATCCTCAAGAATCTTAGCCAACTACTGGTCATCCTCCCGGAGACACTTCCACAACAAAGACACATGGAAAACCTTGTGGAACGCATGCGTAACCTCGGGTAACTCCAGCCTATATGCTACCGGTCCCACCCGCTCAATCACTCTGAACAGACCCATATACCTCGGAATCAACTTCGTCTCTGACAATGACCTGTTCCGACTCTGCAACATGGCCATCTTGAGGTACACTTTGTCTCCCACCTGAAACTCAAGATCTCTTGATACTAGGTTTTTTGTGTGTCTATCCTAGCAGGTCTCAATTAACCTTATGCAGTTGTAGTACAGAAGGTGTCAATCCAAATGGGAAACTTTACTAACAATCGAGATGCAATCAAGCAGTCACAAGTTAAGCCAAATTCAGAGAATGGTTTTATGTCTAACAATCTTAAAGTGATGAAAATGCAAAACAGAAATGAGTCACATAACTAGAAACGAAAATGTATGACAAGAAGCGAAAATGAATAAAAACAGAATCGAGTCTAAGCATGAACTAAAAAGCAAGAAACGAAACAGTCTCAGGAATGTAATAAAAATCAGAAAGAAAGAGGTCCTAAGGATGGGAGTAATTGATGTCGGTGGAGTATCCTAGTCTATAGAGTGTTTAACATGTCACAAGCAAACAATCCCTAAACAATGAACACCTCTTCTTAGTTAATCCAATCTCTTGACAGAAGCTACTCAAACTAACACACTTCCAAACCTAGCTCTCGCTAGAGAAACATGATCAAGCATGGCATGACAAACAAGTTCATTCACATCAACAAACATCCTAGACAACTAATTTCTTAGGCTAGGAACGTAAGTCTCTGGCACTAGTTGGTCAGACGTTTCATCGAACACCTTTTGGGTGCGGAAATGTCTAAAACCTAGTTCCAATTGATCAGAGAGAAACTAGTAATTCCAACACTAGTCCAGAAGGGAATCATACAAATCAAAGCTTAAACACCTTACATCCTAAGATCATCCACCTAATCTATCCCATACTCAAGAACTACTATACTACTCAGATCCGAAAATCATCATCAACAATACAAATCCAGAAAACATTGAACAAAGCATAGTAGATAGATAGAAAAGAGAAGAACAAGTTTGTAGAAGAAATCAAATGCAAATACTCAATGTATTAAAAGAAATCTGGATACAAAGTCTGAGAACGTTTTTGGAGGCTAGGTAAAACTTTAAGAACAAAAATGAGATAAAAGATAAGATGTTTTCGCAAAAGACTTAACAAAACGTATTTATAGTAAAAACATGTAAATCCCTAAAACTTAAAACGACAAGATGAAGAGTCGGTTTGGTAATCTCCTGAATCGTGTAAGACAGAACGTCTTCTTGACATGTGCGAACGAGTGGTAGCTCGAGTGGGTGATGGTGTTGGCTCGAGTGGTGGAGGGTCGAGTCGACGGGCAGCGGCTCGAGCTGGGTGTATACACATCCACTAAAACGATGATAACTTTTTAACCACACCTCCGATTGGCTTGAAATAAACGGCATTAGAAAGATGACTCAATTCTCTACAACTTTGATGAAGGCGTTGAAAGCTATATCCCACTCGAATGGAACGTCTCGAACGGGGTGGAGTGGTTGCATGACGAGTGGCTCGAACGGGTGTATACGCATCCACTAAAACAATGATAACTCTTGAAATACACCTCCGCTTGTCTTGAAATAAACGACATTGAAAAGATGAGTCAATGTTCGACAACTTTGATGAAGACGTCAAAAGCTAAATCTCACTCGAATGGAACGGCTCGAACGGGGTGACTCGAGTGGTGAGAGTGGTGGACTCGAATGGTGTTGGGTCGACTCGAAGGACGTGGACTCGAATGGGGTTGGGTCGACTCGAAGGACGTGGACTCGAATGGCGGCTCGAACAGCGTCTCGGAAGATGTGTTCATGACGTCTCCTAGATACCTGAAATACTCCGAAATGCACAATGTATGCAAGGATGATGCAAGAACTACCTAAATATGTAAAGTGTACAAAAGAGGCTAGAAATTGATGCAAAACGACTAGTTATCCTAGCTAAATGCATGACAAATACATGCTAAGCAGAGACAAAATATAGACATATCAACTCCCCCAAACTTATTCTTTGCTTACCCTCAAGCAAACGATCAAGAACAACATATGGAGAAGAGGTGTGAAGATGGGGTCTCAGAACCTAAAACAAGCTGAATAGAGTAGTTAGAATCAAGGTCCTTGTTTTTAGTTCTATGATGCATGGTGAAGGAACTTTATTTATTTAATCTACACATGCAATCCTAGCAATCATTCCCTTTAACATTTATTAACAGAGAACCGTGAATCAAGCTATGCAATGTCGTTGAACTCATTTGGCTAGGGTAAAAGGTCAGAGACATAGATGGTCTCCTTCTCAAGTGGTTTTATCAATACAGAACAAGGTTCTCTCACGAAAACGAGTTGAGTTTAAGAGAAGGATAAAGTTTGAAACCAACTGATACATACAAGAGCAGCGCCCTGTCTACCCAAACCGAAGTTGGTCCTATCTCTACTCTTCATCAGAAACTTCATCTCAAATTCTTTACACTTAGTCTTAGGAGGAGTTCACTTCTTTTCATTCTAGCGAATTGGAAAATCTTTATTATCACTATGGTTCCTTTTCTTAAGCATCTTAAGCATTTTTACTTTCTTTTCTTTGTCTAATCTTTTATTTCATGCCCAGAACCAATTACTCTTTTTACTTTGCTCAACCCATATCCTTTACTAGACTTGTAAACTTTGAAAACGCATCTCCCTCCTTAAGACTTTCTACCCTTTAATTTTCTGCACAAATCCATACCCAATACCCAAAATCGAGTTCTCACCTAGTCCTACTAGTCCGGATAACGCGAACTAAAACTACACAGGATCCTACTCTTGTCGGTTAGAACCTAACACTTTCTAACATGCTCAACTCGGAAAAGTCCTGACACTCAAGAATACAATTGGCTTGAAAGAAGGGTTGGTTAAGGGTGCGGGGAACTGTTCCATAGATGGGAATCAGCTACTTGGATTAACAAGGGTGGTAAAAAGGAGAAAGATAATCCAAGTATGTATGTGGTATCCATGAGTTCAATTTCAATGCATAACAAGATAATTGCAAGTCAGGATTAGGTTCAGGTAGATAGGGAATGATATCAATTCAAAACATGCTTCAATCTTACAATTTCAAGTTCAATCAACATGCATCAAAGAACTAATAACAAGGGCCCTGATCCTATCCTATTGAATTCAACATGCTAACAAGGTTACAATCATCATCAACCCCTATGCTAAATGCAACAACCCTATATGAATGACACTAGACTCAATCCTAATATGCAAATGTAAACTAAATGAACACTCTGTTTTTTTTTTTGGAAATTTTTGAAAATTTTCAAATTTTTATGGTTTTCTATGAAAATATATGGATGCAAACTCAAACATGATATTATGCAAAAAAAAAAAAAAATTGAAATAAGAATCACAAAACACAACATCAGATACATCATCTCAAACCCTCCCCCAAACTTAAATTACACAATCTCCTGTGTAAGAAAAATTTGCAGGAGGATTTAAGAATCACAACAGAAACAATGCAGGAATGAAATGGTATATACAAGGAAAGGTGGGAGTACCTCAGTAGTAGAAGAAGGAGTCGGTGCTCGCCCAAGGAGGAGCG
Source organism: Camelina sativa (assembly GCF_030686135.1). Taxonomy (NCBI): domain Eukaryota; kingdom Viridiplantae; phylum Streptophyta; class Magnoliopsida; order Brassicales; family Brassicaceae; genus Camelina; species Camelina sativa. Next base: position 15,588,171 of record NC_141890.1, read on the forward strand.
TTATATTGACTTTGGCCTTCACCTTGTTCCGGATCCGCAGGAGTGACCTCAGCGGGTTGGTCGACGTGCTGCTCAAACACTTGCGTGTTCTGATACATGTTCGGCTGCTCGTCACACTGCATGTCATCGACTCTGGACTCACTGTGGCCCGATACCAACATAACAACCTCAGTAGGCTTATAATCACCTTGTTTTTCGCCCTGCTGCTCAACCCCGTGCATACCCTGATAATCACCCTAAGCTTCAACCTGTTGCTCAACCTCAACCTCATGCTCATCTCGAGCTGCAGAACGACGCGCTGATCGATAACTAGAAGAGGCTCCGGAACCTCGCGAACCGCATCTCTGTCTCTCCCTAGACTCGTGTGATGAGTGGCGTGAAGGGACGGGTGTCGACTGACGCTGCCGAGATACATAGGAAGATTGGCGAGCTGGAGAATGGACTGGAGAAGGTGTTCGTTGGTGAGTTCGCTTGTGGCTTGTAGAAGCACGACCCTGCGTGGGTCTGGTGTCCTCGGGGATAGACCTAGGGACGACGATAGTGGAAGTGGAGCAGCTAAACTTGCGCATGAAGTTCGTCATTGTCTTGGTGAAGCTGCTGAACACCTTGTCTCGGGTCTTCCCCCATCGCTGAAGCTTGTTGAGGCGTTATGAGCTGCTTTGACTCCTTTAGCCATTCTCGGTTCTGAATACTCCTCGAAGTGGAACTGCTCAGGGCAGTACTCAACTGCGTCTTCCTCCATCGGATCAGCTCCTGCTTCCGCGACGTCGACATGTTGCTCCTCAGCTTCAGAATTGTAAAGGGTGTCCATGGGAGGGATGAACTCGATATGTTTACCCCTCAAGATTGTAGTCAACTTGACGCAGGGTAGGAGTAATCTCGAGGGACCGACCGCAGGATGCACAAACTTGTATAGCAATCGTCCATTCCTCAATCCCCAGTCCAAAGTGCGTAGCTGCCGCAACTTGTTTATGTCTATCCAGCGTGGTTGGTACGGATCGGGTTGTAGGAGAACACCTGCAGCCTCAAGAAACCAAGTCACTATGCCTCCCATGCACATTACTCCAGGAGTTCGGTTGCTGTTGAGTCTCGAGACCCAAGTCTTGTATGACATGATGTAGTTGAGAAGGTAGAGCGAGACGGAGGTGTTGGACATATCGCCTTGCAGTGCGGTACAATCCATGGAAGTGAACGAGAGTCCTTTAAGTGCCAGATCGATCATCTCAAGCTCGCCATACGTAATGTATCCCTTAATCCTTAGCATAAAATGCATTAGCGACCGCCTTCTGGAAGTAACGCAACACCGGGCTTCTCAGGTTCATCGCCTTTGTTTTCGATGAAGTAAATGTCGGCGCGCTTCCAATCGTTTCCCAGAGTGCAGATATCTCATTCCTATCAAACTGCGGCGTAGTTCCTGTTCCGCTGGGAAAACCGAATATCTCTTCGATGGCCCGGAATGTAAGATTATAGAACTGGCCATGAACGCGGAAGGTAATGTAGTCCATACCTCCATCAGACATCATGCATGGCTCATCCACATATAAGTGCATCTCTAGAGTGGAATGGAACTGAATTGTCTTCTCGCTGTATCCATTCTTGGGGGTGTTCATAATTCTCTCCAGATGACACCGCCGAAACAGGTACTGAACATCCTCCCCAATCCCTAGTAGCTCCATCGTTTCAGGATGTGGATATCTTGTTCCACTGAACTCGCACTGTTGGAACAGCTCGTAGTACTCCTTGGGAGTCAACTTCGTCTCAGATGTTCTTCGTTGTACAAATTTCCTTTGCTCTTGTTTTTCGTCTCTGGAGTGGGAAGCTCGTGCCAGTCTCTTCCCGTGACTCTTGCTCTTGGAAAGCGGTTTGTCTGGTCTGATCGAACCCGCTGCTTGTTCTGAACCCCCAACAACCTCGTCAACCATGTTCTTCATTTTCATGAAACGCTTCGACATGTTTTCGGGGGATGAACGTTCTCCAGCAACACAACCATATGCCTCTCTCATCTCATGTATAAGCTCAGCACTTTTTTTGTTTCTCTTAAACATGTAAACTCAAAGCTAAACGTTAATATATTAGTGAAAAAATAATAAGAGCAGTTATAAAAGTCGAAACTTGAATGTGCAAAGAGAGGATAAACCAATCATGTGACAAGTCGGGGTCGGTGGCGAAACTGGTCGGCTTGAGCGTGGCGAGTTCGTCAGATCGAGTCACCTACAGGTCTGACGGGTCGACTGGCGTGGAACACCGGTGAAAATCGAGTGTACACGGATGTGGCTCGACTGAGTTGAGCAAATGTCGGTGAGGGATTCTTTGGTCTATTCGTTCAGCTTTGCTCGAGCGGTGCGAAGATGTCGATTAAGAGTAGTAGCGGTGAGATCGGCTCGAGCTAGACTTCAAAGATGGGTCGAGTGGCATAGGCGTGACTCGAGCGGTGGAGTTTGGATCTGGGGGGTGAGACACGTGCGGAGATGGCGAGACTAGTTCTTAGACAAAAACGGTTCACCGTTGTTCGAGTCGTGTGACAGATCGAGTGGAGTAGTGCGTGACTCGAGTGGTCGTCGAGTCGACATGGGATGACTCGAGCGAGGTGTTGTTTCATCAGTTGAGTGGGGGGGTCGTGACGAGTTCGCATGTGCAGATGGCGAGAACGGTGCACGGATGGAGTCAGCGAGATGTTGGTGAGAATGGCGTATCCAATTCGAGGGAGGCAACGACACGGCGGCTCGATGGGTGGTTCAAGTGAATAAAGGTCGGCGACTCGAGCGGGTAGCAATACGGCGGATCGATTGGAGAGGTCGGCGGAACAGGTGAATACTCACGGTGGTCGAGCGGAGGTGCAATTCTCTTCGTTAAATCGAGCAAAAGAGAGAACAAGTGAAGTAAGCTTCTTCAAACGAGCAAGTAAAAATAAGAGAGGTGAGGGAGTTTGTTTGGTTGGTGAGTTGAGAGTGAAGGAGAGGTGAAATAAATAGAGGGGTGGTGAAGATGATAGATAATTGGAGGTGATTTGTCGTGCAAGTGGAGGAGAAAAGAGGAGTGATGGTGGAGTGATGTGGGAAGATGAGACATAAAGGTAATATGTCTTGTGGGGAGAAACAAAGGGTGAGGGAAGGTGATATGACAGACACGTGGGTGAGAGGAGAGGAGTGACAAAACCCAATAATTGAGATTCCCCCTCTATTCTGCCTTCCATTCTCGCATAGAACCAACAAACTCTCTTTGACTCTGCTTTTCTTTGATTATTATTTTTTTCTGTATACTTTATCTCTTCTGTAACTTTTCTTGACTTCACTTCTGTAATATCCATCATACTCGGTTTGACTCTGATCTCACTAGTTTGACTGCATTTTTTTATGTTGCTTAATCTCCCTTCTGTAGATTCCTGAACACCAGAAAAACAAAAACAAAAATTAAAAACATAAACTAAAAATATTTACAGTGATACATTTGGGTATTTCTCCCAAGTGAGCTTGTTTAAAGTCCCTAGCTTGACTTTGTAGCCTTTTATGCTTTTTGGGGTTCAAGGAGGAGCACAGAAGACCCCTCTGGTCGGACTTGATCATCTAGATATTTCTTGACTCTCTGACCATTTACAGTGAATTCACTACCATCCTTGTTCAGAAGAGTGATGACACCGAATGGCAGAACTTCTTTGACTTGAAACGGTCCAGACCACCTAGACTTAAACTTTCCAGGAGATAACTTAAGTTTATAGTTGAAAAGCAACACCTGATCTCCAACCTTGAGCTCCTTGACAATAATCTTCTTGTCATGAAAATTCTTTGTCCTTTCTTTGTAAATCTTGGAACTCTCATAAGCATCAAGTCTTATTTCTTCCAACTCGTGGATGTCAAGAGTTCTCTTAGCCTGAGTTGTGTTAGTATCCAAGTTCAGAAACTTGATTGCCCAAAGCGCCTTGTACTCAACCTCCACAGGGAGATGACATGCTTTACCATATACCAACTGAAATGGTGTTCTGCCAATTGGCGTCTTGAATGCTGTTCGGTATGCCGAGAGAGTCTCGTCTAATTTGACAGACCAATCTTTCTTCGAAACCCTAACAATCCTTGATAGAATAACCTTGATTTGTTTGTTCGAAACCTCAACCTGTCCGCTGGTCTGAGAGTGATACGCAGTAGACACCTTGTGCTTGACACCATATTTATTCAGCATGCTTTCAAACACCTTGTTGATGAAGTGAGTTCCACCGTCACTGATCACTGCTCTGGGTATCCCATACCTTGGAAAAATTATGCTTTTAAACAGTTTCAGAACAACCTTGTGATCATTGGTAGGACTGGCAATGTCTTCGACCCACTTAGAAACGTAATCGACTGCCACCAGAATATAGACATTACTATTCGATGGAGGGTTGAAAGGTCCCATGAAGTCTATACCCCAAACATCCAATATCTCTACTTCCAGTATCAGATTCTGAGGCATCTCGTTTCTCCTTGTGATGTTGCCCATCCTCTGACAAGCATCACATTTGGTGATGAAACTATGAGCGTCCTTGAACAATGTTGGCCACCAGAGACCCGATTGAAGAACTTTCTGAGCTGTCTTGAACATGGCAAAGTGACCTTCATAAGTGGAGCCGTGACAGTGCTCAAGCACTCCCTGTACTTCCCCTTCTGCTATGCATCCTCTGAACAGACCGTCAGAACCCCTCTTGTACAAATAGGGTTCATCCCAGAAGTAGTGGTTGACCTCTGTGAAAAGCTTCTTCTTCCTGTAAGGATCCATGTCATCAGGAACTTTTCCACAGACCTTGTAATTCACGACATCTGTATACCAAGGTGCGGTCTCAGAAGTGATTGCCATGCATCTGATTCTGAGGTTGTCAAGCTCTGTGTCATTCATCTGCTCACAAACCTGGGCGACCAGAAGTTGTTCCTCAGGCATTGAATCATCTATGGGAACAGCATCTTCAATCCTCATTCTTGATAGGTGGTCAGCAACTCCATTTTCTGTGCCTTTCTTGTCAACTATCTCCATGTCAAACTCCTGAAGAAGCAGGATCCATCTCAACAGTCTTGGCTTGGTATCCTTCTTCGAGTATATGTGTCTCAGAGCAGCATGATCGGTATACACAATAACCTTCGAACCCACAAGATAACTCCTGAATTTTTTGAATGCAAACACAACGGCTAGGAGTTCCTTCTCTGTGGTAGCATACCTTCCTTGAGTCTCGTCCAAGGTGCGACTTGCGTAGTAGATGACATGAAGCTTCTTGTCAATACGCTGTCCCAGAACTGCTCCAACTGCGAAGTCTGAAGCATCACACATAATCTCAAATGGGTGATCCCAATTTGGAGCTTGCACTATGGGTGCTGAAACCAATGCCTTCTTGATCTTGATGAAACCTTCCAAGCATGCTGCATCAAATTCGAACTCAACCTCCTTGCACAATAACCTTGTCAAAGGTCTTGCAATTTTTGAGAAGTCCTTAATGAATCTCCTGTAAAACCCAGCATGTCCCAGAAAGCTTTTGATGTCTTTCACTGTCTTAGGCGGTTGAAGCTGAACCATGACCTCAATCTTAGCTTTGTCAACCTCAATTCCTTTCTCAGAAATCTTGTGTCCCAGAACAATCCCTTCTTCAACTATGAAGTGACACTTTTCCTAGCTCAGCACCAGGTTCGTCTCCTCACATCGCGTCAATATCCTGCACAAATTTAACAAACAAGAGGAGAAAGTGGAACCATATACAGAGAAGTCATCCATAAAAACTTCCACTGACTCCTCAATCAAATCCGAGAAAATTGAAGTCATGCACCTGTAAAAGGTGGCAGGAGCATTGCACAAACCAAATGGCATGCGTCTGTAGGCAAAAGTACCATAAGGACAAGTAAATGTTGTCTTTTCCTAATCATTTGGGTGGATAGGTATTTGGATGAATCCACTATACCCATCAAGGAAACAATAATAGGGGTGACTAGCTAATCTTCCCAACATTTGATCAATGAAAGGTAGAGGAAAATGATCCTTCCTAGATACAGCATTCAACTTCCTATAATCAATGCACATCCTATGTCCTGTGATGGTCCTAGTTGGGATTAACTCATTTCTTTCGTTTTTGATCACAGTTATGCCTCCCTTCTTAGGTACACAGTGCACTAGAGATACCCAAGTACTATCAGAGATAGGATAGATAACTCCAACATCAAGCAATTTTAGGATTTCCTTCTTCACTACCTCTTTTAGTTTAGGGTTCAATCTTCTTTGGGGTTCAATACTGGCATAAGATTCATTTTCAAGGTTGATTCTATGGATGCAAAGGCTAGGCGATTTCACGTTTTGAACTCTCTGTGTTAGATAGCTGCTCGAACTCCTCTTGTTCATCTGTTTCTCTGTGGGAGTCTAGCAGATTCTTGTAACAGGTGGTCTCCTCATGCAGGAACCCTTCTTCTCCATCCTTGGTTAGAGCAGTTTTGAGATGATCCTCCTCAGCTAGTTCCTCCAACAACTCATCAGCCAACTTATCCATCTCTTCAATGTAGAAGACTTGTCCTCCTATTGTTGGCTTCTTCAAAGTATCCTTGATGTCAAACTTCATAATGAAGTCATCGCCCAGGTTGAGATCAATCTTGCCATTTCTGACATCAGTGATGGCTCCATCAGTCGCCAGGAATGGTCTTCCTAAGATCAGAGGATCTTTTGGTTCTTCATCCATCTCCAGAACCACAAAGTCGGTTGGCACTTCCACGTCTCTGATCCTGACGGGTAAGTCTTCTAAAATACCATTTGGAAGTCTCACTGATCTATCTGAAAGGATGAGAGAGATGTCGCAACCCTTGAACATTGTAAAACCCAACCTCGTAGCAACAGAGAGTGGCATTAGATTAACTGAAGCGCCAAGATCACATAGGCACCTGTCAAAAGATATAGGTCCAAGGGAGCAAGGTAGAGTGAATGATCCAAGATCTTTGAGCTTCTTGGGTACAATCTTCTTCTGGATGATTTCACTGCACTCAAGACTTAGTACCACCATACCTTGAACTTCTTTTGACCTCTCCATCACTAAGTCCTTGAGGAATTTCTGGTAGTGAGGAACAAGTTCGAATGCATCCAACAATGACATTCTCAACTCAATCTCCTTGACTTGTTTTTCGAACAAGGCTTTGTACTTATCAGTAAGCTGCTTCTTAACCCTCACTGGGAATGGTAGAGGAGTCTTGTACGGTGGAGGTATGAACCTCGCAGGTCTGTCATCAGAAACAACAGGCTCCTTAGCAGCTTCAGGTTTGGAATGCTTCAATGGTTCAACCGGATCCTTGACTGCTTCGGCTGGATTCTTCATCTGAGCTTCATCCTGAACAAAATCCTCCCCATCTAATTCCTCACTGTCCTCAGTGACATCTGGAACTCCCTGTCGGGGAGGCAATGTTTTCCCAATTCTCAGCGTAATTGCATTTGCAAACTCCTTGGGGTTCTGAACAGCTTTCCCTGGGAATTGGCCAGTTTTTGGTGCAGAAGTAGAAGTAGATTGGCCTTCCATATACCTTATCTTCGAGTTCAGAGCTTAAAATTTAACGTTCAGGTCATTGTAGGAACATTCCGTCCTCTAACTAAGGGCAGAATACTTCTTAGGAGTATCCATAGAACCGCTAGCTTGACCCTGAATAAGTTGTTGCATCATTTGCTTCATTTCTTGATCTGGGGATGTAGTAGGCTGAACTGGTTGAGGGCGGAATCCTGGCGGTGGTCCTGAAGGAGCTTGGTAACCCTGCTAGAACTGTTGTTTTGGAGCGAATCCCGGATTGTAAGACACAAAAGGTTTTTGTTGTCCTTGTTGGTTTTGTTGAGACGGGTACAATTGATCTTGTGGATTAGCAACATTGTTACTTTGGTAATAAAAATTGGGGTTCGTCATGTAGGGTTTGTAACCTTTGTTGTATCCACCATGATTTTGAACATAGCTGATCTCTTCAGTCTGCTCACCCTCCCCATCTGGAACTTGGAAAGGATCAACCTCAGATACAAAGTGGATGCTCCTCTGCTGGCTTAGCAAGATACGGTCAAGTTTCTCATTGACATTCTTGAGGTCCTTCTTGTACTGCTCCTCAGACCCAACGTCGCCTTTAACTGTGCGGTCATAATCTTCATTGTAGTTGTCGTCAGACTGGGCGAGATTCTCAACCAGTTGTCAACCTTCATCTACGTCCTTGTTCAGGAGGTTACCGTTAGAAGCAGTGTCAAGCAGCATGCGTATCTTTGGTAGTACACAACGGTAGAGAGTGCTCAGTAGTGACTCGTTGCTAAAACCATGGTGTGGACACTGGCTGTGGTAACCCTTGAAACGCTCCCATGCTTCAAAGAATGATTCTGAGCTCTTCTGAGTGAAGCTAGAAATCTCATTCCTGAGACGTGCTGTTCTGGAATTGGAGAAGAACTTGGCCAAGAATGTTTTCTTGCAACCATCCCAGGTGGTGATTGATCCCTTGGGAAGGTTTTTCTCTCATTGATGAGCTTTGTCTCCCAGGGAAAACGGGATGAGGCGCAACTTAAAACCATCCTCACTAACGCCGTTAATCTTGGTGAGACTACATAGACGGTCGAACTCGTCCAAATGGTCCAGTGGATCCTCCATAGGCAACCCATGAAAGTTGTTTCCCTGGATCATGGAGATCAGACTGCCTTTGATTTCGAAGTTGTTGTTCTGCACGGCAGGAGGGACGATACCAGCACGCTGAGTATGACTATTCGGTGCATCCCCAGCACTAATGTTTTGCGGTCTCAGATTTGGTTCATTTTGTTGTTCCATATTGACTAGTGCAGGATGATCAGTGAGTTGACGAGCATGTCGTGGTCGTTGTAACCGATTGATGTCGTCGATAATAGGAAGTAGATTCTGATGCCCTCTTGATCTGGTGTGCATGCAAGGTTGCAATCAACAAGTTCCTGAGATGCAAAACAAACAAGCAAACAACCAAAACAAGTCAGTACTTAGAATGATAAGTGTAACAAAACTTAATCTTGCAAGACTTGAAATCTTAAATGTAGCAAAATGAATCCCAAATGGCAACGACGCCCAATTGATACTAGGTTTTTTGTGTGTCTATCCTAGCAGGTCTTAATTAACCTAATGCAGTTGTATTACAGAAGGTGTCAATCCAAATGGGAAACTTTACTAACAATCGAGATGCAATCAAGCAGTCACAAGTTAAGCCAAATTCAGAGAATTGTTTTATGTCTAACAATCTTAAAGTGATGAAAATGCAAAACAGAAATGAGTCACAGAACTAGAAACGAAAATGTATGACAAGAAACAAAAATGAATAAAAACAGAATCGAGTCTAAGCATGAACTAAAAAGCAAGAAACGAAACAGTCTCAGGAATGTAATAAAAATCAGAAAGAAAGAGGTCCTAAGGATGGGAGTAATTGATGTCGGTGGAGTATCCTAGTCTATAGAGTGTTTAACATGTCACAAGCAAACAATCCCTAAACAATGAACATCTCTTCTTAGCTAATCCAATATCTTGAAAGAAGCTACTCAAACTCAACCACTTCCAAACCTAGCTCTCGCTAGAGAAACATGATCAAGCATGGCATGACAAACAAGTTCATTCACATCAACAAACATCCTAGACAACTAATCTCTTAGGCTAGGAACGTAAGTCTCTGGCACTAGTTGGTCAGACGTTTCATCGAACACCTTTTGGGTGCGGAAATGTCTAAAACCTAGTTCCAATTAATCAGAGAGAAACTAGTAATTCTAACACTAGTCCAGAAGGGAATCATACAAATCAAAGCTTAAACACCCTACATCCTAAGATCCTCCACCTAATCTATCCTATCCTCAAGAACTACTACCCTACTCAGATCCCAAAATCATCATCAACAATAAAAATCCAGAAAACATTGAACAAAACATAGTAGATAGATAGAAATGAGAAGAACAAGTTTGTAGAAGAAATCAAATGTAAATACTCAATGTATTAAAAGAAATCTGGATACAAAGTCTGAGAACGTTTTTGGAGGCTAGGTAAAACTTTAAGAACAAAAATGAGATAAAAGATAAGATGTTTTCGCAAAAGACTTAACAAAACATATTTATAGTAAAAACATGTAAATCCCTAAAACTTAAAACGACAAGATGAAGAGTCGGTTTGGGAATCTCTTGAAGCGTGTAAGACGGAACGTCTTCTTGACATGTGCGAACGAGTGGTAGCTCGAGTGAGTGATGGTGTTGGCTCGAGTGGTGGATGGTCAAGTCGACGGGCAGCGGCTAAAGGTGGAGGGTCGAGTCGACGAGCAGCGGCTTGAGCTGGAGGGTCGACTCGACGGGCAGTGGCTCGAGCTAGGTGTATACGCATCCACTAAAACAATGATAACGTTTTAATCACACCTCCGATTGGCTTGAAATAAATGGCATTGGAAAGATGACTCAATTATCTACAACTTTGGTGAAGACGTTGAAAGCTAAATCCCAATCGAATGGAACGGCTCGAACGGGGTGGAGTGGTTGCATAACGAGTGGCTCGAACGGGTGTATACGCGTCCACTAAAACGATGATAACTCCTGAACTAAACCTCCGCTTGTCTTGAAATAAACGGCATTGGAAATATGAGTCAATTTTAGAAAACTTTGATGAAGACATCGAAAACTAAATCCCACTCGAATGGAACGGCTCGAACGGGGTGACTCGAGTGGTGAGAGTGGTGGACTCGAATGGTGTTGGGTTGACTCGAAGGATGTGGACTCGAATTGTGTTGGGTCGACTCGAAGGACGTGGACTCGAATGGCGACTCGAACAGCGTCTCGGATGATGTGTTCCTGACGTCTCCTAGATACCTGAAATACTCCGAAATGCACAATGTATGTAAGGATGATGCAAGAACTACCTAAATATGCAAAGTGTACAAAAAAGGCTAGAAATTGATGCAAAACGACTAGTTATCCTAGCTAAATTCATGACAAATACATGCTAAGCAGAGACAAAATATAGACATATCATCTCTCCTCCTCTTATCGCCATAACTCCTCTTCCTATCCGGAGCTTCCTTCATGTTCAGCTTGAGAACCCGAATCTTCTCTGAGGTCTCCTGAACAAAACAAGCACCATACATGCTCTTCTCCCCCACCTGAGTCCAGCATCACGGTGTACGACATGGCCTCCTATACAACGCCTCATAAGGAGCCATCCCAATACTCGTCTGGTAACTGTTGTTGTAAGCAAACTCTACCAGGTTTAGGTGATCCGCCCAATGACCACCCCAATCCAACACACACATCCTCAGTAAATCCTCCAGTGTCTAGATAGTCCTCTCTGACTGTCCATCTGTCTGGGGATGATATGCTGTACTCATATGCACCTTAGTGCCCATTTCTGCCTGAAATGCCCTCCAGAACACCGAGGTGAACTTAGAATCCCTAACAGACACAATACTCGCTGGCACGCCATGCAACCTGACTATCTCCCTCACATATTTCTTAGCCAAGACCGCTGCTCCATCTGTCTTCTTAATGGCCAGAAAATATGCCGACTTAGTCAACCGGTCCACAATGATCCAAATAGCATCAAAGGTCCGAGACATTGGCAATCCTACCACAAATTCCATCGTGATCATGTCCCATTTCCACTCCGGAATGGATAGACTATTCAGTAACCCGCATGGAACATGATGCTCAGCCTTCACTAGCTGACACAAATCGCACCTCGCGACTCAACTAGCTACATCTTTCTTCATCTCTCCTACCAGAGACTTCATATCCTGCTCCTGAGCCGAAGCTGCCCTCTTCCGACTCAGAGCATCTGCAACCAAGTTAGCCTTACCAGGGTGATAGGTTATCTCCAAATCATAATCCGCCACTAGCTTCATCCACCGCCGCTGCTTCAAGCTTAGCTTGGGCTGAGTGAATATATACTTCAGACTCTTATGATCTGTAAACACCTGTACTTTTGCACCATTAAGATAAGATCTCCAAATCATCAGGGCAAAAACTACAACAACCATCTCCAAATCATGAGTAGGATAATTGTCCTCATGCTTCCACAACTGCCGCAAAGCGTAGGAAATCACCTTCCCATGCTGCATCAACACACACCCCAAACCAACTCTGGATGCATCTGCATAAACCACATAGGATTCTCCCTGCTCAGACAAAGCCAATATTGGCGTAGTAGTCAACATATCCTTAAGGCTTACAAAGCCCTCCTCGCAGTCCTGTGACCAAACAAAAGGAACATCCTTCCCTATCAACTTAGTCATCGGACGTGCCTTGCAAACAACTTCTGCTGCTGTAGCTTCTCTAGAACTGCCCTGAAATGCACTGCATGATCCTCAGGACTCTTAGAAAATACCAGGATATTGTCGATGAAAATGATGACAGACATGTCCAGAAAATCCTGAAACACGTTGTTCATTAATCTCATAAACGTTGCTGGCGCGTTAGTCAACCCAAAATACATCACCACAAACTCATAATGCGCATACCTCGTCCTGAAAGCCATCTTCCTCACATCTGCCTCATCTATCGGTATCTGGTGATAACCCGACGCCAGATCTACCTTGGAGAACCAAGTAGCACCTCTCAACTGATCTAATAACTCATCGATCCTGGGAAGAGGGTACTTGTTCTTCACAGTGAACTGGTTCAAACCTCGGTAATCAATGCACAAGCGGAAACTCCCATCCTTCTTCTTAACAAATAACACCGATGCTCCCCACGGTGATACTCTAGGACGGATGAATCCCTTGCTCAACAAATCCTCTAGCTGCTTCTCCAGCTATGCCATCTCTTCTGGAGCCATCCTGTAAGGAGCCTTGGATAATGGCGTTGTCCCCGGTTCCAGTTCAATCGTGAAAGGATCAGACCGAGATGGTGGTAATCCCTGCAATGACTGAAACACATCCTCGAACTCCTCAACAACCTGAATACCGCTAACCATAGATTGCCCCACTGATTCTGGCATCGATATAGTAACCAAATAAGCCTCACGGTCCTTCGCGATCATCTTCCCAGCCTGCATGGCCGAGATCACGAGACTCCCTGAAATTAGTATAATACCCTGGAAAACCAACTTCCCTCTTGGACGCTCAAACTCCACTCTACCCCGATGGCAATCCAGATGAACCATATGCCGATGCAACCAATCCATCCCGAGAATAACATCATACAACTCCACTGGACTGATAAGCAAATCCGCTGGCCACGACTCTCCTACGATTTGAATATCAACTCCCCTAGCTCGTCCAATGACTCTCAGAAACTTGCCTCCTGCAACTCTTACAACTCCTGTACGCTCTCTGGATTCTCCTCTGATATCCGCATCCTCCGCACACTCCGAGGTAATGAAGCTATGAGTAGCTCCAGAATCAAACAGAATGTGGGACTTAAACCCGGCCACCAACAAAGTCCCTACATAAACCTCATGTATTGAAAACCTAACACTTTATCACAGGCAAAACATAAAATCTGAACCTACTGAAAATTCACAAAGTTTAAGTACCAGAAATTATACCTGTGATCGCCCCGGCACTGGTTCCACCAGTCTCGACCGTTAAGCTGACAAATTGGAGAGGTTGTTTGATACAAGTTCTCATCCTCCCATCACTTGACACCTGAAACCATAGTCAAGCTAAAGACTTTAAACAAACGCTTATGGGAGGCAGCCCATGGGGTTTGTGATGGCTTACCCTTTATTTTTATTTTCTATTTATTTTGTCTTAGGATTTTGGTTTTGTTTTAGGATTTATTACGGTAAAATCACGTCCGGTGTTAAGTATTTTCATGAATAGGTTCTAAATGCAGAAGATACGAATTTTTTTTCCAGGAGCTTCGGATCGATCGATCCCGGTGTTCATTCCAGGCATCTACAGTTCAATATGTTGCAGATCGATTGATCCCATCCCGAGACCGATCAATTCCATCTCGATCGGTCCCCACCATTGCCAACACCACTCCAACACCAGATGCGAGATCACCGGTTTTTTGTTTCTTTCCTTTCTTTTTATTTTTCATGTTTTCTTATTTTTTTTATGGGATTCATTCTTTTCTTGGCTTTGCTTTCACACCGAGACAGTGTGAAGTATGTTTGGGGGAGAGATGTCTCCAAATTACTAACACTACAAAAAAAATATGATTTTTATGACTACAGTTAGCGACTACATATGTAGTCGTCATTTTTAGCGACTATTTAGCGACTATTTGACGATAATTTTACAACTACAAAAATTTAGTCGTAAAAAATGTATTGGGAAAGACTGAAAGAGTAACTAAACACATCCGTGTATGAATAAAATCGAGACTTTATTTTAATATAATACCAGTGTTATAGAATATCGTTTATCAACACAACCTCCGGTGATCTCTATGTCTTATGATCACTAGTCTAATCATATATACTCCTAACATGCATCACAAAGAAAGCATGAAAAAAAAAATTACCTAGTGAGGTAAATCATTCCTACTCACATGCTGTCACAATATATAATCACCCAATTACTCAAAACAATAATTTACATTAACCATATAGCTTCATGCTCATACACATAATACAAAATATTTATAATCTCATAACTTGCTCGACATTCTCTAACATGCCCATGAGTCTTTCTGTACCTTTCTTCATGGCAACACAACCCTCGAGCTTGGTCAACATGTCTCTCCAGTCCATTGTTTGGACACATTCTATTATTTCGAACATCAGGTCAAATAAAATATATCAAGGCACGGGGATTGTCCTATGCATGAAGCTACTAAGGTGAAGCCAACATATTACCAGGTCTTTGTGCTTCTTCTGTAGTAGTCAAGGTAGCCACACAGCGGCAAGTCACCACATTTGATCGACTAAGGTGAAGTACATAGTCGACTTCTTATCCAAAATTGATGTATTCTGAGTGGCTTACGGCGTTTTATAGAACATGTGAGTTTTCACGTCTTGAAACCTCTTTTATGTTCTTTTCTTGCGAAAAGTTTAGATCTAAGTTCAGCTTGGACTTCATCTAGGAATTCCCCATACACAATTGGGTCAGGAAGGTTGGTCCTATGGAAGTAGTTAAATAACAGCAATCAAGTTTGCTTCTCCAGTTTCTAGCTACCTTTCCTCTGATTCTCTAGTAACTTAATTTAATTTTTTTTTGCAAGACAGCCGAGATCAAGGATAAAAGGCAAAGCGATACAAATTCTGGAAAGTTCTTTTACATGAAACCAACGCTTTCTGGCATTTTGATGCTATGGGTTGAAGAACTAGAGATGAAATAATGAAATATAACTTGCAAGATTTTTTGTCGAAAAGAAAATCCAAATAACTTAGATAAGCTTAGATTGAAGAATGATGATGCCTTAGAGATCTTACATATGAATTTCAGATTTTCAGATATAACAAACACAAAGCAAGCAAATGTAATTCAACGTTCTGGAGCAAAGATACTGAATATAGAGACAACATAGAAGATAACAAATGCAAACATATAGAACAGAAGAAAGTAGACTTGTTATAAGCTCCCAACCTAAGTATCAAAGCTAGAAATTTAGAGATTAGAAGTAAAAGAAAAAGGTTGGGTTCTAAGAACTGGAGTGCACTTAAGCGGATGAACCATTTTTAGGGTCATTCCTTCAAAATTCTCGTCCATGTTGACCTTATCTTCTTTGATTTCCCAATCAAAGCACTGCACCATCACTCCTATTGCAGTTCCTACAAATATAGAACCAAGATTTGATCCAGGACATCCTCTCCTTCCACTGCCAAAAGGAAGGTACTTAAGTTCTTGATCTTTCTCGTCCCCTTGCTCTGATCTTGTAGAACTTAGAAACCTCTCTGGCTTAAAACTTTCAGGATCTTCCCAAGAAGCAGAATCTCTCATCACAGCGTAGATATTGATAATGAGTGTTGTCTTCTCCGGTATGTAAAATCCATTGACCTCAGAATTTTCTTGAAACTTCCGTATCAAGACCGGAGATGGTGGGTGCAGTCTTAGAACTTCCTTAACCACTGCTTGCAAATAAGGAAGGTTTGGTAAATCTGTTTCTTGGATCAACCTTGTTTCCCCTACAACGGAACTTATTTCTTCTTTCAGTCTCTCAAGAACTCTATCATTGTTGATCATCTCCGCCATTGCCCACTGTGTTGTTTGCACCGAGGTATCAGTACCTCCAATGAAAAATTCCTGCATTGAGAAGACTCAAAAGATTATAAGTTAATCTTTAATTTTTAGATTATCAAATAAAATTGACAAAATGATAGGAACATCTACCACGAAAAATCCCTTGATATGATTCCATGTGATCTTATACTCTGCGTTTTCGTCTCCATAAGCTGCCAACAACACGTCCATCATATCCATACCTTCTTGATACTGCTCTTCATGTTTCTCCTTGTGTTCCTGAAGCATCCTCTCTAGCAGCTCATCGAATTTGTTGGAAACAGCCATTATCTCCTTCTTGAATAGTGAAATCCCAAGCTTCGCAAGCGGTCTCCGCAATATAGCTGCCAAGAATATCTTCTCCGACAAAGCATACGTTTCATCAACCAAGCCCCTGACTCTCTCTGACTCACCGTCGTCTTCTGAAAAACTCCTTCCCATGATCAATTTACACAGGGTGTTGTTCATGAGCTTCATCGCTTCCTTACCAATGTCAACGCTCTCATTATTTGTTGCCTTATCAAGAATGCTCCTGTAAAACCGCTGTAGCTCTTCAACACGAACACCTCGTGACCGCTCCAGCACTTGCGGTCGAAATAGCTTTGTTGCCATGAGCTTCTTTATGAACTTCAAGTACTCTCCGTATGGAGCGTTCAAGATGCCAGAAGCCCCAAACATGAGAGACTCATCAATCGCAATGATACCGCGAGAGGAGACGTTCACGTCATGGACCTTGAAGATCTCGTTGGCCATTGGGGCAGAGGAGACAATAATGATGGGTACATAGAAAATGCGGATGAGGAGGAGAGGTCCATACTTGGAGGAGAGTTGCTGAAGAGACTTGTGAGTTAGGGCAGAGAGGAGAAGGTGAAGATGACCGATGATTGGAAGAGAAGGAGGGCTCGGAGGCAAAACAAAGCTTCGTGAGTCTTTTGGTTTCTTGAAGAAGAGAGAGTGAAAGAGTAGTATCAAGAGGCATGCAAGGATGAAGATACAGAAGTTTTGGAAGTCAAAGATGATTGCTGCCATTGTTTCTCCAAAGTTAAGAGGCTGACGACACTTGATGAAAAATCTGTACGTTAATATAATGGATCAAGATGACCAACCATGCATTGTTTATTACAAAGAAAAAGCCTTGTCTGGAAGAACGTGGCATAATGGACGTTCGTGATAAAATCTATAATATCAATATTATAGTTTGGATCGGAGTTTGAGAATACTAATAGTCAAGTGGTAAGATGTGTTCACTTGATCTTATCAAGCAGATATGAAGAACTGTTCATGTCCAAATGGACGTTGAGAGTAGAAATCCAAATATGAACATATCTATTATTCCGACATTTATATCTACCATCATCTCAGTCACTTTCAACATAGATTATCTCAGTTAACTCTTCAACAATAAAAGGGTAATTCCAAGACTTAAACAAAATTCAATCAAAAGAATAACCCCTCTTACGACATGCACATATTACTTGACTCATCAAAGCAATATATATATTAAGTATTGATTCCACACAATTATTCGTCCGTTATAGTTTCAAAATCACCGCTTCCGTATTGTTGTCAGATTCATGTTTATTTTTATAGTCAACAGTTTCAGATTGGATATAAGGAGTCCTCACGAAATAACATTTTCCAGCTAACTCTTACACAACGGTCATGGCATAGAAGGTTGGTCCTCTGGAATTAGTTGGAAAAAAATAACAGCATATGCTTACTGCCTTCGTTTACCTCCTCACACGCATGCAGCCGATGGCTTCAGTGTTACGCACTTTGTCTCTTTTGTAGCAAAAGATAGGAAAATTGGGGGTTATTGTATTGTTTAGTTAAATACAATTCATTCGATTATAAAAAAAATTACAGACTACATATTAAATGATTGTCAAATATGAAATCTAATAAAGTTTGTATAGAGAACTCTAAACACAATTTAATTTGAAACACTTTTTTTTTCTTTCAAAAGCACTAATTATTTCGATACAAAAAAGATTAAACACATTCAACAAAGTAAGCATATTACTAAACAAACGGTCAAATGTGATCCACTAAACTGGAGCAGACAAAATGAAAAACGTGGGATAGTTAATGTTGCTCTAATTTAGGCAATTTTTATGAGAGTCAAAAGAATCTAAGCAAAATAAAATATACTAATGAAATATGGTCAAGGCGAAAGTCATTAAACTAATGAAATACATGGGGCAATTAATGCTGCTCTAATTTATGCATTGACTCTCCAAAACCATATAATAATAGTAACACATACAAGTACTAAGACTCCAATAATAACATATTAAGACTCAAAGACTTTGCACGAGTAAATTTAACGTTATATGATTTATGAATAATTTATAGTACAATATATATATTTTCCTAACTTGTTAAAATATTTACTATGTCTGAATATACACTCTCATAAAAACAATGTTACAGTATATGATACATCAATATCTATATATATATATATATATCTATAAAGTAAATTTCATTTCTTAAATTAAGATTAACTTTGTAACACTCGTAATCCAAATTTTGATAATTTGTGAGGGTGTCGATCGATATTAGTGGTAGTGTCGGTCGACACCTTAAGTGGAGGGATGTTTTGTTTGATTCCAGGATTCTCGGTTCAGGTTGGTTCGGTTTGCGAGTCGTATTTAAAGAGAAGACTTCACATTTTTGGGTTCAGAAAACCTAATTGTCGCCTCCTTGGTGTAAATTAGAGAGAAAACGATTCCCAAAAGTTCCTAAAGATCCTGAAGGTTTTTCCTTAAGCTTTTGTCCTTGTTCTTGTGAGTTTTTGGCTTGGAGGTTGGAGATCTGAGGCTGAGAACGTGGGAGAAGCTTGTGGTGGTGTGGTTTCGTCGTTGGTTGATGAGATCTCGTTGTTTGGCTAAGGTAAGTTCATGACCATGGCTTATCTAAGCTAAGATCTCTGTTTCTATGACTTTGTGTGTTGTATGGTTGATTCTTTTGGTTGTTTGTGAGTTTTTTGTGGCTTCTGAGGCTTGGATTCCCTCCTGGAATCGTGTGGGACGAAAAGGAGAAGCTTGGAGGTGAGATTCGGAGGTTCTGTTCGAAGGAAATAGATGCTCGGCATCGGTGACGGTCGACACCAACGCGAGAATGGCGCGAGGACTTGACGAGTGTTGGTCGACACCATTAGGGATTTGGGAATGTCGAGCATGGTGTCGGTCGACACCAGAAGTGGTGTCGGTCGATACTAGAAGTGGTGTCGGTCGACACCATGGCCGGTTTGCTACGTACGAGAGGCTTTAATGACTTGTTACTTTCCCTACAAATCACCACATGATCTTTCCTGTGTTTTGTCCTCACTCGCATAGTTCCGACAGTCACTTCCCGGAAGGTCACCCATACTGAGACTACTCAGCATAAACACGCTTAACTGTGGAGTTCTCTCAGGACCCTTGACCGAAAAGATAAGTGCACTTTGGTGACATAGGTGGCCAAATAAATTCTTTTAAACCTCCCCGCAAATCTCTGAAACCGGGGTGTCACAATTCACCCCGACTAAGAGATCACAACATCCTCGTTGCGCACCAAGACCGTCACCCCCTGACGGTGTGAGCCCACTCGACTCCATACTCGTCTTGGTTCGGCTCTGATACCACTTATAACGCCCCAACCGCCACCTCTTAATGGGCCCCATGTCTAATCCCAGTCCATGGGCCCAACTTGCTTAATGGGCCTCACGACCTCTCACTCTCTCACTAGGCCCGTGAGCCCATCCATATCCGACGGGGCTTTAAAGACTTGTTACAGTCCCTACAAATTAGCACATGATCTTTTCCTGTGTTTTGTCCTCACTCGCACAGTTCCGACGGTCACTTCCCGGAAGGTCACCCATCTTGAGACTATTCCAGCATAAGCACGCTTAATTGTGAAGTTCTCTCAGGACCCTTAACCGAAAAGATAAGTGCACTTTGGTGACATAGGTGACCAAATCAATTCTTTTAAACCTCTCTGCAAGTCTCTGAAAACGGGGTGTCACACTAATCGTAGAATCAAGGTTATGAAGAGTAGGATATTCAAGAGGCTCGGTTGTTTTCTATGTGTCTTTGTTAGGATGCTATAGTGGAACTTAGTGGTCTAGAAGGGATGCTAGAATTGCTGGTTTTATCATTGGTCATATTCTGTATTGTTGTTAGAATTGATATTATGTTATTCCTTTAATTGTTATTGTTTATTGGAGTTGCTTATTTGTTATCCCCTATTGTTATTGAGTGGAGGTAGGATACCAGTGAGTATGGGATCATTATATATTAGGATATTGATAACTATCTAATTTACATGTTTTTAGCATCCCTTTTTGTCCATATTTTGCATTATTCATACCCTTAACTTAGCATTTTTAGGTCATTAACTGTAGGAATTCACTTTTAGGTCATTTAGGGTGTTGCATTTTTGCATTTGCATATTTTGGATTAAAACAGGTGTTTAAGAGCCTAGAATGGGGAAAAACAAGGACAAACCCGACGATGTACCCGAAGGAGCCATCAGGCTGGAAGAACGAGTCTGAACCCCAACACGATCAAGGAGGATCCAAGAGCATGAAGACCAACCCGAAGATCTACCCGAGAACTAACTCGACCTCATCCTCGTGTACCCCATCGAGTAGACCCTCGGGGAGGTCTGAGAAGCTAGGTCAAAGGGGTTTCCATATATAAACCCCTCCTCTCCTTCCTCGCAAACGAGCACACTGCAGACCCTCAAACCAGAGAGCGAGAGCTTCTGTGAGAGAACTGAGCGACTCAAACACTTTTCCCTTTTGTTTTAGATTTTATTTCATAACTTTTTATCATTTCTTTAGATTTCTATCTTGTACTCTTATCCCTCTACTTTATCGTTTAATATAATGCAATTTTCGTTTATATTTGCTTTGATGTTTCCTGCTATGATTTCTGAGTAGTGTAGTAAAGTTTCTAGGGATCAGATAGATGATTTTGTGTTCTTGATCGGTTAGGATGTCTTAGTTGATTGTATATGTTTAATATATTTCCTTCTAGATTAGTGTTCTTAATGTTGTCAACAAACCGAGAGGGTGAGATTAGATCTAAGGTGCATTACCACCGAGAGGTGTAGATGAGATGCTTGAATCAACCAATGCTAGAGGTTTACTCACTTAGCCTAAGAGATTAGATGAGTAAGGGGTTTACTGACAATAATGAATCAGATCTTAATGTCTGCTTGGTCATGTTTCTCCAACGAGAGTTAGGTAGGGGAGTGATCAAGATTGATTGTTTCTATCACGAGAGTGTTTTAACAAGATTTTAGAGATTCATTTTCTAGGAAATATTTGCTTGAGGCATGTAAGACATCTGTACTGGTTAGGAATACTTAGGATTTGATTACCGCATCCTTAGAAGCTTTCGTATTTTAATTGCTTGCATTTCTATTCATCACTCGATCTCTTACCCGAACAGGTACACGATCACCTACTTCGAGTAACCCCTCGAGTTGTTCATACCTTCTTTGCTTACTCGATCACCCCACCTGATCATGTACTCGAATACTTGCATCGAGTGCTTAGGTCGTGTGGTTCCTTGTTTATATTCTTTTCTTTTATTATTTTAGTATTGTTAGACAAAACCCCATTATTGCTTGGCGTGACTTGCATTGTTCTGAATGCATCATTCCTGCTAGCATAAACAACTATTTGGATTGATAACCCTTTGTACTACAACTACATAGGGAATTGATACCCTGGGTGAAAAACCTGTTAACAGATATATAAAAAAAATGGATCGGATTGTTTCAAACTTAAATGTAAATAATACTTTAATAAATAAAAGAAAAATATTCTAAATTTTCGATCTTTATAATTTTTCTATACAAGATATCAATATAATAAAACTACAATATGTTGCTCTCCCTATTTTTTCTG
The DNA here is from genome assembly GCF_030686135.1 of Camelina sativa. Taxonomy (NCBI): domain Eukaryota; kingdom Viridiplantae; phylum Streptophyta; class Magnoliopsida; order Brassicales; family Brassicaceae; genus Camelina; species Camelina sativa. The sequence continues at coordinate 15,610,167 of NC_141890.1, forward strand.
TAGATAGCGTTTTTCACACACTATTAATTTCCTATTTTTTCTGTAGTGACAGATCTGAAAAATGTTCCTTTGCATTTATGATGAAATTTGAGACATGGTGGCTTTGATTCTGGGTTTTGGTTTGAGGTGGCTTTCATGAAAAACAGACTAGGTAACTCCAGTGGACTGAGGATTTTGAAGAAATCTTAAGACTCTCTATAGATCTTAAGACGTTCTACAAGTCTAGCATTTCCAAGGATTCAGTTAATAAGAGCTTTAAAAAAAATAGATATGGGGATGATGGTGATCAGTTGAAGCAGGACAAGAAATGAGAAAATTATGGATAAGGCGTGCAGTGGCACCACCATATTGCAAAATTTGGAGGACTCCGAGCTGGGGTTAGATGAGAAATTATGTGACAGTAGTTGTAATGCCCTGCATTTCGACTATGGACGGACTTGCATGTTAGGTCAGGTATTATTTTGCCTGTCTTTAGAAAAATTAGTAGAGAATAATGCGGGTCATATATGGTTAAGTTCTAAAAAGATAAGTTCAGTCCAGGAAAGTTATTGGTATCAGCAGTTCATCAGGTCATGCGTTCGGACGCGTCCAGTGACTATAGTATTTTGCTTAGGCGAACATGAGTAGGATAGGGAGAGCTAGGATTTGGAGTTGGCTAAGCAAAATAAATCAATCAATAATTAGCATTCTATAACTTCTTCTTCTCCGAGAAAACATTGCCTTGCGGGAGATCAAAATCGCTAGAAGGCCTTGGAGAAGAAGAAGTTATAGCATGCTAATTATTGATTGATTTATTTTCCGCTGTGTGTATCTTTGATGTTATTGTTGCATATTTGCATTATTGCTTGTGATTGGGGGTTGGGCTGGGATTATTAACTGTTAGAGAACCCGGACTCATTGAGTAATCTTAGATTACTCATGATGCTACTTTTGTTTTGCAGGTAACCAGTAGTGGGTTAAACCGTAGGGGGAGCTGGGACGTTAGGAAAAGCCAGTGTAGGTTTCTTGTCTTTTTCTAAAATATGTTGGTTTGAATAAGGCTTGTAAACTCTTTTGGAGGTTAGCTCCCGGCCGAACATCTTTTGTTAGGATGTTTAATGTTGTATTTTTACTCGAACAATCTTTGTGAAATAAAGTATGTTTTATATTCGATGTTGTTCCCAAATGATTATGGTCTTGTCCGGACCATCCCAACACTCACACACGACAAGGGTTGGCAAGCCTAAACCTGGGTCTGAGTTGGATGTGCCGCGGTACGGATATTTGGGGTATCGAATTCGTTTTAATAACCTCGTTTGACTGTCCGCGTGTATCATCAAGTGGCATCCTTGACCGTCCTGTCTATAGAACGGTTTGGGGGTGTTACAAGCTTGGTATCAGAGAATGGTTCGTCATGCTCATGGGAACATGCATATTTTTGGTTTTTATCGAGTCAAAATGGTCGCAAAAAGACAATTAGGAAACTGTCTCGTCCTCAGCTTTATTAGGTAGATGGGTTAGGACTCACCGTATTTGATCGTTGCAAATGTCGGGACAAAGAGAAAGTGGAGGCCGGTCGTGGGGATTGCAATCTGGTTATGAGAATTGGAACCTTCGGTATCCGGACGATGCTAGTTTGGGTAGCTCAAATGGAGCACATAGATCAGGACCAAGAATTTCATAAGTTGATTTGTCTCTCTCAATGGGATCATTGGCTGGTGGCCAAGCTCGCTCTCCTTGCAAAGAAGAAACATATGGACCTGGATACGTATCTCCGGTCAGATCAATGTCCATCTCTAGCGGCCATACAAATCCAAATCCTGTTCCGTGTGAACAAAGATGACCAATTGTAATTGTGGAAGAACCACAAGGGAACCCAAATTTTGATCAAAATCCAAATGCACCCTGAAATGCTTTCCCTCAACAAGGAAATGAATCAGGACCACCATGGTTCGTAGGAAGAGAAGTTGACCCAATGATTAGTTTGCTTTACGGCATGGTGGAGCAGATGAAGCAAAAACAACAGGCGATAGCTAATGTACAGCTAGGATCAGCTCACCCGCCTGATTATCTTAAGATGGTAATGATGATGAAGAATATTGGAACGATAAAATTTCCTGGAGGTGCAAACCCGTATGAAGCAGATAAATGGCTCCAAGATGTGGAGAGGAACTTTGCGACAACCCGATGCCCGGAGACTTACAAGAAGGAGATTGCGGTTCATTATTTGGAGAAGGATGCTTTGAGTTGGTGGGCTAATGTTGAAAAGAAATTTTTTGTAAGGCCGACATGGTTAGACTTCCGTCGTGAATTCGAGAAGAAGTATTTTCCTCCAGAAGAAAGAGATTGTCTTGAAACCCAGTTCCTTGATCTGAAACAAGGAAATAGGAGCGTTCACGACTATGAAGTTGAGTTTGCACGACTGAGGAAATACACCAACTTTGGACAAGGTGATGAACTTGCTGTGATCGGTAAGTTTATCCGAGGACTACGACCCCAGATTCGAAACCGTCTTCGTATACTCAAACTTCGAAGTTATTTCGAGGTGGTAGAGAAAGCTGTTATTGCTGAAGAGGGACTAGTAGAAGAAAGAGAAGAGATGCTATAGAGCGAGGAAGTGTTTAGCCAAGCCACCAAGCCAAGATAGATAACTGGTTAAGGCAGGCCAAGAATAAAATGAAAGGGAGAGTGAATCAAGAGAGAGGACCAAAGATCATATCAACTGCTGTTCCAGTGTGTTACAGTTGTAACAAGCCTGGGCATTTTGCTCGAGATTGTTTGACTGGTCAGCTATCCAAGCAATACAAGCCTCGTTCGGAGGTGGTATGTTTTACGTGTACGGAGAAAGGACACTATGCGTATGAGTGTCCGACTAAGGATGTTGGTTCTGAAGAAAAACCAGGCAAGGCAATAAATCATGCACCACCGAGTCATCCATCTGGCGAGTCCACATCTAAGAAGCGAGCAACATCAGCAAAAGTTTATGCCCTAGATTTAGATAAAACTAACCTACCAGGAACTTCTAAGGGTCCCATCGCAGGTATGTATGGGTTCTATCGTAACTCTTCTTGAAAGTGTTTTTGTGTGATCATTGCTTGCATTTTACTAGTTAGTTTATTAGTATTATGTTTGTTGGTTGGTGTTGGTCAGGAACATTACGTGTTGGTGGAAGATCCACCCATGTATTGTTTGATTCGGGAGCTACTGATAGTTTCGTATCTCCCGAAGTTGCTCATAGATTCGAAGGGACTTTCAAAATGGTAAAAGTGAATGTTTCCATTAGAACCCCTGGAAAGGAAACTCTGAAAGCTCGAAACCTTATATTAGGAGTACCAATAGAAATCCCTAGGAAAACCTTTAAGGCCAATCTTCTAATAGTACCTTTAGAACGTTTTGAAGTCATCCTCAGAATGGATTGGCTATCAGGCTACCGAGCTCAGCTTGATTGCGGAAAAGGAAGAATTTTGTTTGAAGGAAGAAACCCATCGCTGATTGCTTATCAAGGTATCAACCCAAGTTCGGTTGTATCTTTTGTGTCAGCAATTAGGATAGAAAAGGAGCTAGAAGAAGGAGAAGCATACTTAGTCACCATAACAACCGTCGAAGATGACCTTGATGATGCACTAAAGATTGAAGATATTCCCATAGTGCGAGAATATGCGGATGTTTTTGAGTCTCTACAAGGATTGCCTCCATACCGAAGCAACCCTTTTGAGATAAAATTGGGACCCGAAGCTGCACTAATTGCTAAGACGCCTTACCGAATGGCACCGACTGAACTTTCTGAGCTAAAACACCAGTTGGAAGACTTACTGGACAAAGGATTTATACGACCAAGTTCTTCACCATGGGGATCCCCAGTTTTGTTTGTCAAGAAGAAAGAAGGGAGCATGAGATTGTGTATCGATTACCGAGGAATCAACAACATCACGGTTAAAGACAAGTATCCGTTACCAAGGTTTGATGAGTTACTAGATCAATTAAAAGGGGCTACTTGCTTCTCTAAAATTGGTTTAGCCTCCAACTATCATCAAATTCCCATCACAGAAGCTGATATTAAGAAGACAGCCTTCCGAACCAGATATGGGCAATACGAGTTTGTTGTAATGCCCTTTGGACTTGCTAATGCCCCGACAGCCTTTATGCGACTCATGAACGAAGTATTTCACGACTATCTCGATGAATTCGTGATCATATTCATAGATGATATCCTCATCTATTCCCGGAGTAAAGAAGAACATGAGGAGCATCTACGAAAGGTGTTAGAGCGCTTAAGGGAACAACGATTATTTGCAAAACTTAGCAAATGTCAATTTTGGAAGCAAGAGATAAGATTTCTCGGACACTGTGTGTCAGCTCAAGGTGTATCCGCCGACCCAGAGAAGGTTATAGCAATTTGGAATTGGCCTCAACCCAAGTCAGTGACGGAAATCCGTAGCTTTCTCGGTTTTGCAGGATATTACCGGAAATTCATACGAGGATTTTCTTCTATCGTAAAACCCATGACACGACTAACAGGGAAAGGAGTTCCCTTCATATGGAATGAAGAAACCGAAGGAGCATTTAACAAGTTTAAGGAGACGTTGATCACTGCACCAATATTAGCCTTACCAGACCCAGGACGGCCATATATTGTGTATACTGATGCTTCACAAGTGGGATTAGGCTGTGTTTTAATGCAAGAAGAAAAAGTCATTGCTTACGCATCCAGACAACTCCGGAAACATGAAGAGAACTACCATACCCATGACCTTGAGATGGCCGCAGTAGTCTTTGCACTCAAGATATGGAGATCCTACTTGTACGGAGAGACGGTTCAGGTATTTACGGACCATAAAAGCTTTAAATACTTGTTTACGTAACCAGACTTGAATCTACGACAGAGGCGCTGGATGGAATACGTTGCTGATTACGATCTAAAGATCCAACATCACCCGGGTAAGGCACATGTAGTAGCTGATGCCTTAAGCCGCCGAAAACTAGAAGTGGACACTGAAAAGGATCTTCAGATGTTGAATCAATAACTCAAGAATGTTAGTCTAGCAGCCATTGAAGGAGAACCGAGTGAACCCCTTGGTATGCAAACTGTACGCCAAGCTGGATTACTATAAAGAATTCGAGAGGAACAAGCACGAGATGAAAAACTTCAGCAGATCGTGGAGGAAGTACAGAATCAAGGTGGTACCAACGCAAGTGGATATCAAGTAGCTGATGATGGGACACAACTACTCAACGGGAGAATCACTGTTCCAGATAGAGAAGGACTACGAGAAGAAATTCTGGGATTAGCACATCATACAAAGTTGAGTATTCACCCAGGTAGTGTAAAGATGTACAAGGACGTGAAGCGATACTACCACTGGCCAGGAATGAAGCGAGCAGTAGGACGATGGGTAGCCCAATGTCAAACCTGTCAACAGGTGAAAACCGAGCATCAAGTTCCAGCTGGTCTATTACGGAATTTGCCTATTCCCGAATGGAAATGGGAATCTATCGCGATGGATTTCATAACAGGAATGCCAGCCGCGATGGGGCAAAAAGATGCGATATGGGTAATTGTAGACCGATTAACCAAGGTCGCACACCTATTACCAGTCTTCCATGATATCAAGTCAGAGCAATTACCAGATTTGTATGTAAACAAGATTGTACCACTTCATGGTATCCCTGCTAATATCATATCAGATCGAGACCCAAAGTTTTCAGCCGCATTTTGGAAGGAGTTGCAGCGAGCCTTGGGAACCAATGTTTTTATGAGTAAAGCTTACCACCCCGAGACGGATGGCCAAACATAACGAACCATTTGTACTATTGAAGACATGATAAGGATGTGTGTATTAGATTGGTCAAAAGCCTGGAAGAAGCATTTACCATTGATCGAGTTCTCATACAACAATAATTATCATGCCAGCATTGGTATGGCCCCGTTTGAAGCGTTGTATGGAAGACCCTGTCGAACACCATTATGTTAGACAGAAGTGTGGCGTAACGAAGGAGTTCAAAATAACATTATCGAAGAAACAATGGAGAAGATCAAGATAATCCAGAAGAATATGAGAAAAACTCAAGATCGTCAGAAGAAGTATGCAGATCAGAAAAGGCGAGAGATAGAGTTTGCTGTCGGGGATATGGTTTACCTCAAGGTAGTAGCAATCAAAGGAAAAGGAAAGGACCGCTTTGGAAAACCCTCCAAGGTTGGTAAAAGATATGAAGGACCATTTCCTATTACCGAAAGAGTAGGAGAAGTGGCTTATCGCTTAGCCCTACCACAGACCATGGGAATTCATCCTGTGTTCCATATGTCTATGTTAAGAAAACACATCAGAGATCCTCATGAAGTACAACCGTCAAGAGATGAAGAAGAACAGACGCGTCCAGTCTATCCCGAAGCCACCTTAATGCTTATCCTTATCCATGACACATGTTCTCATCTAAAACCAATTCTTATCCCAAAACACATTCTTATCCTTATCCAACCTTAGCTTACCCCTTAAGTCTCCTACCCTTTATATAGCCCCTAGATTTCGACCATAGACCATAAGTTCTTTATTTCCGAACCACCTAAACTCTGCTTAGAAAATCGCTAGAATTCTAGAAGAAGGTCTCGAGAAGTTTCAAGACCGTTCAGCCAAGCTTTGTGAGTTTTCCGGTCGTGTGGAGTAGCACACGATTAGGAGTTTATTTTTTTGTTATAATTTTTGCATGAGTTTATAGTTTTATGTTTAGTAGAATTCATGCATAAATTTTGGTGAGCTTGTTATGCGTTTTAACGCATGAACGACTAAAGGTTTGTTTAGATCTGGCGTTTTGCTTGGTTTATTTTTGGATCAGATCTTTAGATCGGGTTGAAGTATTTGTTGGTATAACTGTTATGTTGTCCGCGTAGCTCTTATACTGATCCGTGATTCTTATTGGTTGTTGATTGTTGATTGTTATTTGTTGTGTGTGATATTGTTTGTTGATCTTGCTTTGGCTTGATCGATTTATGTGTTAGTAGCTTGTTAGTAAGATGTTATGAGTATCTTCTTTTACTCGTAATATCGTTTAAGTTTAGTTAGTAGCGGTTCTTTGATTGTCTCGACGGCTCGGAAAGGATCGCAACCGCCAAGCGCTACCTGACGAGATAGTAACCTATTACCGTAAGGGAAGTAGGTCCCTTATTCACGGTCCAAGAGGAAGGGATGAGATCCTTTTAGTCTCTGTGACTAAGGATCGGGAAAACATTGCCTTGCGGGAGATCAAAATCGCTAGAAGGCTTTGGAGAATAAGAAGTTATAGCATGCAAATTATTGATTGATTTATTTTCCGCTGCGTGTATCTTTGATGTTATTATTGCATATTTGCATTATTACTTGTGATTGGGGGTTGAGCTGGGATTATTAACTGTTAGAGAACCCGGACTCACTGAGTAATCTTAGATTACTCATGATGCTACTTTTGTTTTGTAGGTAACCAGTAGTGGGTTAAACCGTAGGGGGAGCTGGGACGTTAGGAAAAGTCAGTGTAGGTTTCTTGTCTTTTTGTAAAATATGTTGGTTTGAATAAGGCTTGTAATCTCTTTTGGAGGTTAGCTCTCGGCCGAACACCTTTTGTTAGGATGTTTAATGTTGTATTTTTACTCGAACAATCTTTGTGAAATAAAGTATGTTTTATATTCGATGCTGTTCCCAAATGATTATGGTCTTGTCCGGACCGTTCCAACACTTACACACGGCAAGGGTTGGCAAGCCTAAACCCGAGTCTGAGTGGGATGTGCCGCGGTACGAATATTCGGGGTATCGAATTCGTTTTGATAACCTCGTTTGACTGTCTGCGTGTATCATCAAGTGGCATCCTTGAGCGTTACAGTAGTAGACTTCAAGGGATTTATGTTGGCTTGTGCTATTCGTTCTTGATCGATTAGTTGGTCTTTACATTTGACATCTATAATTGGCCTATACATTCAAATATAAATTTAATTTTATTGGTCATATGAAAACCGAACATTTTGGATTTATTATATTTACATCCAAAATCTTCAGTATTCTTTTAGCAATAGAAGAATATCATTTTGAAGTCAAAGAAACAAAAATTATTTTTGAGGTAATAAATTTTAAAATATATTCAAAAAGAAAATTTATGAAATCAAAAACTCAAGTATCATATTTTATTTTATAAAGCTTAGTTCTCAGAGTTAATAACTCACCAGATCTCAACACGTGTTAGTTTTAACGATCAGAGATCAAAATTAAAAACACACCAGATCGTGACACGTGTCAGTTTAACGATTAAATATTCAAGTTAGTAACTCATCAGATCGTGACATGTGTCAATTTTAACGATTAAAAATCACACTTTTTAAGACTTTATATAATAAGATATAGGCAAAAATCTATCAATATTATCCTTTTAAAATTGGTAAAAATTATATCCATTTAGTCTTTTTATTTATCATGGTATTAAATCTGGAAAACCCCGTTTTTTCTTTTCCAATATGGAAATGCATTTCACGTTTGTTGTATTAAGAGATACATCAGTAACTTAACTAAAGTAAAAGGAAATACAAAAAGCATTTCATATTCCGTTTAGCTACGGCAATTCAATCGTCGAATGTTTCTTTTTCAATCAAGATTTCAAGAATTCAATCGTCGAAAATATGAAATCATCATTATGTGTTCTACACTTCTACTATACCTTGTTTCTTTGGAAAAAAAAAAAAAAAACCCCATTCTTCAATAAATTATTTTATCTCTTTTGTAAACCATTGGGAATATATTGTACACTATATCCAAAATATTCGGTTAAAACAAAAAACTGATCAATCTCTATCCTAAATCAGATAAAAAGGAAAAAATAATTAATACATAATGTATCTTATTAAACAAATTGTTATTTGTAAATATTGTACAGCTGAAGATACATATTAATGATCACATAAAGATTTAAACATATTGTCTAAATTTTTTAATTTAGCGAAATAAAATCTACATATAAACTTCCGTAAAAAAATAAGCAGATTTAGTTTCTAATATGATAACTAGGAAATATCCCGTGCATAAAGCACGGGTCAACATTTAAAAAAAAATATTATAGAATAATAAAGTTATTGTCATACTTTTTTTTAAAAAATTATTTTTTTGAGATACGATTTATTTTTAATTGTTCTGTAAATCTATACATGTTTTTTTAATACTAATTATTTTAGAATATTATTAGTATTTTATTTTTGATGTAATATATTACAGTTTTATATTGCTTTTTTGTTGTATTTGCATCATTATTTTGTGAAATATAAAGTAGTAATTTTAATATTATAATTATGAACAAATAAAATTTATTAATTTATCAGCTATATAAATTTAGTTTTACCAACCCGCAAATGTGAAAATTAAAACACACAATTTATTTTTATAATCGAGTGATATATCTTTATTTTTAAAACTTCAAATCACAACATATGCAGAAAAAAATCTGCATTTTATTAATCATAAGTATTATATGAAAATTTCAAACAATTTGTAAATAAAATAAAATAAAAATGATAAGAAAATCATAATTTGAAATTATAACAAAATCCTCGAAATCTAGTTATTAAAAATAATTATATTGACTACTTGGATATAAAATCTTAGTTTTTGAAATTCTGGTTTGTTTCTATTTTTTAAAAAAAAAATTTTGTAAATTTCGTCCGTAATTTATTTCAGAGAGAAAATATTTTTTTTAACTAATAATTATTTAAAATCAATAGCATAACAATGTAAATTTAAAGAAGAAAATAAACTCTACTATCCATATTTTTAAAAAATCTTAGCAGTTAATTTTTATTTTTTATTTTTTTAAGTACAAATTAGTTTTGATTTGAATAGATTTATTTTACTTTTCTAGATTTTGTTATATTTGATCTGTCAGCGTTTTTATTTTTTAATTAATTATATTTATTTAAATAATTAATTAATCTTAATTAAGTTTTTTAATGACAATTGAAGATAATTTTTTATACATTTTAAGGTTAGTTTCATATTTATACTTCTCAATTAATACAGAAGGAAGACAAAAGTCACAAGTTCATAGTTTTGTTTTTATACACTTTATAGTTACATCTCAGAAGTGTGTCAATTGGGCATAATTGAGCTGAATCCCACCACTAAAATAAAATAATATAAGATAACCATAAAACTGAAAATCATTAAAATGATTTTAAAAGGTATTATTTTTCTAATTTAGGCTCTAACAGACTTTTAAGACTTTAAAATTATTTAAAGCATTGACAGCCATCTTTTAACCAATCACACTTTTTTGTATTTTTTTTTTTTTTAAGTTTTGAAAGTCCCCTTTTTGTTTTTTCTCCTCCTTGTTTTCTCATATTTTTAAAGCGTTAAAACCATACTGTAAAACTAAGCAATTATAAACATTTTTTTTCTTCTATTATATTTAAAATCTCTCCAATATATATATATATATATATATAGTTTTACATCTTATATTTTTACAAATTAACAATGGTTACTTTTGGTTGTAGAGACTTTAACTTTAAAATTTTAGCTGCAGAGAATTTGGTTGTAGATGTTTTGACTGTAAAAACTTTAACTGTTAAAATATGATTGTTTACCAACAACTTTTAAAGCTGTAACTATATTTAAATATTAATAACTAATATATATTATGTCAGAAATTAATTCATATAGCACTTTAATGACAAAATAAAAATTACTAATGATAAATTAAAATTTTGAAAAATATAAGTTAATCAAATATGTGATTGATTATTGACTGATCATTCTGGCAAATATTAATAATATTTTTTAATTATTTTGAATGTTTTTTTTTTATTGAGTAGTTATATGAGCAGTAAAAAATTCATTAACCACTAATCAATGCATTGTTTGAATGTTATTCTCTTATTAGTGATGAATTTCATAAACTCTTTTACAATATTATTGATGATGATGAAAAAATAAAATTTATTATTGAAATAGATTTTTTTTTTACAACAAAATACAAGATCAGCTCAAACGAGCCAATTGGGAGGAAAAGTGTTCACATAGGTAATCTGATGCGCTCCACTCTAGCACGACGCGTCAGCTTGTCCGCACTACCATTCTGTGATCTGGGGGGATCAGGATTATAGAAAATGATAGGAATTCTTCCTTATCTTCTTTAGTCACGTCCAAATATGTCTTAAAGGCAGGCCACTCGGAAGGCAAAGACACCATCTTCACCAAATTAGAACAGTCCGTAAAAAAAAATAACTTTCTCATTATCTGCGCCAATCATACACCGCATTGCCCAAATGAGAGCTTCCACTTCTGCATGGAGGGGTGACAAGCTACGACGAGAATTAGATGCACCCATAGTGGGAGATTCCCCTTTAGAGGGAATGCAATGTCATCCTCTACCTATAAACTGGCCAGTCGTCTTCCAAGATCCATCCACAAAACATCGGTGGTTGGTTCCATACCTTTAATTACGTCAATAGTATTAACCGTAAAGCCAGAAATCGGCCGAAAGCCACCCTGAGGCGAGGGTCCCAAAGAATCCTCTTGCGCCAAGAACCAAAGCTTTGCTTCCTCCTCCGCTATCTGTAAGATTGCTGATGGATTAGAATCCAAATTGCTGAAAATTTTATCATTTCTGGGCTTCCAGATATACCAAAGAATCCACGGAAAAACATCCACCAAAAGAATCTGCTGAAATATCCAAATAAAGAATCTATGTTTGCATAGATAGAGTCTGAAGGAAAACAGCTCGAGGATGTCGGAAATAGGGACAAATCCCAAACCTGCCTAGCCGGAGGACATAAGAAAAGAGCATGATTGATTGTCTCTTCCGTCCCTCCACAAATTGTACACTCCAGATCATAGCCCATCCCACGTCGCCGCAGATTAGTTGTTGTCGCTACACAACCCGTAATTGCTTGCCACAAAAAATGTCAATTTTTTGGTGGACACCGAAGTTGCAAAACAAAAGCCTGTAAAGGAGTAATGTTGGGACCAGAAACAGGAGAAGCGGTTCCCGGTTTCTGACGCAAAGCTTGATACCCATATTTGACAGTATACAAGCCAGTTTTTGTCAAATGCCAACCCAATCTATCCGGTGTGGGAAGATTACCAAGAGGTAAAGCAGAAATAAGGGCAACATCCTCCGGCTCGAAAGAGGTCGAAAGCAAAACCAAATTCCACGAGTGCGAGCTCCTGTCAATGAAAGTTTCAACTCTAAGCGTAGGATCGGCTGGCGATCCCGAACGCAATGCTGGTCTCGGGGATTGAGCATGAATCCAGGGGTCAGACTATACTAAAATGGAACCTGTTTAATAAGTCCTTTGTTCACCAGAGAGTGAGCAGATACCATACTCCGCCATCCATAATACAGGGAATAAGATTTAATCGGATTCAAAGGATCAGAGTGCCTATAATATTGACCTTTAAAAACCTTCGCAAATGACGAGTCTGGAACTGAAATCAACCGCCAGAGTTGTTTAGCCAACAATGCGGTGTTAAAGTCATCCAAACACCGAAAACCCAAACCTCCATCCAGTTTATCATCACATAACCTGTCCCAAGCGATCCAATGTAACCCTCGTGTTTCTCCTATTATTGAAATAGATTGTAAAACAAAGATAAGAAAATAAGAGTAATTAATTTATAAAAATAAAATATGTAAAATATATATATATAATTTTGAAGAGATTTTAAATATAATAGGGAGAGAAAAAATGTTTTTAAAATTGTTTAGTTTTAAAGCATGAGTTTTGAAGCTTTTAAAAAAAATAGAAAAACAAGGAAGAGAAAAAAAATGACTGTGAAGGCTTTAAACATTTTTAAAATCTTAAAAATGTGTAAAATCAATATTTTTAATGTAATTGTTTATTTTTAAGAAGAACAGCAAACAGTTACTGTCGAAATGTCAAGAAAAATAGCAAAACTAAAAGAAAAATAAAATTTAGTTGAAAAGTGTGGGCTTGCCAAAAATGCACAAAAAAACTATCATTGGATATATAGAGGATTTCAATACTTTCTCCGCTTCAATAGAACTTTTGTTTTACAACTTAAATTGTGTTTGATAAGAAATGCTGTTTCATATTTTCAATGCAAATGTTTGTGAAAGCTTTTATGTTTTTTTACAGTATCTTTTTTTTTTGTCATCAATTACATCATCATAATCGTTATTTGATCTTTATGTTATCATGGTGGTATTCAAGTACCTGCAATTTACACGATTATGATGAATAGTTCCTACGACAAATTATTTTATGATGCAGCTTTCTCCGTAACATGCAGAGGCATCCATACATTCAGATTAATGATGGATGACTCTGCATGTTTAACATTCCTACGATGAACATGCTCTCTTTACAACACACAAGACTATGAATGATTAGGAAGACTTGTTTTTATCCATGGTTTAAGATCGTTTAGCACTTGTGGCATGAGTTATTAGGAATTTAAAACATAATCATATCACATGTTTGATATATCACGAGATTAGTTAAGAAAACAAAAAAAAAAACAGTAAACAAGCAAGCATCTCAAAGTAAAGAACTAGGAAGGTAACTGGTTTAGGGTTCGAGGAACAGGAGTGCACCTAAGAGGTTGAGACATGGTCAACACCATCGTTCCAGCAGCCTCATTCATGTTGACTTTCTCTCCTTCGATTTTCCAATCAAAGCGTTGCACCATCACTCCAATCGCGGTTCCTACAGAGACATAAGCTAGATTTGTTCCAGGACAACCTCTCCTTCCACTGGCAAAAGGAATGTATTTTAGGAACTTATCTCTCTTCTCGTCCTCTTGCCCTGATCTTGAAAAACCTAAAAATCTCTCTGGCTTAAACTCCTCAGGATCTTCCCAAAAATCAGGATCTCTCATTATAGCATAGGAATTAACAATAACTATTGTCTTCTCTGGTATGTGGAACCCTTTAATTTCACACCTTTCTTGGAGTGTCCTTGGCACGAGAGGCCCAGGTGGATGCAATCTTAGCCCTTCTTTGATTATAGCTTGCAAGTAAGGAAGGTTTGGTAGGTCAGTTTCTTGAACCAACCTTGTTTTCCCTACAACAAAATCGATTTCTTCTCTTAGTCTCTCAAGAATCTTGGGATGATTAATGAGCTCTGCCATGATCCACTGTATAGTGGTCGATGAGGTGTCAGTACCTGCAATGAAAAGATCCTATATACAGTAACAAACATTTGTTAGTCAGTAAAACCAACGGTATTTTGGCTTACAAAACCCACCTAAAGAGAAGAACATTTACCACAAACAAGGACTTAATATGGTTTCTTGTGATCTTATACTCTGCGTCTTTGTCTCTATAAGCTTCCAACAACACATCCATCATGTCAGTACCTTGATGATGCTCCTCCAATTTCTCTTCGTGTTCCACAAGAATCTTCTCCAGCAGCTCGTCAAACTTGTTGGAAACACTCATAATCTCTTTTTTAAACAGTGAGATTCCAAGCTTCTTAAGCGGTTTTTCAAAAACGGTGGCCAAGAAAATTTTCTTTGTCAAGGCCATCGACTCCGTTACCAAGCCTCTGACTCTCTCCGCCTCACCATTCTCCTCAGAACAACTCCTTCCCATGATCATCTTACAGATGGTGTTGTTATTGAACTTCGCTGCTTCCTCACCGATCTCAACAGTCTCCTTCTTCACTGCCTTGTCAACCAGAACTTTGTAAAAGCGATCAAGCTCATCTTCACGGAACCTTCGTGAACGTTCGAGTGCCTGCGGTCCAAGAATCTTTGTGACCATCAGCTTCCTCATGAATTTCCAGTAATCTCCATAGGGAGCACTGATGAAGCTATAGGATCCCAGTAAGAGAGACTCTTCAATCGGAGGGGAACTCCGAAAGGAAACATTCACGTCTTGGTCCCTGAAGATATCGTAGGCCACTGAGGCCGAGGAGGCTAGGACTATGGGGACGTGAAAGATGTGGAGATGGAGAAGAGGTCCATACTTGGATGAGAGTCTCTGAAAAGACTTGTGGGTTAAAGTAGACAAAAGAATGAGGTGAAGATGACCGATGATCGGAAGAGAAGGAGGGCTCGGAGGAAGACTACGGCCATCTCGTGAGTTCTTTGGTTTTATGAAGAAGAAAGAGTAACAGAGAAATGAGAAGAGACATAAGAAGATGAAGATGAAGCTTGTTTGAAGGTCAAGTGTGATTATTGCTGCCATGGTTGCTCAAAGTGCAGAGACAAATGAAGCAGACTAATCTTTTTGTCAAGAATCAATGTATTATCATGCTCTGTTTTAGTAGCAAATATAATATGCTTTCTCGTCGAAAGAACGTGAAAAAATTGCAAGTTGTAGTCTTCTCTTTTGATTTATATTATTAAATCCTAGTTTAAGAACTCGTTAAGCGTTTTCATCGCCCAACGTGACAACTAGAATACTTCTATCAATATTGTCAGATTCTTCTAATATAGATTAAGCGCATGTGAAATACTTAGATATTAGGGTAATTATCGCTTTGAACGTAAGGAAGAAAAAAAGAAAGAAAAAAGAGGAAAAGGTATATGTAGAGCTGGAAACTCTTTACTATAAGTCTATAACCCTTTGCTTTATTGGATTTCAGTTTAAAATTACTTAATATTAGTAATTTAATTATTCACTGTCTCCTATATATTTGTCAAAGATCTTCCTATTCATCTAAATTTCTCCCCATCTTATTTTGCTATAGGGACTTGTAAGAAGTGTTTTGATGTGGATATCTAGGATCTAGATTTACTATACGCTTCTGGAAGACGATGATGTTTTGAGATGTAACCGTAATATAGCAAAATGAAATGTACGTATTAAATGTTTTCTGGCGTATATATGTTTCTGATCTGTAGTATGCTTTTGAACGAAGTATGATGGTCTGACTCTGAGATATAGATATTATACACCACCCATGTTATACGAAGTGTTAGGCGTACACTATTTATTCAACGGAAACATACATATTGACCACTGGCCTCTTAAAAGATGGGTCTTGCGCGTTTGTAGCAACCATAACAGTCGGACAGAAAAAAAGATATTTGTTTTACTCTGGGATTCGAATTAACAACTTTAAGATATAACTACTAGCTCTGATAACCAACATTATTATCCACTTTGGTGTCATATGAGAATTGAACATCAGATCCACATGGAAACATAAGCATAAACCTTCGAAGCACTGTAGTCTCTTTCTTCATTGACCACCTTTAAACCATGGGTAGATAGAAAACAATTTAATTAAGCAAAAAAAGCTTCGAGCTGTTAAAAATAAATTAATACATTGTACAATAGGTAATAAAAATGAACCTGTATCTAAACAAATGATGTATAAAAATGGCCATCTGAAGCTTAGCGAACTCAGCTCCTACACATAGTCTAGAACCAGCGCCAAAGGGAATGTACGATTTGGAGAGGATTGAGCCCAAGTCGTCACTCTGAAAATTCAATGATTATATGCTGAAAATTATATAAATTTGACTAGTGGTATAATATAAGTTAAATAAAATCACCTTCCAGCGCCATGGATCAAATGCTAGAGGGTCATCATACTTCTCCGGATTAAAATGGACATTAGCATAGCCCATGAAGATCCAACCAGCTGGAATTGTATAATCACCAACTTGGAAATCATGATCAGTTATTCTAAGTACTGTAGGCGCTGTGCTTGTGATCCTAAGCGACTCATATATCACCTGAAATAAAAGTTAAAAACACAACATTTGTCTCACATATATATATCAAGGTTAATAGACATACAACTTACAACTAATTAACAATGAGTGGATTTATATATATTACTATGATACACACTCACCATTTGGGTGAACGTCATTGATTTGTAGTCTTCCCATGTTAAGCCAGCCTCCTTCTCGGGCTTACCTTGGACAACTCTATCATGCTCTCTTTGCAACTCTTGCATGACATTAGGGTGATCGCTTATGAATTTAACTGTAGCCGCAAGGATCCCTGGTGTTGTCTCATTAGCAATCAAAAAGAAAGTATATATGTATTCAATCGCATTCTCGACGCTCATTTTTTCGGCTCCGCCTTCCATTTCTCCGAAGATAATCTTGAAAAACTCTCCAAACTCCTCTCCTGATGCTCTCTTCTTTAATACTGTTTCTTTTATTAATTTCATCATCCGCTTTCTTGCCTGTGAAGAAACACATCATAGGAACGATTACCTTCCCTCAAATTATATTCACAATCATAGGAACGTTCCAAGATAATTGAAACCAATCCCTTGGAAAAACACATACCTTCATCATTCGATAGACACCAGTCCCAGGAATGTTCCAAGAGAATTGAAACCAATCCCTTGGAAAATATCTCCAACATAGTGCAAGTTCTTTTGCTGCCTCTGGTTCCATTTCACCCATAACTTTCTTTGCAAGACATTCAATTAAGATCTGTAAAATTCGATGATATGTGTTTGATGAGATGATCCATTAAGTAATCCGGTAAAACAGAATCATGCCACGAGTTACAGACATTAAGAAAAGGATAGACTTTTTTTGTCACCTTGCTTGCTGTTTCCTTGACGTCAAGACAGCCGTTCCTGGCTCCTTCCTCCATGTATGTGCGAGCCAAAACATCGACGTCTTCTACCATCTTCAGCTTCAAATATTTTGGACCCAACAATTGAAATGTCAAGTTCCGGACATGTTTATGGGACTGCTTGCTCTGGATAAACAAGTTGTTTTTCCCAAATAGTCGTGCTATGCTCTTCGTGATACCTGGAACATGATTTGCCTTTGCTATTTCCAGGTTCAGTTCAAAATCCAACGAGATTATAGCTTTGCTTCCAAATAAGCTTGTCCGAAAAACTGGTCCGTATCTTTTCGAAAAAGTATGTCAAGGAAAAGTTAACGTAAATTAGGTGGAGTAATTAAGTTATATATTTCTAAGTTTACATACAAATGATGAATGCTAGAGAATTTGCAAAGAACCTGAGAACTCTCTCTTTGATGAATGTCGGAAATTGAAGAACGTCATGAGGCTTCATGAACTCAAAAGTGTCTCCAATGATCGGAAAACCCATGGATCCTGGTGGTAGTTTTCCATTGATTTTCGGATTTCTCCACTGATAGATCCAATGAAATAACGTCACCACAATGAGTGAAACTACCACAGCCAATAATAACTCATAAAATTCTACCATGTTAACTTCTTTTCTTCTCTCAACAATGAGTGAAGATGTTTGTTTGAGGGGTTTTCGGCCGGTATAAGATGCGAGGGAGGTACTCTCTTTATATTGGTGCTCTCTTCATGGACTCACTAATGCTATTTATATAAGTGAGTAATCTTATTAAATATTAATCAAAGGTTTTTTAATGACTTGTGATACTTATATTTTTGTTAGATGTGTCTTTTTCTCTTAGCTCTAAAAACACCATTATTCATTTTGTTAAGTTTTGTTATACTTTTATATTTTTATATTAAAAAGTGTATTTTTCTCTCACAAACAAATACATCATCTATTTTCACTAGATTTTCATGAGATTTAAGATTATATGTATTAAAATTTATTTAAGAGATAAATTTAATTACAATGTTTATTTTTAACAAGAAAAAATAAAAGATTGACACATGGCATGCATCCCTATTTTAACAAAGGGTTTTTCATTATGTCAAGTGATGTTACATATCTATTTTTCTAAACTAATCAAAACATTTCTTACAATTTGATTAGGGGTGTTTAATTGAAGGTGGATTCGGTTTAGTTTGGGTTATTTTATGTATATAATCTAGACGTATCTATCTTGGAACGGGAATCTCGTCTCTAATCTGTGACAATTTTTTTTGTCCCATAACCGTTTTCTTTAAAATAATTACATGTTTGATATTTTTTATTAGAAGTTATTAGGTAAGAGATATAGATGGGATACCCTATTTCCCATTTGAATATTTTTTTTTTTAGGACATTGATGTATATTTGCCAAACTTCTGACATGGTTGAATAAACTTACTTTAACGCCTCGACAACCACCTCTCACTGGACCTCATGTCCATTCTCAGTTCATGGGGCCACCTTCATTAATGGACTTCACGTCCTCTCACTAGGCCCGTGAGCCTATCCATATCCGACGGTCTGTTTGGTACGTCCAAGAGGCTTTAAAGACATGTTACCGTCCCTACAAATCACCACATGATCTTTTCCTGTGTTTTATCCTCATTCGCACAGTTCTGACTATCACTTCCCGGAAGGTCACCCATACTAAAACTACTCCAGCATAAACACGCTTAACTGTGGAGTTATCTCAGGACCTTTGACCGAAAAGATAAGTGCACTTTGGTGACATAGGTGGCCAAATCAATTATTTTAAACTACTCTGCAAATTGGGGTGTCACACTTACAATGTGTTAAACTCAAAAAAAAAACAAGAAGAATCATACTGAAATCCTCCAACTATAATAGATATAATTGTTTTAAAAACCATATTTACAGATTATAAAGAATTTGGTTAATTTTCTCTTGTTGATAAAACAAAATCAGGATATACTCTATAATATTTTATACTACATATATATATTTGTTTTTCATGTTTTATAAACATTTATTATTAATTTTATTTTAACTTTTTATAATTTTAAATTATTACTGATTATTAAAAATAATTATATGCCTAAATATCAATAAAACTCTATAAAAAAATTTAAAATCATGAATATCTCAAATAATTTATTAACTTTGAACATTTATAATATTTATAGCCTTGTGAACCTATTGAAAATTAAAATATGATAATAAAATCAAACAAAAATGAAAAAAAAAACAGAAATTTATCTTAAATTTTTTTCCAAATATACTAACTAAAAACTAATGTTTTAAAATATTTATAATATTTTACACTTATATAGAGTTTAAATACTGTTGATATCTAGAAAAATTATATACCTTAAATACTATTAATTTTTAATTTTTTATAATATTTACATAAAATTTGAATATCATTAATATTAAAACATTTATAAAGTTTAATTGCTGAAGATGTATGACACTAAGTGGAGAAATTCCACTAAGAATTAGAGGGGGGTATTCAAATGATATTTTGGATAATTTGATGGGATTTTGGATTTTGAGAGTTTTTAGGATACTTAGGTGGATTTGTTAGTTTTTTCAATCTTAAGAAAGAAAAAATAGTTTGTGATTTGGTGAGATTTTAAAAGAATATATTGGGTGATTTTAAGAGATTTTTAGAACCAAAATGAAAAAATTGGATTCCAAACAAAACCATTCTCGTCATGAAGTGAATAATTTTGCAAGGTCATTGTTTTCAATTATCACCCTCTCATTTTCATTCTCCATTCTCGTCATGACTATATCAATGGGAAACTCTCGAAGGTTGTTGATATCATCACTGCTAACATTTCCATTTTGGACGATGCGATCGAACTGTGAAGGGATTAATCATGTCTTCTACGCTCTAATGCGACTAAAAGAAGGGATCACTTACTTTTTGAATGCATATACCCAAACGCTTTCTCTGTTAAATCCTTCTGTTTGTGTATTCTCTTGACTACGTATGTACCCGTCTTGCCAATGGTGGTAGACAATTTGATGGTCTTGTCTATGTTTATAGAAAGACACTCAAGTCTAATGGTATTGCTGGTCTTTACCGTGGATTTAACATCTGTTGTGTTGTGTTGGTATCATTGTCTATTGTGGTCTGTACTTTGGACCCTATGACTCTATGAAGCCTGTTCTCCTTACTGGAGAGAAGCAGGTTCGTCTTGTTGTCTTTCTCACTGATCTGGGTGTTTTCTTGCTTATAATTGGTTGGTTTTGACATGTTATTGTTCTCTTTTGGTTATTTCTGGACAGTTTCTTTGCTAGTTTCGCTCTTAGATGGGTCATCACTAATGGTCCGGTTCTTGCATCTTACGCCATTGACACACAAGAATGATGATCACTTGCAGGGATGTATTTAAAGAAACGTATCATCACATTCACTACAGAAGACGTCATTTGCAGAGGACTATTTCTTTTTTCTTTGTGAATTAATTTTTTTAAAAACAAATCTTTCAAAATAACATCTCCCAAGGTGTGATTTTTTCTGTTGGATTTCTCATGTAAAAATGTATCCAAAGTCTCCTAAAATCTGTGTTTTGATTTTCTATTAAAAAAAACTTATACTTTGAATAACAGTAGATTTTATATGATTTTGACAGATTATTAATTGAATAACATGGTACTGTGAGTGATTTTGAATGATTTTATAGAAATTCTAAATTGAATAACATTAGATTTGGGAAGTGATTTTAAAATCATAAGTTGAATAACAGATGATTTTAATAAAAAGCCAAAATCCTCCTAAATTCTCATTTGAATACCCCCCTCTTATTTTATTCCAAGAGAAGGGAAAGTGGAGAGGAATATTCTTTTTTCTTGGCGCCACTTGTGATTTTGGGAAGCAGGAGGGCGACACCTCACCCCAGAGGTGTCACCACGAAAATGCCAAGTGTTTGCCTGAGTGAATGTCATTGTGACACCTCACCCCTCTGCGTGTGCCATGAAGAATCCACCCAAGCCTCTATAAATACAACACTTCTTCTCATTTTGGAGAAGAGAGAAAAAAGAGAGAACTTGCCCAAAGGCTGGTAAGAGAGAAAGAGAGAAGCTGTGAAGAAATCCGCTAAGTTCAAAAAGCTTTGCCGATTAGTTACTGCATTTGTGAAGTTGCGTCGAAGCTAGCAAGGATTTAAACGGTTTTGGCTTGAGTTCTTTAATTTTTGTGAGTTCAGGGAGCATTAATCTGATCTAGTTCGATGTCAACGATTCGCTCTAGTTTCAGTTTGCATGTGTATTTAGATTGCATTTTCTTGAATTTCTTGTTACATTTTCTTGATCTTATGCATCTAAAGTTGGTTGCGAAGTGATGAGATTTGCTCCATGTTAGATCATGTGCATGATCGTCGATCTATACATTTTGATATATTGCATGTGAGGTTAAGTTTTGGTACTTGATGTTTTATGTGTTCTCTAAAACCTTAAAACTTAAGTATCAATGGATTGGAAGGTCTTAGTGTGTGGCATTCGTGACAAGAGGTCCAACTAGCCATAAGCACACTAAGACAGGGATATGGGTGACCTTTGCAGTAATTCTGTCTCGACATGCAGTCAGACTTATGTCTTGTGTTGCATGTTGACACTAAGAGCTCGGAGAGACTTGGTTAGCTACCTTGTCCGAAGCTGTCTAAACGACAGTGTAGCCTAAGTGATGTTCCGGTTGCATGCCTTAGTGGTTGCAATGCGGGTGTACACAGCTGTAGTGTAGCAAGAGGCAGCATATCCAAGCCCTAGTAAACTTGTTTAAAAATTTATCCATTATTCAAGTTTGCATGTTGCATCGATTGGTTGCGTATGGTTATTTGCTTGGCTTATTACCTTCTGCATGCTTTCTCTGATGATAGGTGTTGTGTTTGATTGATTCCTTGTATTTTGGAGTTGGGATGGGAATCTAATCTTCTGCATGGACCCCTGAGACTCACTAAGTAATCTTAGATTATTTATGATAATATTTTGTTCTGCAGGTAACCGTTAGAGGGAAGCTAGTGGGCGTGTTGGACGATAGGACCCCGATAGTGATGGTCCTGCTTCGTCTTCTTTATCAGCAAAGAATTGGGGATACTTTACTCGGAACTTCCCTTCGTCCTCCCAGGTTGTAACCTTCGGATTCTGCTTTCCCAAAACACTTGAATTTGAGGAATCCTCCTTTTCTTCAATTCTTGTATCCATCGCTCGCCAATACCCATTGGTCCTTGATAACTCTCTAATTTACATATTTTAGGCATCCTTTTTTGTCCATATTTTGTATTATATATACCCTAACCTTAGCGTTTTTAGGTCATTAACTGTAGAAATCCACATTTAGGCCATTTAGGGTGTTGCATTCTTGCATTTTGCACATTTTGGATGAAAACAGGTGCTTTAGAGCCTAAAATGGGGAGAAACAAGGTCAAATCCGAGCATGTACCCGAAGGAGCTATGGAGCAGGAAGAACAGTCTGAACCTCAACCCGATCAAAGAGGATCAAGGGCAGGACGAACAACCCGAAGACCTATCCGAGGAGTGATCTAACCACATCCTCGAGCACCGCCTCGAGCAGACCCTCGAGCAGGACTGGGCAGCTAGGTTTAAAGGGTTTCCATATATAAACCCCTCTTCTTCTTCCTCTCGCCCTAGCACGCCGCAGACCCTTAGAACAGAGAGCGAGAGCTTCTGGGAGAGAAACTGAGCGATCCAAACTCTTTTTCCACTTTGTTAGGATTTATTTTCATTTTCTTTTTGCTATTCTTCTAGATTTCGATTATGTACTCTTCTACTCTATTTCTATTTCAATACAATGCAGTTTTCGTTTATATGTGTTTTTATGTTTTCTGCAATGAGATCTGAGTAGTGAAACAAAGTTTCTAGGGATGGGATAGATAAATATGTGTTCTTGATCGGTTAGGATGTCTTAGCTTGATTGTTTATGTTATATAAATTCCTTTCTAGATTGGTGTTCTTAATGTTATTTTCAGACCGAGAGGTTGAGAGTAGATCTAGCACTACAAGAAAACATGGATTTTACGACTACAGTTGACAACTATATATGTAGTCGTCATTTTTGGTGACTAAGTAGCAACTATTTAGCAACTATTTTACGACTACATATATTTGGTTGTATATCAGTCGTTTTTTGACGACTACATATCGTAGTCGCTAGTTTAGTCGTAATTTAGTGACTATTTTATGACTATATTGCATACCAAAATATGTAGTCGCTAAATAGTCACCAATTTAGCGACTAATATGGGACTCATAGTAAATGTCGCTAAGAAGTCACATATCAGTTGCTAATTAAGAAAATCAAAATTTTCAAAATTTAACCCCAAACCCTTAACTAAACTTCAAAACCTAAATCATAAATACTAAATCTTAGAAATTAATTCATAAATCATAAATTCAATGCTTAACCCCAAATCATAAACCTATACCCCAAACCATGTACTTTAAACCCTATAACTTAAATTTAAACTTTTATAATGCATAGTATATAGAAATTAAATTGTAAACCATTTAACCAAAATATAACCATTATGTGTATAAAATAAAATCTATATCTAAAACTATTTAGTGTATACATATAATTTAATATTTTCAAAAACTATTTACTTATACAATTTATTAAATTAGTCATTTTAAAATCTAAATCTAATTGTTGACAAAAAAAAAAAAAAAACCTAAAACTAGTCATTTAGTTTGGGCCTTAAAGGCTTTTGTATCAGTTTGAGTTATGATATGATTCAAAACTTGGCCAACAAAAAAAAAGAAAAAATCAACAAACAAAGAAACCTACCCTAGATCTGTGCCTCCATTCCTCGAAACTACACTTGTTTAGCGACTAATTTACAACTAAATTTTTTTACCGACTTACGATTTACGACAACAGGTTTTAGTTGCTATTTAGTTGTAAAACACTATTTAACGACTAAATAGGGACTAATAGTGTAGTTGTGATTTTCATGTTTTCTTGTAGTGTAGGGTGTTTTGCCATCGAGAGATGTTGTTGAAATGCTTGAATCAATCAATGCTAGAAATTTACTCACTTAGCCTAAGAGATTAGATGTGTAAGAAGTTTATTGACAATAATGAATCGGTTTGTATTGTCTGCTTGGTCATGTTTCTCCAACGAGAGTTCGGTAGGGGAGTGATCAAGGTTGATTTTTTCTATCACGAGATTGTTTTAACAAGGTTTTAGAGATTCATTGTCTAGGGAATATTTGCTTGAGGCATGTAGGACATCCATAATGGTCAGGAACACTTAGGAGTTGATTACCCCATCCTTAGGAGCTTTTGCATCTTGATTGTTTACGTTTTTATTCATAACTCGACCCTATACCCGAACTGGTACTCGATCACCAGCTTCGTGTACACCTTCGAGCTGTTCTTACTCTCCTTCCTTACCCGATCACTCCACCCGATCCTGTACTCGAATGCTCGCATCGAGTACGTAGGTCGTGTGGTTCTTGTTTATTTATTTTCTTTTAATTATTTTAGGATTGTTAGATCAAACCCCAACTATTGCTTGGCTTGACTTGTTTGTTCTGATGATATCTTATCTGCTAGCATAACAACATTTGGATTGATAACCCTTTGTACTACAACTGCATAGGGAATTGATACCCTGGGTGAAAATCCTATTATCAATTTGGCACCATTGCCATTTGGTTGAATTTAATTTGCTACGTTTAAGATTTCAGCACTTGCTAGATCAAGTTCTATTATATACTTAGGTTCGTTACTGACTTGTTTACTTTCATGTTTCTTTGTTTTGCATTTCAGGTACAACCCGAGAACCCACCCGACTCGTCACTCGATCACCTGGATCGAGTAGACCCTCGTGTACTCACTCGGTCAACTGATTGTGCATGCAAACACGATCCAAAGGTAGCCAACACTTTCATCCACAACAAGTCCAGCAACCATAACAAACTACAATTGAGGAGGTCATGAATAATCAGAATGGTCCACAAGCTCCTCAAGAGAGGACCAACATAGGAGCAGGAGATGCTCCATCTACTCACACTCAAAGACATGGCATTGTGCCACCTGCTGTTTAAAACAACAACTTTGAGATCAAGTGTAGTCTCATCCAGATGATTACGAGCAACAAGTTTCACGAACTGCCAATGGAGGACCCACTGGATCATCAAGATGAGTTTGATAGGCTCTATAGCCTAACCAAGATAAATGGAGTCAGTGAAGATGGATTCAAACTCCGGCTTTTCCCATTCTCTTTGGGAGATAAATCACTCATCTGGGAGAAATCACTTCCCAAGGAGTCCATCACCACTTGGGAAGCATGCAAAAATGCGTTTCTAGCCAAATTCTTCTCCAATTCCAGAACCGCAAAGCTGCGAAATGACATTTCCAGCTTTGTTCAGAAAAGCAATAAGACGTTCAGTGAAGCTTGGGAACGTTTCAAGGGATACACAAGTAGATGCCCTCATCATGGTTTCAACAATGCTTCATTGCTAAGTACACTGTACCGAGGTGTAGTCCCTAAGATACGGATGTTGCTGGACACAGCTAGTAATGGGAATTTCCTCAACAAGGATGTCGATGAAGGTTGGGATCTAGTAGAGAACTTTGCTCAATCTGATGGGCATTACAATGAGGATTATGATCGCACTATACGCTCTACTGGAGAGGATGACGCCAAGTAAAAGAGTGACATGAAAGCCCTCAATGAAAAATTGGATAAGCTCCTCAACCACCAGCAGCATGTCCATGCAATCTCAGAGGAAGACCCGTTTCAGTAACAAGATGGGGAGAGTGCTCAATTAGAGGATGTGAACTACATCAACAACCAAGGTGGTTACAATAAAGGGTACAACAACTACAAACCAAACCCGTATCTGTCATACCATAACCCCAATATTGCAAATCCTCAGGACCAAGTCTACCCATCCGCAGTCCAAGGGAACCAAGGCCAGCAAAAGCCTTTTGTCCAATACAATCAAGGCTATGCTCCCAAGCCACAATATTCTGGCAACTACCACCAACCGACTGCACCACCTGGATTCCTACAACAGCAAGGCCCGCAGAACCAATCTCAAGAAGCTGACCTACGTGGCCTAATTCAGCAGATGATACAAAGTCAAGCATCGGCTGCAATGGACAATGCAAAACGGTTTGCGGAGATGAGCAACAAGATCGTTTCTAGGTATAATGACCTGAATGCCAAGTATGACTCTCTCAACACTAAGCTGTGATAACTTGAAGGTCAACACAACACACAACCACCTCAAAAAATCAACCACCTTCCAGGTAAAACTGTTCAAAACCCAAAAGACTATGCCACTGCCTAAGCCATCTTTCTAGATGATGATTTTGAGGACTACCTCACTGAGTACAACGATGTTCAAGATGGGGAGGATATGGATCACTATGGGATGAATGAGTGTCAGTACTACATATCCGAGTATGGACCTGATCCTTCACCCGAGGAGGCTGATCGAGCTGATGATCAAGCACTGGTTTGAGAATCGCAGACCAATGCACCACCCGAGGCTGAACACGATGACATACCTGATGATTGTGATCGGATGATCCATCGGGTAGACGTTCAGATGACAGATCAACCTCAACTGCCTCAAGCTGAGGAAGGGGAATTAGAGGAAAGGTTCAAAGCTGCTCTTGACATCCAGTTAGAGGCGCTTGTAGAGCGTATGTCCAAACGAAAAGCCCCGCCTCCAAAGCTCTTGCCACCACACGAACTTTGAGAGGAAATAATCAAGGAGACAGCTCAGCTGGAGATTGAGGTAAATGAAGCTGTCAAGGAGATTGGGAATGCAATTCTGAGGAGTGGAGTGTGTTTAGATCTTGAACTGCGAATTGAGAAAAAATTGGAGGATCCCGGCTCTTTCACCTTGCCATGTTCAATAGGCCTTAGGATTTTCAACAACTGCTTATGCGATTTGGGAGCTTCAATCAGCATCATGCCACTATCAGTTGCCAACAAGATGGGTTTCAGCAGTTTTAAACCAAGTAGCCTGTACTTGGTTCTAGGTGATAGAACGGTCAGACACCCCATTGGTATTATGGAAAACCTGCCTCTTAGGATTGGAAGAGTGGAAGTTCCTACCGATTTCATGGTCCTTGATATAGATAAGGAACCAAAAGATCCACTGATCTTAGGAAGGCCATTCTTGGCATCAGTAGGAGCAGTAATAGATGTGAAAAAGGGAAGATCAGCATTGAGCATGGAGAACACTTCAAAATGGAATTTGGTATCAAGAAGGGAATTGAGAAGCCAACCATTGATGTACAAGCTTTTTCCACCCAAACAAAACGAAGAAGAGTCAAGCATCACAAAGAAGTCCATACTTCATTTGCTGTGGAACCTGGACAAGAACTGGAAAATCCATTAAATCAGCCAGCTACAGTGGAGAGGATTCCAAAACCTCTCCCTCCTAAAACATATGCTTAAAGAGCATGAAGAGTCAAGCTTAATGTCTTAAAACAAGCTCTCTTGGGAGGAAGTCCCAAAGATATCCTTTTATTTTCTTTTAATTTTATTTAATTATTTTGTCTTATTTTCTATTTTTACATATTTACATATATAAAAAAAAAAGAGAAAAAAAAAGGAAATTTTGGGGAACCCGAGGCTCTACCCGAATGCATACCCGACGCGCCTGATTATGTCCCTACTCGGGTGGCGAGTGGAGTACGAATTCCACAAAACCCTAACCCACTCTCGGTGAAACCCTAGAAGCTGCCTCTTTTATTTAAGGGGACTATGACCCCTCTCCATCAGCATCAGAAAATCTATAAGTCTCTCAACCCTAAAAACTTTTTGTCTTCCAACTTTCTATTTCTCTCTCAAAGGATCAAGAGTCTTTAATCTCTAGGGAACTAACCCTATTGATCTCGAGTTTAGTTTCTTTTCTTTTCAAGGATTCACCAATGGCTCACAAGATGACAACTTACCAAAAGAAAGGGACAAGATCAACCTCCGCCGCTGCTAGAACCGGAGGTGACGGTGTGGATGCTCGCGATTCTCAGGGAGGAGGAAACATTTCGCATTCCCAACCGCTGAGTGGACGTTTCCAATCCCCCACCCGATGCTCAACCTGATCATCTACCCGAGGAGACGCTCGAGCACCCGATCGGGTAGATACCCATGTTCGCTCACATAGCCCAGTAGCGGTTGCAATCCACCGTTCTCCTTGACGTAGGGACCTGTCTACGTTCGAGAGAATCGTCACCGACCCAATAGAGCTCGATTCAGATACAGATGGAGGAGAACCGGAGGAGATCCAAACCTCCAGGTTAAGAAGCAGAGCTGCGGTTGCGAGAGGGAAGAGATCAGCCTCTGAAAAGGCTGAGAAGGTAGCTGAGAGAGCAGCGGAAGAAGAAGATCAAGGTACTGAGGATGAGAGCCGTGATAATGAAGAGGAGTAGAGGGAACACACACGTTTAGCATTAAGGAGGCTGAAACAAAGAGAAGTGGAGACTCCGGACAAGCTATTCAAGGTCCTCCGCAAGATGAGCTTCGTTGGTACCCGCTACCCCCACCGCGAAACGATGAAGCAGTGAGGAATCGCAAGAGACTTTGAGTTTCTTTCGACATGTACCACCTGGGCCAGATGATGCGAACCAACCTCAAAGCTTATGAGGAGGAGACGGTTCACTTCCTTTCCACGCTGCGGTTACACTACTTTAAAGACCACCCGACCCTACTACTCGATGGGGGGATCGGGTTCATCACCTTCTCCGTGCGCAACAAGGAATACCGACTCACCTACAAGGAGATGGAGGAGTTGTATGGATTCAAGGCTGGGAGTGGAGAAAACATTGAAGTAAACAAGGAAGAAATGAAATCCCTATGGCTGACAATAGGCCATAAGCTTCCCTACAAGTCTACAAGCTCAAAATCCGCTCAAATAAGGAGCCATGTTTTGAGGTACTTTCACAAATCTCTAGCTTGCACCTTATTCGCTAGGAAAGAGACTAGAAATGTGAATGATCATGAGCTCCAACTGCTAGACGTAGCCTTGTGTGGAATATTGGATAATGCTAGGGATGGTAGACTGCTAGTAGGGGATGTTGCGGACACTAGCATGATTTTTGTGTTGGTCGATCAGTTCCTGTATCTAAAATCCTGGGCAATGAAAACCGAGAGGCGAGAGGGAGCTGGAGAGATATCCATAGGGGGTTTAGTCACACCAATTTTGGTCGCTTGCGATGTGCCCCTAAAGGGGGTAGTACATGAGCCGAGATGGCTAGACATCGACTACCTCACATTGGCGAGATTCTTGGCTTATGAGAAGCCAAATGATATGTCTCTCTTCAGGTTCGTTCATCCAGCAGTCGGAGCTACTCAGACGATCCTGCCCAACGTTGTGTGCACAAAAATCCGGCTAGGAGAGAACATAGACTTTGTGCCACCATTGGAAGAGCTGTACAACCCTGAGGAAGAATCCGCAGCTGAAGAGAGAGAGCCGACTGAGCAAGGACAGGGAGAAAACTCGGAGGACTATGATTTTGAGGAGTATGTTTGCTCTCAAAAGCAACCAGTTGGAGTGAGGTAAGCTCACAAGAGGATCAGATGGTTGAAGAGGATGAGCAAGTTCCTGGCTAGGAAAGTGAAGGACCTTACTGGCACTGTGAAGGTGATGGGAGGACAGATCATGGAGCTGCAAGATAAGGCAAGCTGTGCCTCAGCTCCCAGTTCAGCTTATGTACCCACATGGATGGGGAGGAGCAGACCATTAGGGGGAATCCGAGGATTAAAACCTCCAGAGCCCCATAGGGCATCCTCCTACGAGTCCCACGCTGAGGAAGGTGTAACCAGACCCGATAGGTCACGGAGAAGCCATTTGGATGCCTATCCGACGCCTAACCCGACGGGGTACACGATGCCTTACACGATGCCACCATCGAGCACACATTCGGGTGACCACTCGGGTCCTTTTGCTCCAACATATCATATGCCATATCCGATGTCGTACTCGATGCACCCTGCGAGCAGCTACACAGGTGACCATTCCGAATCTCTCCCACCATACCCTTCGTACTACCCGATGCCATACCCGATGACCTACGCCATGCCCTACCCGATCAACCCCTCGGATGCTGGCCCAAGCAGGTCGTCCGTGCGCATAACCGAACTTTCTGATGAGCGAATCCTGGCGCCTGCTGAAGCCGGTGACGATCCTGGGTACACGTTGGCAAGCATGGAGGCTGCCACAACCTCCTTTTTCACCAACCCATGAGGTACCACTTTCATCCAAACCATTGTTTATACCATTGCATTTTATTTTGTTTCATTTTGTGTGATTCTCATATTTCTTTTTCAGACTTTTATTTATACAAGGGATTGTGTAATTTAAGTTTGGGGGAGGGTCTGAGAATGTATATAACATTGTGTTTTATTTTCTTAATTTTCTTATTTCAAATTATTGCATGCTAGTTATTCATTTGAGTCTGCATCTATTTGTACAAAAAAACCCAAAAAAAATTGAAAAAAAAAAGGTGTGTTCATGTAGTTGCATTTCCATATTAGGATTGAGTCTAGATTGCTTCATATAGGACTGTTGCATATGCATTTTAGGGGACAATGATTAAAACCACCTTGTTTAAAGCCAAACCTTAGGATTGAAGCTATAGCCCTTAATCACAGTTCATTGTTGCTAGATCAATCTTTGAAAAAAAAATGAAAAAATCTTTGTTTAAAACCTTGTGTCTTTTGAAAGCTTCCTCCACTTTTGTGAAACTTGCTTGAACATTGCATCATCTCTATATTATTGGACTTAACCTGAATTTCAATTATCTTGCTTATGGAATTTGAATATTTGCTCATGGTAACTCTAAACTCAGGTTAACATTCCATTCTTGCCAATCTTTTCGTTTAACCCGATTTGTTTTTCCCTACCCTTGAACTCAAACCTTTCTTCCAAACCTTGTTGTGAATTGTTGAGTGAGGCCTTTTCATTGTGCTATAGGTTGTGAAACCTTGAGAGTATTGAGAACGACAAAGAACTGGCTCTTGTTTTAGCTAAGTTTAGAATCATTTGGACTAGCTAATAGAATCGGTTTTGAAAGATAGGTTGTTAGCATGATTATTTGGGGTTGGGTTGAGGAATAAAAAGGAAATTAAAGAAGAAGGTCCCTATGGTTCGGTTCATTTAAGCTCTAAGTAAAAAAAAGAAAAAGATCTTGCTATAGTCTCCTAGAAAAAGAATAAAAAAAATATAGGAATATTATTAGGAGTTTAGCAAAGAAAAAAAAAGAAAAAAAAAAAGAATAGCTAGATGTTTAAAGATTAGACCTTAGGGATTATAAAAAAAAAGGTTAAAATCAAGGTTGTGGGTAGTTCTATTCTAGGGGGTTTGAAAAAAAAAAAAAAAAGAAAGAAAATGAATGAAAAAAGGGTTAAGCTTTGTATGCCCTAATTGTTCTCAATCTTAGATAGTTTTCACAACTGTCTAGCATTCCATCTTTTGAGAGAAAACCACCCAAAGATATTGTTTGAAACCACCCCACCAAAAACCCTTACCCTTGAAACCAATTGAGCTTGATTCACTTTCCATTTGCAAGAATTCGCCAAACACTTTAATGAATGTGAAAGAGATGTTCTTTGGAATTGCAAGTCTTTACTAATAGTTGTAAGTATGATGATTGATCTTAGCACCGATAAACTATCTTTAATGACTATGGTTTGAATCCTTCGCTTAGCTCAAAAGGTTATGAGTCCTATTTTTAACCTCTTCCTCCTACTTCCTTGCTAGAGGACTAGCAAGATTTAAGTTTGGGGGTTTGATAACTCTCTAATTTACATGTTTTAGGCATCATTTTTTGTCCATATTTTGCATTATATATACCCTAACCTTAGCGTTTTTAGGTCATTAACTGTAGAAATCCACATTTAGGCTATTTAGGGTGTTGCATTCTTGCATTTGCACATTTTGGATGAAAACAGGTGCTTTAGAGCCTAAAATGGGGAGAAACAAGGTCAAATCCGAGCATGTACCTGAAGGAACTATGGAGCAGGAAGAACAGTCCGAACCTCAACCCGATCGAAGAGGATCCAAGGGCAGGAAGAACAACCCGAAGACCTATCCGAGGAGTAACCCGACCACATCCTCGAGCACCGCCTCAAGCAGACCCTCGGGCAGGACTGGGCAGCTAGGTTTAAAGGGTTTCCATATATAAACTCCCCCCTCTTCTTCCTCTCGCCCTAGCATGCTGCAGACCCTTAGAACAGAGAGCGAGAGCTTCTGGGAGAGAAACTGAGTGATCCAAACTCTTTTTCCACTTTGTTAGGATTTATTTTCATTTTCTTTTTGCTATTCTTCTAGATTTCGATTCTGTACTCTTCTACTCTATTTCTATTTTCAATACAATGCAGTTTTCATTTATATGTGTTTTTATGTTTTCTACAATGAGATCTGAGTAGTGAAACAAAGTTTCTAGGGATGGGATAGACAAATATGTGTTCTTAATTGGTTAGGATGTCTTAGCTTGATTGTTTATGTTATATAAATTCCTTTCTAGATTGGTGTTCTTAATGCTATTTTCAGACCAAGAGGTTGAGAGTAGATCTAGGCTGTTTTGCCATCGAGAGATGTTGAAATGCTTGAATCAATCAATGCTAGAGATTTACTCACTTAGCCTAAGAGATTAGATGTGTAGGGAGTTTATTGACAATATTGAATCGGTTTGTATTGCCTGCTTGGTCATTTTTCTCCAACGAAAGTTGGGTAGGGGAGTGATCAAGGTTGATTTTTTTCTATCACGAGAGTGTTTTAACAAGGTTTTAGAGATTCATTGTCTAGGGAATATTTGCTTGAGGCATGTAGGACATCCATAATGGTAAGGAACACTTAGGAGTCGATTACCCCATCCTTAGAAGCTTTCACATCTTGATTGTTTACGTTTTTATTCATAACTCGACCCTATACCCAAACTGGTACTCGATCACCAGCTTCGTGTACACACTCCAGCTGTTCTTACTCTCCTTCCTTACCCGATCACTCCACCCGATCCTGTACTCGAATGCTTGCATTGAGTACTTAGGTCGTGTGGTTCTTGTTTATTTATTTTCTTTTAAATATTTTGGGATTGTTAGATCAAACCCCAACTATTGCTTGGCTTGACTTGTTTGTTCTGATCATATCTTATCTGCTAGCATAACAACCATTTGGATTGATAAACCCTTTGTACTACAACTGCATAGGGAATTGATACCCTGGGTGAAAATCCTATTATCAGTCCTCAAGGTATGTTAAATTCGTCTTCAGTTCCTGGATCGACTCCTCTGTGATTGCATTAGGGTATGGTATATGTTTTCTGAGTTGGGACACATGAAAGACCTAATGCATGCGCATGACTTCTGGCATGGCTAGACGATAAGCTACTTCACCAACTCTTCGCTCGATTTGGTACGGTCCTATGAACCTGACCGCGAGCTTTCCAACCTTTCCAAAACGATCTTTTCCTTTTTGGATTGTGACCTTCATGTACACCCAAACTCCAACTTCAAACTCTACCTCTCGCCTCTTTCGATCGACATACTTCTTATGGCAATCTTGGGCCTTTTTCATATTCTCTCGAATAGACTTGATCTTCTCCGTCGTTTCATCTATCAACTCATGGTTGAAACTTGTCCCCTCTCCTACCTCCGTCTAGCAAAAAGGGGTTCGACACGGCCTCCTGTACATGGCTTCGAATGGAGACATGTCGATGCTCGAGTGATAACTATTATTTTGTAGGAGAATTCAATAAATGGTAGGTTACCTTCCCAATCCGAAGACCAATCGAGTGCACATAGTCGAATCAAATCTTCTATGGGTTGAATTGTCCTCTCCATTTGTCCGTCAGTCTCTGGATGAAATGAGGTGTTCATATGGACGTCCGTCCCTAGTGCACGCTGCAGATCTTGCCAAAATATTGACTCGAACCTAGGGTCGCGATCAGACACTATGTTGGCTGTCACTCCGTGGAGCCTCATGATATATCATGGTTTTTTTGTGTTTTTTAACCATCATATAAGGAGTCTTTTTAGAGTCTTTTGATGTGCTTTTAGGTTCGTTATGAGTCTTTACAGGTTTTATAGGATTTTGGCATGGATGGAGCAAAGTGGAGCAATTTGTGATGTTTTGGAGCAATGAACCGAAGGATATCAACTTGGAGACAATAAAGGGTGATGGTGTCGATCGACACTACCCTTGGTGTCGGTCAACACCCAAGTAAGCCAACACGAAGCCCACGTTTTTGAAGTTTTACAAAGTTACCCGAAGTTTTTCAAAATTGCAAGACTAGTCCCTTATATGTTTTAGGACATATATAGTATTTTTAGGTTTTAGAAACCCTAAGTTTTATTTTCTGCAACCTTCTGAGATAGGTTTTGAGAGCTTTTGGGAGAGACGGATCTGAATCCGTCTATAGAGAGAAGATTCCTAAACTCCCTCTTTACTCTTTTAATATCCATTGCATATTATTCAGAAAGATGCTTTGTGTTTCATTCAATATGTCTGTGTTTCTTCACCATAGGTTGTTCTTAATGCTAGATCTTTGATTAGTCATCTGAATTTAGATCTCAGGATTACTGATTGATATGAGAATATAATTATTTTTCCTGATAAAACCATTGATGAGCAAAATTAATTTTTACAAAGAGATTTGATGTAGTAATTTTGTGAAAAATCTAAGGTTGTTTTCAAAGCTGGTCTTAACCTTGAATTTTACAAAGAGATTTGGATTTTCGAGTTTTAAACTTAGATAATATTTGCATTGAGAACTGATTTATTTTACAAAAGAGTTTAGAGTTCTAGATCTTATTTTTAATTTCTTGAATCCTATTAATTTATTGATCTAATATTATGTAATTTCCTGAGAAATTCCCTAGACCTAGCTTTTTAATCCCTTAAATTTACAACTTTATTTTAGTATTTTGCATTGCTTTTATTTCAATACAAATCATTCTGTTTAGCGTAACTATAAAACTCTATAATATATTGTGCACTCTTGAGTCTTTGTAGAATTCGACCCCTAAGTACTACATTGATGTCTTAATTCGAGAGAGTAGCTCTAGGGTTAATTTGAGCATATCAAATTTTGGATTCATTAGGGATTTCATGGTATGTTAGATTGATTGATTGTTTGAATTCATTATCTTTCTTGTTCTTCACCATAGGTTGTTCTTAATGCTAGATCTTTGATTAGTCATCTGGATTTAGATCTTAGGATTATTGATTGATATGAGAATATAATTGTTTTTCCTGATAAAACCATTGATGAGCAAAATTAATTTTTACAAAAAGATTTGATTTAGTAATTTTGTGAATAATCTAAACTTGTTTTCAAAGCTGGTTTTAACCTTGAATTTTACAAAGAGATTTGGATTTTCGAGTTTTAAACTTAGATAATATTTGCATTGCGAACTAATTTATTTTACAAAAGAGTTTAGAGTTCTAGATCTTATTTTTAATTTCTTGAATCCTATTAATTTATTGATCTAATATTCTGTAATTTCCTGAGAAATTCCCTAGACCTAGCTTTTTAATCCCTTGAATTTAAACAGTTTTATTTTAGTATTTTGGATTGCTTTTATTTCAATACAAATCATTCTGTTTAGCGTAACTATAAAACTCTATAATTTATTGTGTACTCTTGAGTCTTTGTAGAATTCGACCCCTAAGTACTACAGTGATGTCTTAATTAGAGTGTAGCTCTAGCGTTAATTTGAGCATATCAAACTTTGGCGCCGTTGCTGGGGACTCTTTTGATCTACCATTAGATTTGAGTTTTTTTTTGTCTAAGCTTTTCTTTTTATTTGCAACTAACACGTTTTTGTTTCTCTTCCCTTATGTGTTTTAGGTGTATGCCTTCTAAGCCTAGCACTTAGCACAATAAGACTGGTCCAATTGTGAAGCTTTCAAACCAAGAGTTGGAAAAATTAGAGCGTGAAAACCGAAAAGCAGCCAAATCTTTGAAGATGGTCAACACAATCATTCTGAGACCTGATGACGATGGCGTTTTAAGGGATCAAGAGGGCCACTTGCGCAATGAGTAGGGCCAAAAGATTGATGCAGAGGGCAACATGATTTATGAGATTGTTGTCGCTGAGGAGCAGAATGATGGTGTCGATCGACACCCACTTCCAGCCGTTGCACGTGGAGCTGCCGACCACGTCCAAAACCCGCAACCGGTTCACTGGCAGGACCCAAACCGGGATTTGATCAGGGTCATTGCAGACTACAATAGGGCTGACCTGGTTTATGACAACCGTTCTGCCATTGTTCCACCTCCATTCCCAAAGAATGACTATGAGCTGAAGCCTGCATACTTCCAATTAGTTGGGCAGAGACCTTTCTCCAACCTGCCAAATGAGAAACCTCTGGACCAGACTGAACATTTTGAAGATATTGTGACTAGTATCAAGGCTAATGGTGTTACGGAAGACTACATCTACTGCAAGCTATTTCCATACTCACTTGCATGAGAAGCATCTCAATGGTTGAAGCAACTGCAACCTGGATCACTGACAAATTGGCAAGACATCAAGGTGGCTTTCCTCAACTACTTTTATGATGATGCAGTGTCTGATGAGCTGAGAGTCAAGCTATCCTCTTTTAAGCAAAGACCGGATGAAGCCTTCAAGGCAGCTTGGGTATGATTCAAAGGTTATTAGAGGGACTGTCCACACCATGGTTTCTCAAGGGTACAATTGTTGAGTATCTTCTTCAGAGGATGTGACTAGGAGTATCAGTAAGCCTTGGACGCTGCCAGCCATGGGAATTTCAAGACAAGATTTCCAGATGAGGCTAAGCATCTGATTGAAAATCTGGCCTTCAGCGATAGCACTAAGTGAGCCAATGCTGAGAGAAAAAAATTACATGGAGGCAATGATTCATACCAGCTAGCTTCAGTTAATGCTAAGCTTGATTAAGTGCACAATCTTTTTATAGGTAAGAAATCTGTTCATTTTGCTGCTGAGGTTGAGACATTTGAGCCAAAGCCAGAGAATGAAGAAGAGAACGTCAATTTTGTGTAAGGATTTGGGTATCAGGGACAAAAGTTTGGCAATCAGCAAGGCAAAAGGCCTTACAGTTGTAACTCTTCAGGCTACACTTCCAAGCTATATTACCAAAAGCAGCAACAGAACAACAGTTTTACAAGGACCTATGGTAATTCATCTAATCAGTTTTCACCTCCACAAACTTTTGAGAGTTGAATGGAAGCCATGCTTGATCAGAGTCTTCAGGGATAAGAGCAGTTCGCAGTGACATTCAATGGGAAGATTGATAATATCTACACTGAGCTTAGTGGAAAGATTGATGCATTGAATGTTCATGTTAAGAAGCTGGAGAGTCAAGTTCCACAGACTGATGGGTCTGTTAAACGACAAGAGGGTTTTCTTTCTGCAAGAACATAGTCAAACCCCAAGCATGCTTGCAATGCCATATCAGTGAGAGATGAAGATGATGATGAATTTGCTTCCGTAGAACAGGGAGAGAGATCAACCGAGCTCAACACAGAGGAGTCGACACCAGATGATGGTGTGGATCGACACCAACTGGGTGTCGGCGACACTCATCTGAGACAGAACCTGACGTTACAAAATCTCCGATTCTAGTTGCTAAGAGTAGGCATGACCAAAATTAAACCGTAACCGCATTTCGGACCGTATTCAAACCGTAACCGTATTAAAATGGTTAAAACCCATAACGTTAACCGTAAATATATGGTTAAATTATATTAACCATAACCGTTAATTAACCATAACCGTATCAAAACCGTTGGTTAACCGCATAGTTAAACCGTAACTGTTTTAAAAACATAGAAAAATATACAAGTAATTATATGTTTAATATCAATCATATAATATATAGAAATATAATTACACTAAAAGAACATATTAATTATAAATAAATAATATCAATTATATTATATCATCAAATTAAATAATAATACAATATCATATTATCAATGAACCGTAACCGTATATAACTGTAACCACTTCAACCGGAACCGTATTTAACAGTAACCACTTTAACCGGAACCGTATTTAACCTTAACCATTTAACAATTTTATTAAATGGTTATGGTTAAGGTTAAACAAAATTTTTAACCGTAACCGTGGTCATGCCTAGCTGAGAGGATATACAATCCTAAGATTCCTTTTCCTAAGCCAAGACGGTCTAAGCAGGAGATGGAGGAATCTAGATGTAATGCTATGATAGATAAGGTGATAATATAAATGTCTTTGGTTGATGTAGTAAAATTTTCTCCTAGGATTAAGCAGTATGTTAAAAGAATGGTATCAAATGGTTTGAGCCCTGAGGAAGGAGCACTACTTACCAAGGATGTTAGTACATGATACTAGGATTTTTGAATGTCTATCCTAGTAGGTTCAACTAACCTTATGTAGTTGTAATACTTAAGGTGTCAATCCAGTTGGGAACTTTGCTATCACTCAAGATGCAATCAAAGTATTACAAGTCAAGCCAATTCAAAGAGTGGGTTTATATATAACAATCCTAGAATGGTTGAAACACAAAAAGAAAATGAACTAAAATATTAGAAACGAACATGAATGACAAGAAGCAAAAATGAATGAGTAAAAGCAGAAACAAGTCTAAGCATGAACTGAACAATAAGAACATAAACTGTCTCAGGAATGTAATAACAATCAGAAAGATAGAAGTCCTAAGGATGGGAGTAATTGATGTCGGCGAAGTCTCCTAGTCTACAGAGTGTTTAATATGCCACAAGCAAACTATCCCTAGACAATGAACCTCAAGACTTAGCTAATCCAATCTCTTGGCAGAAGCTACTTAGACTCAAACTTTTCCAAACCTAGCTCTCGATAGAGAAACATGGTCACGCAGGCATGACGAACCAGTTCATTCACGTCAACAAACACCCTAGACAACTAATCTCTTAGGCTAGGCATGTAAGTCTCTAGAACTAGTTGGTCAGACATTTCATCAAACACCTTTTGGGTGTGGAAATTTTTAAGACCTAGTTCCAAATGATCAGAGAGAAACTAGCATTTCTAACTCTAGTGCAGAAGGGAAACATACGAATCTAAGCTTAAATATCCTATATACTAAGATTTTCCACCTAATCTATCCCATCCTCAAGAACTCTAACACTACTCAGATCTAGAAATCATCATCACCAAGAACACAAACCCAGAAAACATTAAATCAAGCATAATCAGATAGACAAAAATGAGATGAACAACTTTGTAGAAGAAATCAAATGCAAAAACTCAATAAATTCAAAGATATTTGGATTACAAAATCAGAAAATGTTTAAGGTGGCAACAGATAAAGCTTAAGGTAAAAAACGATATCTCCTGGGTAAAGACTTGAAAGAGTATTTATAGCAAAGCCCTAAAACATAAAACGACAAGATAGAGATGCGGTTCGGGAATCTTCAGAAGCGTGCGAGACGGGTCGTTCTAGTCGCATGTTTGGCGTGGTCGGTCGAGACGCATGTCATCTTTTCCAGGCATGGTGGGTCGAGTGGGATGACATCCATTTCAGGCGTTCTTGGTCGAGTCGCAAGTCGTCTCTCCCGGGAGCGTTGGTCGAGTCACATGTCGTCTCTCCCGGGAGCGTTGGTCGAGTCGCATGTCTGGAGTCGCATGAATTGAGTCCCGGGAGTGTAGCTAAGGCTTCATTCGGCTCCAACAGTCTGGACACCTCCTAAATACCTGAAATACTCCAAAATACACAATGAAATGCATAATTTATGCAGAACTACCTAAGTATGCATTCTATGAAAAAGAGACTAACAATGATACAAAATAATGAGTTATCGTCCTAGCTAAATGCATGATAACTACATGGTAAGGAGAGA
Organism: Camelina sativa; assembly: GCF_030686135.1. Taxonomy (NCBI): domain Eukaryota; kingdom Viridiplantae; phylum Streptophyta; class Magnoliopsida; order Brassicales; family Brassicaceae; genus Camelina; species Camelina sativa. Next base: position 15,650,473 of record NC_141890.1, read on the forward strand.
CAAAATAGACATATCAACTCCCCCAAACTTATTTTTTGTTTGCCCTCAAGCAAACAATCAGGAACAAAGTATGGAAGAGAGGTGTGAAGATGGGGTCTCATAACCTAAAACTTGCTGAATAGAGTAGTTAGAATCAATGTCCTTGTTATTAATTCTATGATGCATGGTGAGAGAACTTTATTTAAAAACTTTAGACAAGTTCTTCACAACCTGAAACGATTCCAATCTTTACACATGCAGTCCTATCAATCAGTCCCTTTAACATTCATTAAGAGAACATTGTTAAATAAGGTCGTATGTTGGTGAATTGGTTATTTTCACAAGTCAAGGTAATGAGGTAATGGAAAAACCTTTTGTTGCAAATTGGAGTATTCTATTCAACTTTGAGATCTATTTGAAAGATGTGTGTTATAATGACTGAACGATGGAAAATTAAAAGGAATTATGACACTTGACACCCCATGTTGCTTTGGAGTAAATCATAGTAATGGAAGAGTTGGGTTTTTTTACCTAATCAAAAGCTGAAAATGAGGAGCATGGAGAAATTATTTCTAGTAAAAGGAGACTAGAGTGACTATAACCAAGTGGAAACTTGCGGTTCGTTGTTGATCAGAAAAATTTGAAATATTCGAAGAGAACATCTAGGAGGAGGACACTCCCAGTTGAGTTGGATACTAAGTACGGGAGGAACTAGTTCACAAATTCGACGACGACGATTTTTACAATTGGGCTTTGTTACTAAGATCAGCCCACTAAAAGCTCAATTGAAGTTAAAGCAGAGGAGAAGAGGGTTTTGCTGTGTGCTCTCGTTAAGCCGCGAATAGAATCGGGGATTATCAAACCTAAAACCAGCAGCCTCCGAGAGTGGGAGAGACGAGAGAGCGCTGAGCCACCATTGTTGTTGTTGTGGTCCCGTGATGGCGTTGTAGTTAAAGACCTGTGATAAAGCAATCGCTAAGTCCATCGTTGTTGATGTTGGAGTTCAGCACTCTGATATTCTCTGTTGTCGTCAAAGGCGGTTGTTTTTTACCATTGGTCACCGGATATGGCACCCACTGTTACCGGAGTAGTTGTAATCATCGTCTAAACCATTAAAGGTAAGGAAACCTAGATCTTCTTTGTAACTTTTGCAGGAAAGTTACTGGCTTTGTCTGATTTGTCGCTTTGTGTTGTTCTATATTGTTGTGGCATGAGGACCTAACCACCGTGAGCTTGATCCACCGTAGTCCGTAGACGAGTATTGCCGCCGTGTTAACAGTGCGTCGAGACTAGTCACCGTGAGAGGTAAACGATGAAGCGTTAGGTCTCGTATGGTTGTTGTTGTGTTGTTTGTTCATTGCTAACCAGTATTTAACCAACTAAACCAGGAGATTTAAGTCCTGAACAGAAAGCTTGATTATCGAACGTGCATGGTGTCGTGCATCGTCACGTGTGTTGACGGTGACGTTGGTTAATTTAATATTGTGGTGAATCGATTAGTGTGCTGGTCTACGAATCTTTATTAACATTTTTTAAGTATATTTTGCTTTATGTTTTTCAAGTTTTGCTTATTTAATTTATTTTATTTATAATATTAACCTTTAATAATTATCCTAAAATAACATTTCATAAAAACTCAATTAATGGAACTATTTAAATCGACCTAATTTGATACGTTTATTGTCATAAAACAACTCTATACGTTTGTTAATTCGATGTTTCCAAAAACAACTCTATGTATTAAATTTTTAATTCCATAAAAATCTCCAAAACTATTTTAATATATTTTCAGAGACTGTATAATCTCTTAAATTTAAATGACACAGCCGAATTTGAGTAACAAATGATTACAATCCTGCTATCTTAACATTTTTGGAGTACATTTTTGTGCCATCCTCTTATTTTCCATAAGATTTCCACAACTAGCCTTATGTTAAATCAATTATTCAAAACTCATTATAGTTAATTGTGTACACTTACATCTTGGGTCGGTTTTAAATTTTGATTTAAAACCCGATTACACTAATCGGATCCTTCTTTGAATCCTTAATTACTAACAGTCTAATTAATCCTTCAAAATTCCGAGATAAACGTATAAGGAAATATATATACACGAAATCCTTTACTAATATGCATTTAATCAGTAGGAATGTCAACAAGTAAAATCCGGGTGGTTTAAATCCCAAAAATATTGCAACACAATAAAATTTATAGAAATTAGAGAATAAATTTTGCACAAATCTCGCAATCGTTTATAGTACTCCAATATACAATCTTCCTATAATATGGCAATCGAGCATTAAACATATGAATTTCATAACTACAGCCGAGCATTTTTTAAGTATATACCTTATTAATCTTACCTAAATAAAAACACTTCGGATCTTATAATATCTTCTAAACTTGCGAATCAAGAATTGAACCAACCCACAATACCAAAACCCTATCATCATCTCAAATACTATATATGTGTCATTCACGACACCTACCTAAGCCACCAAACTAAATACATATATTGAAAATGGTCGCTTCATTTGCCTATCTAAGACACATACGTCCATACAGCGTGGCAAGTTCATGTCAAAGTTTTCTACTCATGGCGACAATACACACAATGATCCTATCTCTGATTCAAACTAATTATCCTTGGTTAAGTTTCAGAAAAAATTGAGTGGTGATCTAAATGCTAACATTTTGATTGGTAAGTTTATTTCTAATATGTGTTTAAATTTTGTTGAATTCTCATTCAACACTCATGTCTAAATCTCATTAAAAAAATTGTAGATGTGATTGGGCAAATCCTCAACATTGGAGATATTGACATGAGCTTAACAACAAGATAACTAATAAGCTTGATTTCGAAATGAGAGATGAAACGTAAGTTAATTGTTTTTTAAATCTTATAATTATCAGCCATATTTACGTATATGTGATAACATTAGTTTTCAATACTAATTTATTCAAACAGTGAGAGACTGCCATGTACCTTGTGCCGACTCTGATGGGATAGTCGTCATTTTCCTAGGAACTATATTTCTGTATCGCTAATTGATGGGATAGTCGCTAATTTATTTGAACAAGGTTTTCTTTTTTGCAAAAAAAAGAATAGGAACTATATTTAATCATGTTTATAACAATTGAGTTATTAATATTTAAGGTACAAAAAGTTTATCCAACCTATTCGATGCTCACAAGTTCATGTGAAATCCATCATTTCTTAAGTCTACTTTCATTTGTTCGTTAATATTGGCAGGGCCGTGCCTATGAGTAAGAAAAAAGGCATTTGCCTTCGCCCCAAAATATATTGTTTTTTTTTGTTTTTTTTTAATCCTCAATTTTGGAAAATATGGTGTATCATTATGGTTTTGGGAGTCTTATTATTTTCTAAACAATCCATGTATGACTCTTTTTTTCTTAAAATATACAAAAAAAATAGTACCCTAAATTGTGAATGAATCGAGTAAGGTCGTGACACAGAAGCAAGAAAGATTATGAAAAATTGGTGAGCGATTATGTTTTAGTTTTTTAGATTATTTTTTTATGTTTTTGAAAAAATTATATAATTTTAAGTTTTTAATATTTATTTATTATAATTTTGTATTTTCATATTTATTTATTTTTTCAAAAATATATTAAAATGACCTCCAATTTAAGTTCGCCTTAAGCCCCGATAAATCTGGGCACGACACTGAATATTGATTTACTTTTTGTACACTTTATTGATTTGTTTTATTTTAATTCTTAATGATATACAGACTCCCTATGATGGCCTCACTCTTCTATCACCGGTCTTGCAAGATACACAATACTATAATATTCCACTATAAAACAACTAAGATGAAAAAAGAAGAAAGAAGAACCTTCGTCTGGATATATTTACGAAGACTCCATCTCCATTTTCATGAAGTGATTATACAAGTGACATCTACAAAGCATGTACATAGTGAATTTAGAATAATATTGTTCTTCTGCATCTGCTCGCAATATTTTATATCTAACTAATAGTAGAAAAAAGTTTATATGAAGTTATTGTAGGGTCAGAAAAAAAATTAAGGAGTCAATTGTGTTATTAAATTTTTTTAATAGGGGTTAGTTGTGCTATTTTATCTGGGTCAATTTGATTTTTTTCCTAATATTTTTCACTTAATTTTATTAACGACGAAGCATACAAATAAAAAAGTTATATTCAAAATTTTATAGAACACTATAACATTTATATTCAAAATCAAAGAAACTCGATTTACCTATAATACAAAATCATTTAAATTATATATATACAAAAAATGAAAAAAAAAAAACAATTGACCCGTGGTGTACCGCGGGTAAATTCTAGTTGATATTAATCTGGAACCATGCGATCGTGGAATGAATTGTGATGCTATAAATTATTTAGATTGTTGGTTTAATTTATTCATTAAACTAAATCTAATTAATTATGGAAAATATTAAATGGAGACATTGGTTTGGGTTGGTTTAATGGATTAAATCATGGATTATTACCTGGAAATAATCTTTGGTTGGTTAATCTCAACTGTTGCAGGTTAAGACTGTTTTGAAGTGGATTTCCGTTGTCGGTAGTTCTAAACCGAGGATTCTATTTGTGTGGCTAAGGTGAGGACTAGTTGGTGTTGTCTACATATGCAGATGTGTTTGGATAGTTACTTAGCTTAAGGTTAAGGTGAGTATACCTATATGTTACATAGTATATAAGTAATGTATATTTGGATGAGTGTAGATCTTATTTATACATATATAAATATATATTTATTATAAAATATAAGAACTAGAATAAACGTGAGAATAGAAAATGAATGTGTGTTGATTGATATTGATGTTGTTGCATGACTGCATGTTGTTGTGGTGAAATAAGTGCTTGTGTGTGAGGAGATAGGTGACAATGGCACGTAGATGCGGTGAGCCGCAGAGAGTCATGCAAGGAGAGATCCTTGTACTTGTCTGGTGGTCTACGGGCGCGGCATTCGGGTAGATCAGGATTGGTTGATGAGCCAACGAGTGCGTTGTGCGTGGAAGAAGTGCGGGAAACCAGAGGAATCCGGATACGCTAGTGAAAATATGCAGGAAGAAGCGCAAATGCATGAGGAATCCAGTAATGCATGGGTTGGCGTGTCTTGACATGTGGTATCATGGGACATAGTTCCATTTGTGTGTTGTGTGCATATGTTTGTGTGTCATAGGATTTAGGATACAGTGATTGCTGCTTGTCTTAGGTTTAGACTCTGTGATTGTCTAAGCGTATTTGGGTGTAGAGACTTCGGGAGCCCTGAGGCTTTCCCTCACTGAGTTATTATCAATTGCTCATCCCTCTATCTTTGCAAGATGGTTAAGCTAAGGGTTCTTTTCTCATGGTTAGTTGGTGGTTTTGCGATTAAAGAGTGTTCTGGGCCAGGCGAGGAAGTCAACCCGTTGACCAGCTTCAGGTTCTGAGTTCGGGTATTACACCAAGAATTTGAACAAACCTCTCAACTGAATCCAAATCAGCTTTCAAAGCTGGACCACCTCTTATATGTCCATCCACTTTTTCCAGGAAGTAGTCATTTTATGGTTTATCTTCAGCCTCTATTTTCTCAAATGCAACTCTCAACTTTAGAGCTTGTTCTAACATGAGATAGGTAGAATTCCATCTGGTCTTCACATCTAATGGCAGGCTTCCCCTTATAATTTTTCATGTTTCCACACTTAAATCAAAGGCCTTGAGTCTATTTGTTGAAGACCTCACATAGTGGATTCCATTGCGAACAACCTCAAGACTGCTATTTATATCATGCAATCTTTTCTTCACAACCAGATTGAATATGTGAGCAGCACATATCAAATGCAAATTTTCACCTTTCGGTATCAATACATTACTTCCATTCTTCTGCATCATTGCTTTCTTGAACTTAGTCATAGCTGAAGTGTTAGTTGTAGTGTTATCAACAGTGATGCAAAATATTATATGTATGTCCCATTCTTCCAAACATTCTAGAAGACAGTTACTAACTGTTACACCCTTATGATCATAAACATTCTTAAATCATATAATCATCTTCTTTAGCCTCCACATAACATCAATAAAATGAGTTGTTATTACTATGTAACTAGCTCCAATAGTGGGAGCAGCCCATATATATATGTATTCACAGACAACTTCTGTTTCTTGTGCTCAAGAATCTTTTTCACTGCTGCCTTCTTCTTCTCATAAATCTCCACAATGTCTCTTGTATCCGTTTTCCTAGAATGAGGTTTATACGGCTGAAATTTAGAGCAGAAATGCCTCCAAGCTAAGCACTCTACGAAAGATAATGGTAGCTCAGCTAAAGCCAATATTTCATTTGTAGCTACTCTAAACAATGCTTCATTGACCTTACTCACTCTAACATTACTACCAACACCATAAAGAGTTAAAACATATTGAACATTATCTTTATTAGCAATTGGCCACACCTTAAACGCCTTGCATGTCTTTTCAATATGTTTCCTCAGAGTAGAGGTTTCAGACTTGGTTGCACAATCCAATTCTCACCCACAATAATTGCAACTACACTTGTGTTTTTTTCTACTCTGGTGAAATGTTGCCAAACATACGACATTTCTTTCTTTTTTGCATTACTACCTTGTTCACCTTCTTTCCCTTTTAATTGCCAGTCTTATCAGTATTAGGTGTTTCCACCTCATCATCGTCTATCACCTCTAATTCATCATCGTCAGTTTCAACCTCCATCGGATCATTGTGGTCTATCCCTGTTGGATTATCATAAGACGCCATCTACATCAAATATTCAAAAGCAAGCCTTAGTCAGAAACTCAGAATCTTGAAGCCAAATACAATCAACAATAGTCTCATTTTTTAAAACTCGAGCTTTAGGTGCTGGGTCTTGGGGCATGTTCTCCGATCATCGCCCTCGATCTTCATGAAAATAAGTTAATGGTCACGTACTCACCTTAAGGTAATTCGAACAATAATTACAACTAGGAGAGACTCTCCTCGCGTCTACAACTGCCCAGCAACGTCCGTTAACTTTCAAATACCTCCGGTGAAAAGCTAGCCCTAGTCTTCATGGAGCTTCCCACAAAATCTTGTATTGATCGCGTAACAGACGAGACCAAGATCATAATTATAATCCTGTTGGTCCCAGTTCGCATATGAGAAAAAACGTTCCACTAAACTGCAGATATCTCCTATGAGTACGATTTACTATGTTGGAACCCTTTCCTCCCGAACCCTGACGATTATACTTTCTCCCTAATCTCCTTCACACCACGCCAAGCTTCTGTCTCTCCCTCTCTTTGCTTATGATAACTCTCTAATTTACATGTTTTAGGCACTTTTTTCATCCATGTTTTGCATTATAAATACTCTAACCTTAGCATTTTTAGGTCCTTAATTTTAGGCATTTGCATTTAGGCCGCTTAGGGTGCTGCATTGTTTCATTTGTGCATTTTGGATGAAAACAGGTGCTTCAGAGCCTAAAAAGGGTAAGAATGAGGTGAAACCCAAACATGTACCCGATGGAGTGATCGTGCAAGAAGAACAGTTTGAACCATAATCCGATCAAAGAGGATCTGAGCGCAGGAAGAACAACCCAAAGCTCTACCCGAGGGTCTACCTGACTAGAACCTCGTGTTAACCTCGTGTAGACCTTTGGGCAGAGCTGGGCAGCTAGGTCAAAAGGGTTTCCATATATAAACTCCCTTCCTTCTTCTCGCCTCAGGAAGCTGCAGACACTCACGACCCTAGAGAGCGAGAGCTACTGAGAGAGAGAGAGAGCGATTTACACTTTTCAAGTTTTGTTAGGATTCGATTTTCACTTCTTTTTAACTACTCTTCCAATTTCAATTCTGTACTCTGTTATATATTTTAGTTTTTCAATTCAATGCAATTCTCATTTGCTTGTGTTTTTATGTTGTTTAACATGAGATCTGAGTAGTGAAGCAAGGTTTCTAAGGATGGGATAGGGGAGTATGTGTTCTTAATCGATTAGAGTGTTTTAGGATTGATTGTTCTTGTTTAAAATTCCCTTCTAGAGAAGTGTTCTTAATGCTAGTTTCAGACCGAGAGGTTGAGGCCAGATCTAGGGTATTTTGCCATCGAGAGATGTTTGTTGAAATGCATGAATCAACTTATGCTAGAGATTTACTCACTTAGCCTAAGAGATTAGATGAGTAAGGAGTTTATTGATAATAGTGAATTGGATTTTAATGCCTACTTGATTATGTTTCTCCAACGAGAGTTGGGTAAGGAAGTAGTTAAGTCTGATTGTTTCTACCACAAGAGTGGATTAGCAAGGGTTAGAGATTCATTGTATTGGGAATAGATTGCTTGAGGCTTGTAAAACATTCTAGGTTGATTAGGAATACTTATGAACCAATTACCCAATCCTTAGGACCTTTCGTATTTGATTGTTACTCGACCCATTACCCGGACTAGTACTCGATCACCAGTCTCGTGTATACCCTCGTGTTGTTCATCTTTGTGTTCTTGATTCTTCTGTTACCCGACCTCCCACTCAATCCGATACTCGATTGCTTGCATCGTGTACTTAGGTCGTGTGGTTCTTGTTTTTATTTCCTTTTTTTTTTACCTTAGGTTGATAGTTAAAAACCCACACTATTGCTTGGCTTGACTTGCATTGTTCTGATTATATCTTATCTGCTAACATCACAACCATTTGGATTGATAACCCTTTGTACTACAACTACATAGGGAATTAATACCCTGGGTGAAAAAACTCTGTTATTAGCTTTACTCATATCCTAAGCACGAATTCAGCAACAACAACATCAAGGAGAAGGAGTTATGGAGCAAGGACAGCTGAACCAGACGCGGACATGGCTTTGGACATGGATGCCATCTCAGACACGGACGCAACCATACCAAGACATGGATCATGGACACAACTTCAAGTTCCAAGAATCATGCCTGAGGCGAACACACAGAGCAAGAGTGCAGCAAGGAACGTGAGAACAAGTGCAACCTCTTTGTCCAACAGTTCGTCCAAGACCACGGCCCCACCTCAAGCCGCCAACTGATGACATCCGACAATGCAATTTGGACCGTCTTCATCCTTACCCAAGGGATGAAGACACCAAAATCATTAGGAGAACTTGTACTCTTTTTTTTACTTCGGGTTTGTCCCATTAGATTTACCAAAAAGTTTTTAACAAGGCAAGGAATCTTAATGCATCACCACGTCCAAACCAATGACGTGGCGAACCTTCCTTATTTTTGTGACCGTTGTGATAAGGGCTACGTGTGTGGCCGTGTATTAGTCTGCGTGTTAATGTCTCCTCTTGTACTCAGCCTATTTAAAGGCAAAGAACCTCATTGTAATCTTTAGACTTGATTGAATAAACAAAGGTTATCCTTTTCCTTCTTGTCTCGCTCCTTCGTCACTCAAATAGCTTAGGCTAGAGTTCAAAAACCCTAGAAGGCTCAAACTCTTGTTTTCCTCTTCTAGTCAGTATCACGAGCCCTTCCATCACTCGTGAGTTCACTGCTTTGATTCGCTCATCTCTACTACATTCATATTGGATTGAGTTACTTACCGAGACGTTTGCATCTGCTTCGCTTCCATCTAATCTAGGGATTTTAGGTCGAGTTAATTACTAGAATCTCTAGCCATTCTCACCAATCCTTCCACAGAAGCCTTGGCCAGTTTGAGTTCCAATCATTCGTCGTCGCAAAACAACCGTCCGATCTATCAAACCGGTCGTCTGTCCGAGAGGTCCTTCATCTGTCTGATCGATTAGAGCGTCTGTCCGTACGTGCGAGGAGTCCATCCCTTCTCCGATCCTAAGGTGTGTGCCGAGGTCACATCAAGGAGCGTCGAGACTTATAAAAACAGATGAGGGGTTTTGGTTTATTTAGTCTAACCAAGATTTAATTAAAACGAAAGAAAGTAATTAAAATCCACTCTCTTGGCGTATTCTACACATCACAATTCTATTACCGGAAGAACACGGGTGTTACAGAGATCTTTAAAATATTATTTAGGATTTCGAGGTTTGTCTGTTTGTCTCTGACTTCATATAAAGGGTGACAAAAAGTAGAAAGAGAGAGTGGAGTATAGAGGAAAAAACTCAAACGGCAGATAGAAATGTAAAGAACACTAAACTCCCTTTTCCCCTTAAATGAAATGTTTCGGGTTTTTGGGTTACTCGTTCGAGTATCGGATAAACCCCAAAACCGAAGCAATACTCACAATGCATATTATAAAGGACCCAACAGTATAAAATGGCATAATCCGAATCAATACGAAACCCGGTTTTTCGTGTCGGTTCTGGTTTGGGTTTACATATCCGGATTTTCTGCCAAGGATTTAACGAGTCCCTAGAACACCTTCTTCGTCATCGCTTTGATTCCACGATCACACATGGTCTTTACCTGTACCACAAAAAAACAATTGAGATGTGTGAGTATTATTACAAATACTCAGTGAGACGATCCTCCCATCTACTGAGATATACACACAAGCCAAAATACAAACACAAACAATACAAGTAAATCAGGTAACCAAAATAACACATCAACCGCCTGAGAACTGGTGTAGACCGACAATCCCACCCAACACCACCAGTGTCAACTAACACCACCGTTGTCAACTGACACCTATCTGGTGTCGACCGACACTCTCGTTCTACAACTCGCGAACCATCACCAATACCCTAACATCGATTCCAGTTGACTCTCCTCGAAATATCTCGGCTCCCAAAGCCACCAACTCCACCATGACTCCCACAACAACCATACAAGACCAAAAGGATCACGAAAGACACACAACAAAGCAAGAAATTTATCACCAAATCAACCAATGTGGTCGACCCATACTAAAACTCCACATTTTTGGTTCTTCAGCGTTACATAATCAATGTGGGACGTTGATATCGATAAGACTAATCTATAAATAAATATCTACTAGGCGAGTGTCACGATTTTTAAAAACCGAGTTCGAATGAGAAAGACCGTATAAGTGGAACCATAAACCATTTAACTAATGAAAGACAAATTCATTTTTGTTAAACTTACTACAGGAAAAAAGGGTTTTCTTAGCATCGGATAAACGCTATTGAACGATACTAGAGCAGTGTAGAAAACGCTATATCTACTCCCGTTATAGTAGATATGACACTTTACATAGCGGTTTCAGTGAATGCTATTATATATTTCGTTAATATAGCGATTTTTTTTCTGCAATCGTTAGTTATAAGATAGCGAATCTTTGTTGCTGTAAATATGATTAATTATAGCAGTTTGATTGCTTTTTCAATAGCAGTTGGAATATGTAATTAATTTTTAGTTGTGATAGCAATTTAGCTTGTGGACACACAACGTTTGTAGTAAACGTATGGTATAACGTTTTAATTTGTATGATTTGTAGCATGTATTTGTATTCGTAGAAACTTTGAGGTATAGGTATGTTGCGTATTTCTTACAATTAAGTATTTATACAGTATTCGTAGTTATATACATCATTTAATTTGGTATTTTGTGTATAGAGAGGAAGCAATTATACAATATTTCTATTAAAAGAATATGATATTTGCTAATATTAAAACTGGGTTTACATGTAATTAACACAATGTGTACATTTCAGCTGAAAATAAATTCAAAGAGATTTAGACTTCTGAATTTTGTCTTGGTTTGAAGCTTCACGTTTATGCTGCTGAATATTGGGTCTAAGGTTTGAAGCTTCACGTTTATCCTGCAAGGAACCACAAATTAAAATATACGCAGAACAACAAAGATAATCGAGTGATAATTCAAGAAGATAAGGAACAATACTCATTTGATATACCGTGATTGGTTGAAAATGTCTGTTTAACGAATGTGTGGATTTCGCCATGTCAGCAATCCGAATGAACCCTTGTCATTGGCTATTATTTCTGAAAAAATTAAAATGTGTTTTCTATGCTAATTTGGAATTTATTAAAAAATTCAAAATTATGTGTTAAACATTCTATGAGATTTCCTCATGAACCAAATTTTTTAAAAAATTTAAAAAATTATTTGAAACTTTTTTTGTATAGTTTATTTGAAGGCATGTTTAGCCATAATGTTACTATGAGAAACATGTAATCTAATGTTCTTAATGTGTAAATAGTTTGTTCAAATACAATGTTCTTAGAATGAATTGAAGTAATGATTCAAATTGTTTTTCTATTATTCTTTAACATTACATTATATTTACTATTAGCTACTATTTAAAACAAACATAATCCTAAACCCTTAAGGGTTGAAACCCTATCCTTACCCTAAACATACCCTAAACATAAGACTACCAATACCAGGAGGATTCATTCACACACAATTCCTAATATTCAAACAATATCCATCAGGGCCTCTGAACTGAGACAACCTCAGGCAAAACCTTCTTTTATCTTCCTTTGACATCCAATAAGCCGTTGGAGGTAAGTATGTTTTCTTGCCCCTTAATTGTGTATGCAAATGTCTTCGTATTCCCATATCTTCCAAATCTTTTCTTGCCTTCAAGCCATCTTTGGAATTAGCAGTTTACATCAGAGTGGACAATAAAGCATCATACACGTTTTTTTCCACATGCATGACATCAATGTTATGACGCACAGGTAAGTCCTAACACATGATCAACAAGATTGTCAGCCTATATACATGTTATACATCTATATATCTGTATCTATATGAATTTTAAGAAAAAAAAACTAAGAGTTACCTTCCAGTAAGGCAATTCGAAGAATATGGACTATTTTTTCCACCTCCATTGATCACTATTCTCTACTTCTGCAATAAGCTCATCTCCATCCAATGTAGATCGTTTCCTCTTCTTTTGCATATCCAAAGTTTTCCCAAAATCATTCCTAAAATCTTTTAATATCTCAGCAATCTCTGCACCAGTTTGAATTCTATTTGCTGCCCCGTTCTCGACAGTGTTGTCAAACCATCCTTTTTTGCGCCTGTACGGATGTCCAGGCCTTAATCACTTCCTATTTTCCAAATACACATACTTACTACTAAACTTCAACCACCGACATGGTGTGTCCTTTCCACAAACGATACATGCTTGTTTCCCCTTAACCTTACATCCAACCAATGTCCCTAAGGCTGGATAGTCACTGATACTCCACAACAACAAATCTCTAAGTGTAAACTTTTCTTTCATAAAAGAGTCAAAAACTTCAATACCTTCTGTCCATAAATCTCTTAAATCCTCTATCAAAGGTGCTAGATATACATCAATGTTGTCACTTGGTGCAGTTGGACCAGGGATCAACATAGTCAACATGATGTTCTCGGCTTTCATACAGATGGTTGGAGGCATGTTGTAGTTAACTAACAAAATTGGCCATGTACTGTAATTTGTGTTATGCAAAGAGAAAGGGTTGACTCCATCTGTAGAAAGATCCAGTCAGAGGTTTCTAGGGTCAGCAGCAAATTCTGGCCAATTACTATTCACTTGTGCCCAGTTAATGGAGTCCACAGGTTGTCGCATTAAACCATCTTCACTACTATTGTTGAAATGCCAACGCAAATCCTCAGTCATTTGTTTTGATCTAAACATCCTCTTCAATCTATCCTTGATTGGAAAATACCTAAGCACTTTCCCTGGAATCTCCTTCATTTCCTCACCACTGTGTTTATCCATTTTCCATCTTGAAGCACTACATCTTGGGCAGCTTTCCATCTGATCATACTGATTTCGATAAACTATGCAGTCGTTTTTGTATGCGTGAATGACATAGTAACCAAACCCAAATATCTTCAAGAATTTTTTCACTTCGGCAGTGGACTTTGGAAGCACATTATCTTCTGGTAACATGTCTTTAACAGTAGTCAGTATCTGGTCAAAGAAGTTCTCAGATATAACACTCTTCACTTTGATGTGGTACAACATTGTTATCGCAGAAACCTTGTTGTACTTGTGACATGATGAGTAGTGTGGAGTTTTGGCTTCTTCTAACTTCTCCCTAAACTCAGAATCTTCTGGAATCCGACACTCCTCATTTGCCTTTTCATCATTAAATTCTGACTCAAAAAAAAGCTGTTTTCATCAAGTCATAAGCCTCTTCCTCTGAAGTTGGAACATCAACAGCCGTTTTGTCCCTCCTTTCCCCATGCTTGCTCCAAAATGGATTCCTCTTGTATTTCTCATCCATATCCCTGATCACTAGATGATCTAATACTGTCTGTATCAGCTGATGGCAAACATTTCTACAATCAACGCAGGGACAAAATATCTTTGTAGGATTACCCAACCTACTTGCAGCTCGAAATACAAATTTTCTTGCGTCCATCTCATACTCAAGGTTATTCCTGTATAAGGTAATTAAATTACACTATTTAGAATCACATTATAGATGAATCCATGTATCAAAATAACATATCAGAATCAGACACATACCTTGGAAGCCAGACCCATGCCTTGTCCATTTTACACCAATACTACCTAAGCTCCAACACCAATTATACGTACATTTGTGATAAAAACTTTAATGATCAGATACTCACATAAACCACATCAACAACAAAATGACAAACAAAAAAGCTAGAAATAATATCTTACACAAATAAAATCAAGGTACGACCGAACAAGAGCTTGAATCTAGTTTTTGCAAACATAACAAGACATGAATATCATTACAACAGTTTCAAGTACACATCAGATAATATCGATTAAACTCAGACAAACATCACTCAATATCAAATATTACCTTCGATTGAAGATTAACTTCAATCTTCCTGCAACAGTGAGAAACAACAAATGATTCAGATCACCAGTTTAACGAACATGAATTATAGTAAATCATTGCAAATTATCGAACACCCAAACATATATTTTACCTTCTGAGTCACTTTCGACCTCACCAGTTTGATTTGGATCAACAATGAAACTGAGGATCGAGATCTACAAGGATTGAGACTAACAGAGAATTAGAATGAGACTGAGAAGAAAGAGAGAAGAATTAAACTGAAAGATAAGAGAAACAAATTGGATCAAAATTGAAGAACACTTTGGAATTCAGAGATGGTTTCAGCGGAGAAAGAGAGAAGAGCGAGAGAAGTGGCAACGCAATTTCTTTCCTTCTTTTCTGTGAAACCTAGTTTCTTTAATTTCTTTTCTTCTTTTTCTCTCTCTTTTTTTTATTTTTTTATTTACTTAGTAAAATTTTGGGTGGCAACGCAATTTTCATTTTCTCGGTTTCCCTTACAATAGCGTTTTTATTTTTGACATTGCAATCGTAGAACCAAAATCTAGGCGCCACATCAAAATCCATTCGCGTTCATCCTAGGATAGCGTTTCAAATTATGGAAATACTATGTTAGTTTTTAAGAAAATCAACTATAGCACAACCAAAAAAATCCGCTATTAAATACTGCTATTGAAACCATCATTTCTTGTAGTGACTAAAATAGATTGTCTTACTTGAGGCTTTTAAATAGTCTATTCATGGGAAGTGTTTTTAGTCAAGTAAATACAGCACCACCTCTGCCATTGATTTCACCGGATTTCGACTCTACTAAATTGCGTTACCCCAAGTTGTATAGATTGGCTATGAATCGGGCCTTGTCGATTCAATGATGAAAAAAAAATAGTCTATTCATTTAGGTTGATATTCAAACATTAAAGGATATAATAGTCTACTGAAACCCCAAAGAAAATCAATTCTCTCGTTAGTATATTTTATTCAAACATTAAAGGATACAAAACTGACGAAAACATTTTAAATCACTAGTTTTGGGAATTACAAAGTCCGCGATTTATTTGGTGATAAAACCTTAATAAATAGAAACCTGAAAAAAAAAAACTAATTCAATATGAAGCAGAAAAAAAAAAGAAAAAAAAAGACAAGAAGTATGGAAAAAGTGTTGGGCAAACAAATATTCGAGTTGGTTTTCGATTTTGAATCAACAAAGAAACAGAGAAGAATCATGAACAAAGAAACCATCTATTTCGTTAAATTATCACAAGATTAAAGATTATACATCACTTGTAAAGCTCCCACTTCACCAATGTTTGTCGATGCCGGAGGAGGTATTTGCTCAATCGAAAGGCACCCCGGGCAAGATTCAGATCCCTAAACCGTTATTTACAAATTTTACATGACTTAGATGAATCTCAATTTGAAATACATATGAAAATTATGCAAAAAAAAAAATGAATAGTTTTATACAACAAAAATTCTTCTATACGCGTCCGAGAGTTATACTAATTAAGATTGCGGTATTCACTAGAGAAATTTAATTATATAACCACGGTTTTTTGCTACGGAAAAGTTAATAACAAAAATTAACTACAAAAAGTTACGATATAATTTATTTTATTTACATTGTAATTTTTTAATAAAATATAATTTATGTGATTATTTTTTTAAAAAAAATTGGATAAACTATTATGCAATAAAATGATATGCTAAATATGATGACTTGAAAAAGACACTTATTTTGTAAGTTTTATATTGTTAATGATTCTAGATAAGTATCCATACTAGAAAAATGGTTAAATTTTATTTTATACAAAATTTTGTATATTTTCTATTTTAAAATAAAATTTAATATATTGTATTAGTTTATGTACGTGAAGTTATTTCAACAATGTATATTCTATCTCATGACTTGAATGTCATTATAAGACATAATTTTGTGAATTTGGTTTTTAGAAAGCGAGTTATTATATTATAAGTAATTTAATATATTGTTATACTTTTTGTTTTAATATACTTGGTTTTTTGAAATTCTTTCATATTATATTGACATATTATTGACATTGCTAAAACAAACCAATTTAGAGTGTTTATAGTTTCTAACTTCAATATGAAGTTTCAATATTTTAAAAATATTTCAAAATAAATTATTTAAAGATTATTATATTATATAAAATTATAAAATTCAACAAAAACGTATGAAATTGAATTTAAATATTCAAATTTTGACCCATTACTCAGTAAATTTTTTAATTCAATAGATATATTTTTTAAAGAATAATATTAATAAAACTTGAATATTTTATAGATTGAATCATTTATATTTGTTTTTAAAAATTCAATTTATGGTATATCCGGAAATAAAACTATTTTTTATTATAATAATTAATATGATAATTTATTTGTTTCACAAAATAGACTCATATATTAAAATGAGAGGTGAAGTATAATGATAATTAACAAATTAATATGTTAAGTTAGATATCAAACAATTTTATTTGATGAATAATTTAATAAAGAAAATTAATATGGTAAGTTAGATGATATCAAATGATTCTTTAGAATATTCTCTTTAAGATTTTTGGAAACAATAAATCCAGACTATACAAATAATATAAAACTTAATCTATAACATATTTGTAACCAACTTATTAAAATTATATAGTGTACAAAACAATGTTGTGTACTTCCGTTTTATTCTATAGGAGACAAGTTTTGTTGCAAACTAGTTACTAAACGTAGCTAGATAACGACAAATAGATATGGAGATAAATTTGTATCACATTTGCTACAAATTTAAGGACAAAATATGTTGTAACCTTAGTGCATACAAGAGAAATCGTCACAAATTGTAGTAAATAATCTGTAAAATAATATGTTGTCCTTATATGTTGTCCTTATTTCTCCGTCTCTCTCTTATCCCCTGTTTTAGAAATCGCTAGGCGCTAGTCGGGCGGTCGGTGTGGGCCTAGCGCCTAGCGAGAAAATTGGAGATTAAACGGGGATTAATAGAGGACTAGTTTTAGTGTTTGTGAATTCTTAGTAAGTTCAGATTTTATGTTTGCCTGTGATAAACTGTTAGGTTCTCAACACATGAGCTTTGTGTAGGGACCTTGTTGGTGGGCGGGTTTAAGTCCCACATTATGTATGATTCTGGAGCTACTCATAGCTTCATTACTCCGGAGTGTGCAGAGAGTTCGCAGATCAGAGGGGATCCCGGGGAGCGTACAGGAGTTGTCAGAGTTGCGGGAGGCAAGTTCCTGAGAGTTATTGGACGAGCTAGAGGAGTTGATATTCAGATCGTAGGAGAGTCGTGGCCAGCGGATTTGCTTATCAGTCCAGTGGAGTTGTATGATGTTATTCTGGGGATGGATTGGTTGCATCGGCATATGGTGCATTTGGATTGCCATCGGGGTAGAGTGGAGTTTGAATTTCCAGGAGGGAAGGTGGTTTTTCAGGGTATTAGACCGACTTCGGGGAGTCTCGTGATCTCAGCCATTCAGGCTTGGAAGATGATCGAGAAGGGCCGTGAGGCTTATTTGGTTACTATATCAATGCCAGAGTCAGTGGGGAAGTCTACGGTTAGCGGTATTCAGGTTGTTGAGGAATTTGAGGATGTGTTTCAGCCATTGCAGGGATTACCACCATCTCGGTCTGATCCTTTCACGATTGAACTGGAACCGGAGACAACGCCGTTATCCAAGGCTCCTTACAGAAGAAGCAGCTAGAGGATTTGTTGAGTAAGGGATTCATCCGTCCTAGTGTATCACCGTGGGGAGCGCTGGTGTTATTTGTCAATAAGAAGGATGGGAGTTTCCAGTTATGTATTGACTACCGGGGTTTGAACCGGGTCACTGTGAAGAACAAGTAGCCTCTTCCCAAGATTGATGGGTTGTTGGATCAGTTGAGAGGTGCTCCTTAGTTCTCTAAGATAAATCTGGCATCGGGTTATCATTAGATTCTGATATATGAGGTAGGTGTGAGGAAGACTGCATTCAGGACGAGGTATGGGCATTATGAGTTTGTGGTGATGCCGTTTGGGTTGACTAGCGCGCCAGCAGCGTTTATGAGATTGATGAACAGCGTGTTTCAGGAGTTTCTGGACATGTTTGTCATCATTTTCATCGACGATATCCTGGTTTACTCTAAGAGTCCTGAGGAGCATGCAGTGCACTTGAGAGCAGTTCTAGAGAAGCTGCATGAGCAGAAGTTGTTTGTTGTTTGCTAAGCTGAGCAAGTGTAGTTTCTGGCAGCGGGAGATGGGCTTTTCGGGTCATATTGTGTCTGTAGATGGGGTTTCTATAGATCCGGAGAAGATCCAAGCTATCAGAGATTGGCCTAGACTGCAGAATGCCACTGAGATTAGGAGTTTCCTGGGTTTGGCATGTTACTACAGGAGGTTTGTGCAGGGGTTTGCAAGTAGAGCATGTCCTATGACTAAGTTGGCAGGGAAGGATGTTCCTTTTGTTTGGTCACAGGAGTGTGAGGGAGGCTTTGCGAGCCTGAAGGAAATGTTGACTAATGCGCCAATGTTGGCTTTGCCTGAGCAGGGAGAACCCTATGTGGTTTATAAAGATGCATCTAGAGTTGGTTTGGGATGTGTGTTGATGCAGCATGGGAAGGTGATTGCCTACGCTTCGCGGCAGTTGCGGAAGCATGAGGGCAACTATCGTACTCATGATTTGGAGATGGGTTCTATAGATTTTGCCCTGAAGATTTGGAGATCTTATCTTTATGGTGCAAAGGTGCAAGTGTTTATAGATCATAAGAGCCTGAAGTATATATTTACTCAGCCCAAGCTGAACTTGAGGCAGAGGCCGTGGATGGAGCTGGTGGCGGATTATGATTTGGAGATAGCCTACCACCCTGGTAAGGCTAACTCGGTTGTAGATGCTCTAAGCCGGAAGAGGGTAGCTTCGGCTCAAGAGCAGGAGATGGAGTCTCTGGTAGGAGAGATTGGTGCATTGAGATTGTGTGCTATTTCTCAGGATTCGTTGGGTTTGGAGGCGGTTGATAGAGCAGATTTTCTGAGCAGGGTGCGGTTGGCTCAGGAGAGGGATTTGGGGTTGGTGAAGGCCTCAAAGGATGTTGATTCAGAGTATCAGGTCTCAGATAATGGTACTATCTTGGTGCACGGTCGGGTTTGTGTGCCCAAGGATGAGGAGTTGAGGCAGGAGATCTTGAGAGAGGCTCATGCGAGCAAGTTCTCTATTCATCCAAGATCGACTAAGATGTACCATGATCTCAAGAGGTACTACCACTGGGTCGGGATGAAGAAGGACGTGGCTAGTTGGGTTGCGAGGTGTGATGTGTGTCAGCTAGTGAAGGCTGAGCATCAGGTACCGGGTGGTATGCTGAACAGTCTTCCTATTCCAAAGTAGAAGTGGGATATTTGGGTCATTGTGGACCGGTTGACTAAGTCGGCACATTTTCTGTCCATTAAGAAGACTGATGGAGCAGCAGTCTTGGCTAAGAAGTATGTGAGAGAGATAGTCAGGTTGCATGGGGTGCCTGTGAGCATTGTATCTGATAGGTATTCCAAGTTTGCTTCGGTGTTCTGGAGGGCATTTGAGGCAGAGATGGGCACTAAGGTGCATATAAGTACATCTTA
Source organism: Camelina sativa (assembly GCF_030686135.1). NCBI lineage: Eukaryota > Viridiplantae > Streptophyta > Magnoliopsida > Brassicales > Brassicaceae > Camelina > Camelina sativa. The sequence goes on from NC_141890.1 coordinate 15,670,739, forward strand.
TCATCCTAGACAGATGGACAGTCAGAGAGGACGATCCAAACGCTCGAGGATTTGCTGAGGATGTGTGTGTTGGATTGGGGTGGCCATTGGGCTGATCACTTGAGCTTGGTAGAGTTTGCTTACAATAACAGTTACAAGGCGAGTATTAGGATGGCTCCTTATGAGGCTTTGTATGGGAGGTCGTGTCGTACACCGTTATGCTGGACTCAGGTGGGGGAGAGGAGCATTTACAGGGAAGATTTTGTTCAGGAGACCTTAGAGAAAATTCGGGTTCTCAAGCTGAACATGAAGGAAGCTTAGGATCGGCAGGTGAGTTAGGCCGATAGGAGGAGGAGAGATCTTGAGTTTCAGGTTGGAGATAGAGTGTACCTCAAGATGGACATGTTGCGAGATCCGAAAAGGTCATTGACTGAAACTAAGTTGAGTCTGAGGTATATGGGTCTGTTCAGTGTGATTGAGCGTGTTGGACCAGTGGCATATAGACTGGAGTTACCTGAGGTTATGCGTGCTTTCCATAAGGTTTTCCATGTGTCTATGTTGCGGAAGTGTCTCCGTGAGGATGATCAGTTGTTAGCTAAGATCCCTGAGGATCTTCAGCCTAACATGACTTTGGAGGCGATACGAGTGAGGGTTCTCGAGAGGAGGATCAAGGAACTTCAGAAGAAGAAAAATTCTTTTGATGAGGGTCCTTTGGGACTGTGATGGTGTTGAGGAGCAGACTTGGGAGCCAGAGGCGAGGATGAAGGCAAGGTTCAAGAAGTGGTTCGAGAAGCAGGTCGTTACTTGAACTTGTCTAGCCTGGTCCTAGTTGTAGTCCGTGGCTAGAGCGGGAATGGAGTATTCTAGTCCATCTCTCTTGTTTACGTGGTCGCTTAGGGGTGGTTGGTTGTGCTACTAAGTAACAAGATGAGGTGGTGTTCGGGGTACAAAATTTCCGTGAGGCGGTGGTTTGAGGGGAAAGTTTCCTAAATTAGAAGTTTCTAGAAGTGAAAAGTTTCCAAAAGTGGAAAGTCTAAAAATGGAAAGTTTTATGTGAGTTAGAATTTGTCCATTTTTAGTAGTTGTGAGCCTTCAAGAGGCTGGTGTCTCCTTTGTGGTGGGCTGTTTAGCCGTGTGTGGCCTTTGTGGCGGGCTGTTTAGCCATTATGTGGCCTTTGTGGCGGGATGTTTAGCTATTGTGTGGCCTTTGTGGCGGGCTGTTTAGCCATTGTGTGGCCTTTGTGGCTGGTTGTTTAGCCAATTGTGTGGCCTTTGTGGCGGGTTGTTTAGCCAGATTTGCCTATTTAGGTGGTCCTTCAGGACAAGTGGTCTTCGTGATGGTCCTTTGGGACGAGTGGCCTTGGTGGCGGTCCTGTTTAGGACAATTGCTTGGCCTTGGTGGCGGCCCTGTTTCGGACATTTGTTTGGCCTTGGTGGCGGTCCTGTTTAGGATATTTGTTTGGCCTTTGTGGCGGTCTTGTTTAGGACATTTGTTTACCCTTTGTGGCGGTCCTAGTGGCAGTGAGATGATCCATGTGTGGTCATGAGTATTCCAGTGAGGGGATATGTGGTTGGTAGGATATTGTGTTGTTTTACGCGAGCCATGGGGAATAAAGCTGGATAGGGATTGGGCTCAGACGTGTTCAGAATTGTTTGCTCGCGACTCTTGGGGGACTTTAGTTCTCCTAGTACTACCATATTCGGGGACTTTGTGGCTTGGGAATATGGTTGGTATATCGACTTCGGATGACAATCTGGGCGCGCGCTATAGGGTGGCAACCCGAGAGACGAATATTGGACTTCCTTTTATATATGGCATGCGGGCTTAGGCCCGATGAGGAGCCAACATTATGGTATGCAGACTTAGGTCTGATGAGGAGCCAATAAAAACTCAAGGTTTAGATCTTGGGTAAAAGAAAGTCCAAAAGTCGAGAGCAAATAATGCCTGGAGCGTGAGTCTATCACCTAGAGGTGACCTTCCATAGATAGGTCGGAGGAGTGCGGGCCGTGGAGACGGTCGCACGGGAGTCCTTAGCTGATGGATGTTCGAGATTCGAGGATGAGTCTATGTTGGTGGGGGAGAATTGTAACATCCGCGAACCGAAATCACGGTTTAGAGGTTGCATCGGTCAATGCAAAGTTGGTTTTCTGCGGACAAGTTAAGTTAAACGCTGCGTTTTAGGTTAGGAAAACCCTTAACTCGAGTTTTTGTCTCATTAGTCGTGTTTTAGCTGCTCTTAAGTGTTTCTTGGTGATTTCTGGTGATTGGAGGCATTTCCTGTAGACATTTGTAGGTGAGATCGTTGTAGGAGCTTTCTAGGAGCGTGTTCTTGCTTGTTTAAGGTTCAGAAACTTCTTGGCAAAGGTAAGTGCATGACCATGGCTTATCTAACCTGGAGATTTCTCTGATCTGCTTGTTCATGTGTTGTTTGGCTTGTTAGTATGTTATTTGGGACGTTAGGAAGCTTTCTTGTGGTTTGCGATCGAGTTTCATAGGTCGATGCAAGTGCAAGGACGGCGTGTAAACCTAGGGTTTTTGTGCTATGTCGAGCATGCGTCGGTCGATTCAATGGGAGTATCGGTCGATGCAAGTGAACCTTGCATCGGTCGATGCATATCATGTGTCGGTCAACGCAACCCTAACTGGTGTCGGTCGATGCATGTTTGGTGTCGGTCGATGCAGAGTCCCGGTTTGTTATTGTTGATTGTTGATTGTTGGTTGATGGTTAGACATGTCTCTATTGTTTATGTGTATAGCCCAGTAGATGGTAGGATTGATGGTAGTTTATTTATTATTATTTATTATTTATTATTTATTATTTATTATTTATTATTTATTATTTATTATTTATTATTTATTATTTATTATTTATTATTTATTATTTATTATTTATTATTTATTCTTTATTATTTATTCTTTATTATTTATTATTTATTATTTATTATTTATTATTTATTTTTAAAAAAAACCGGGTCGGGTCGTTTCACATCACCATTCAAAAATTCTTGAGAACTGATCATCTCCTCTATGACCACTCTTTAGGTCAACCTCTAAACATTCCCACCACTCCGGGCATTTTCCATCCCCTTTCCCAAAAATAGAGAAGTCCTAGCTATTCATAGAACTTTCTATTTTTAGAAACTCTATATTTATGGAAACTTTCCATTTCAAGAATCGCATAAACATTCAAGTATTACGCATTAAGATTTCATAAGAACTAATCATTTTATTAAATCTTCTCCCACCAGCATTGTAAGACTAAACTGGCGATACGGTCCATTGGGCCTGAGCAACCTGCTGCCACACTCACAACACTTGTTGAAGTTGCACCCACACTAACCCCACTCTCATACCCCTTCTTGACCTGCATGAAAATTCCTGACTTGCTATCCCGAGGCACTCAAAGCAACTCCAATGAAGTAAGTTCCCGACTTAACTTCTCAAGCACCAAACAATTTCTTTCCTACTTATTCACTTTTGTATCAAATATCTCAACAACATCACCGTGCTTTTTTCCGTAGAACTTACCATGTCTAAACGACCTAGACAAGTCTATAACCATTATAGAGTCTGTCCTAGAACGGTATATGCTCTGATACCAAACTGAAACGACCGCACCAGGATTCCTTATCCTCACACAGGATCCACGGGAAACACTCTCATCGGAACCCTATAATTCCGACGAGACAACCGGTGAAGAAATTGCTTCTTACAAAATCAAATAAACCAAACACCACCTCATCTAGTTACTGAGTCGCACAACCAACCACCCCTAGCGACCAAGTAACAAGAGAGGTTGGCTGGAATATTTGATTCTGTCCAGCCACGAACAACACTTCCCCACAATTATTCCAACTAACTATCAACTCCTCTAATGTCGGACGGCACCTCCACCCAGTGACGAACGTCACCCATCGCACCACTTGCGAACCAACACACATTGACGCTCACGGAAACACTTCTGTCAATCTCTCCTCATCCAAACCTAACTCCAGCAGTCCTCTTAGGACCCAAACACACAACAACATGCTGGTGTCGACCGACACTACCTTGCTGTCGCTCGACGCCCCAACTTTACCGCAAAACCGTCTATACCAGAACACAATACAAACACTTGATTAAAACACAAACCGACCATTCATTTCACAAAACCCATTGTTGGATATGAAGCCTATAGCACCACGAAGCTACCTACCAAAATTCAGCCAAATCGGACTCCGTTTCATCCTCCAAACATTGCCCCGAAGTAGCCATCTCAAACCAGTTCGGGCTGTTCATCTGCAGCTGTTGGTATCGACCGACACCACCATGGTGTCGAACGACACCAACCCAGAAAACACGACCGGAATCCTTCCTTCAAGCTTCTTCTAGCCGCAAATCCCTAATCCACTACAACCATCAATTCTCTAATCGATCAAACACTAAAACAACAACACTTACCTGGATTACAGCCATGAGAAAACCTCCTTGTGTCTCCCAATCCACCACAAATCTCCCATCCATCCCCTCACACATGAAAAAGACGGATCTCCCTTCTTCTCCTTTATTCCTAGCACAAGATCTTCACTCCATAGCAACAGATCTCTCAATCCAAGCCAAGAAATCCCAATCTACCAAGAACACTCTCTCTTCTCTCTTTTCTCTCTAAAACGGCAAAACAACTCCCCCCTGCACGACCTAGGTCGAGTTCAACCTTTAATATGTCGGTTTTTAAGGTTTCAATTAAACCAAACCGCACCAAATGACAAATTAAAACAAACCGGACGAATCAGAATTGCTGGTGTCGATCGACATTACCCTTGGTGTCGATCGACACCCATCCCCAAAATCCCCAATTTGGTTCATGAATGTTACAACTCTCAAGCCACAAAGTCTCAGAATATGGTAGGAGAAAAGTCTCCCAAGAGTCGCGAGCAAACAATTTTGAACACGTATGAGTCCTAACCCTAACCAGGTTTCCTTCCCGTGGCTCGCGTAAAACATCACAATGTCCTATCAGCCACATATCCCCCTCACTGGAATACCTCATGACCACACAAGGATCATAAACCTGCCACAAGGGCCACCACAAAGGCCAAACAAATTTCCTAAACAGGACCGCCACCAAGGCCAAACAAATGTCCTAAACAGGACCGTCACGAAGACCACTCGTCCTGAAGGACCGTCACGAAGACCACTTTCCCCGAAGGACCGTCACGAAGACCACTCATCCCGAAGGATTGCCTTAATAGGCCACACGTCCCGAAGGACCGTCATGAAGACCACACATCCCGAAGGATCGCCTAAATAGGCACATTTGCTAAACAGCCCGCCACAAATTAAAGGCCACACAATTGGCTAAACAGCCCGCCAGAAAGGCCACACAATGTCTCAAAAGACCGCCACACACGGGTACAACGGCTCAAAAGTCCGCCACAAAGGCCACAAGACGGTCCCAAGAGGTGGCGGTTGGGGCGTTACAAGTGGTATCAGAGCCAAACCCAGACGAGTGTGGAGTCGAGTGGACTCACACCATCAGGGGGTGACGGTCTTGGTGCACAATGAGGACGTTGCGATCTGTTAGAGGGGGTGAATTGTGACACCCTCGTTTCAGAAATTTGCGGAGAGGTTTAAAAGAATTGATTTGGCCACCTATATCACAAATTGCACTTATCTTTTCGGTCAAGGGTCCTGAGAGAATTCCACAGTTAAGCGTGCTTATGCTGGAGTAGTCTTAGGATGGGTGACTTTCCGGGAAGTGACTGTCGAAACTGTGCCAGTGAGGACAAAACACAGGAAAAGATCATGTGGTGATTTGTAGAAACGGTAACAAGTCTTTAAAGCCTTCCGGACATAGCAAACCGACCGTCAGATATAGATGGGCTCACGAGCCTAATGAGAGGACATAAGGCCCATTAAGGAAAATGGGCCCATGGATTGGGATTGGATATGGGGCCCAATGAAAGATGGCGGTCGGGGCGTTACAGTCGCAATGGTGCAAACCACTGAAGAGTGGCTGGCTTTTTCTACGCTTCTTGATGAATTCAAGGCACTTAATGTTTCTTTGCCCCTTTTTACTCTCTTAATAAAGGCAGATTGATTAGCTCGTTCCTCTAAATCCTGAATGTCAGATACTCTCTTTATAAATTTTTATCCTCTAATTTGGAGTATCAACTTTATAGTTCTAAAATATATATATATACCAAATATCGATGGATCTTTTGTGAGAATTCATTTTTGGTTTGGATAGTCTAAAAATTCTGACTTCTGAATAGACCCATGCCTATTCTTCTAAACCCTAAACACCACATAATTTTTCCCTGTGTTTTGTCCTCACTCGCACAGTTCCGACAATAACTTCCCGCAAGGTCACCCATCCTGAAAGTACTCCAGCTCAATCACACTTAAATCTGGAATTTTCTCAAGACCCTTGACCAAAAAGATAATTGCATTTTGGTAACATCGGTGGCCAAATCAATTCTTTAAACCTCTCTACAAGTCTCTGAAATCGGCGTGTCACACAAGATAATAATCAGTTATACCAAATCGACATACATAAACATATTTTAATCTATATAATAATAACAATCCGAATAAATGTGACCAACAGTTGTGTTTTTTCAATCGACCTTTTGGATATTTTCTTAAAAATCGTGATGGATCATTAAAACGGCTATTTATGAAAAGATAAAAATGTTCACTGTAAAGTTGTGTTGATTGGAACATTCGTATCTTTTGAAATCTATATATATTTGTCTGTTTGAACTGTTTTCATTTTTTTTTGCCATGACACAAAATCAACTAAAATTTCAATCTCAACGGTTTATACATTTATCTAAATTATTTTCTAGCATTCATTATTTTAAAAGAAATTCCTCTAATTCTTGATTTCACAAAAGATTTTTGGAATGATGAATCTAATTTACATCTTTTAGTTAATTTTAAATATAAAAGTTTAATGAAAATACATAGAGTGTTTTTCCAAGATTTAGATGGAATACATAGTGAGTTTTTGGATTTGACTTTTCAATATATTTAAACCCAATCTGAATAAATGCCACTAAAACTTGTATTTTTTCAATCGTACCTTTTGGATAATTTTTTAATAAAATTTGTAAAAATTTAAATTGTATCTTTTACAAAGAGTTGTGATTGTTCATTGTAACGGTTTTTTGTAAAGTTGCAACTGTTCATTGTAGAGTTGTGTTTATTCGAATATTCGTATCTTTTGAAACTATTTCTTTGAACTGTTTTCATTTTTTTGCCATGACACAAAATAATATAAAATTTTAATATCAATAGTTTTTACGGCTTTCTAAATTATTCTCTAGCATTCATTCTTTTAAAAGTTAAGAAACTCTTCCAATTCTTGATTTAACCAAAGATTTTTGGAATGATGAAACTAATTTACAACTTTTAGGTAGTTTTAAATATAAAAATTTAATGTCTATATATAATAGCAATCCGAATAAATGCCACCAAAAGTTGTGTTTTTTCAACCATACCTTTTGGATATTTTATAAAAAAATCTGTAGAAAAATTAAATTGTGTGTTTTACAAAAAGCTGCGATTGTTCATTGTAACTGTTTTTTGTAAAGTTGCAACTGTTCACTGTAAAGTTGTGTTCATTAGAATATTCATATCTTTTGAAATCTAGATATATTTGTCTTTTTGAACTGTTTTCATTTTTTTGCCATGACACAAAATAATATAATTTACAATTGTTTCCAATTCTTGATTTAACAAAAGATTTTGGAATTGACGAATCTAATTTACAACTTTTAGTTAATTTTAAATATAAAAAATTCATGAAAATACCTAGAGTTTTTTTTTCAAGAGTTAGATGGATTATATAGTGAGTTTTTGAATTTGACTTCTCAATATGATAAGAAAGATGTCTTTTATTTAAAAGCAATTTATATGGGTTATTAGGTGAAATCAAGTGCATACACAATATTTGCGATTTTTTGTAGCACTTTTTCATAACTTTTTTTAAATTCAAACGATTGTATCTGTTCATTGTAAAGTTGTGTCTTTTCACTATATTTTATTTATATCTTTTCATCACAACTTTTCGGTCTATTAGGTGTGTCTATTTAAATAGTCATGTCTTTTGAAGTCTCTTTATATTTGTCTCTTCATCAGTAACAAATTTTCCATTTTATGTTTATGACAACCCGTCTGTGTACCCCACTAGCCTCACTACTAGTTGCCCCCATAGGCTGGCCCTGCAGGGCATCGATCCTAACCCATCACTGTGGATATCCAAATCCACCAGTAGATTATTGGTGCATCAGGGGTTCCTCGAACCCTGGTCCCTCACCCTTTAACAACCTTCCCACATTGATGGGTTAGGATTGATGCCCTGCAGGGCCAGCCTATGGGGGCAACTAGCAGTAAGGCTAGTGGGGTCCACGGACGGATTGTCACATGGTCAATTGGTGGCAACTTGTTTGTGGGAAGGTTGTTAAAGGGTGAGGGACCAGGGTTCGAGGAACGCCTGATGCACCAATAACCTACTGGTGGATTTGGATATCCACAGTGATGAGTTAGGATCAATGCCCTGCAGGGCCAACCTATGGGACCAACTAGCAGTGAGGCTAGTGGGGTCCACGGACGAGTTGTCACAATGTTAAATTTAAATAATTAAATATTAATATCTAATATTCAACGTGATTCTATAATCTAACTTAAATTTTAGAAATGATTATAGCGATAGAGAAATTTAATACAACTTAATATTGAATTTATAGTTGGGTCTATTTTTATCGTAAGTTTTTGTTAAAAAAATAGTTTAATATTTAAAAATAAGAATAACAATCTGAATAAATACGAACAACAATTGCGACTTTGCTTAGTATTTTTTTTGTAAAAAATTGTTTTTATTCCTTTTTTTAAAACTCAAACAGTTGTATATTTTTATTTTACAGTTATGTCTTTTCACTATATTTTATTCATATTATTTCATCACAACTTTTTGTTCTAATAGGTGTGTCTATTTAAACAGTCATATCTTTTGAACTTTCTATATATTTGTCTTTTCATCAATAACTAACAAATCATTGTTCGTTGAAACAAATTTTCCGTTTTATGTTAAATCTAAATAATTTGAATATTAATATCTAATATTCAACGTTATTCTATAATCTAACTAAAATTTTAGAAATAATTATAGCAATATAGAAATTTAATAAAACTGAATATAGAATTTTTGCGTTGCGTCTATTTATCGTAACTTTTCATTAAAAACTAATTTAATATTCAAAATTTATATTATTTTGTTTTTAATTATAATTATTCAATAGAAAAGTATATTTATGCATTACAACCATTAGTTCAATATTCTCAGTTATGATCACTATGTCATATTGATTTTTTAATTGTAGCTTTACCATAATTCTTCATTAAAAAACATTATATTTATAATACTTTAAACAATATTTTTTTGCAAAGTTGCGTCTATTCTATATAATATTTTTTGTTACAAGTTTTTATTTTGATGGTTGTGTTTTTCGTAACAGTTTATGTTTAATTTATGTATTCAAACTATTTTATTACATTCAAATGATTTCATAGTGTATAATTATAAGTTTTAAATTTTATTTATTTTTTTCTAAAATACTTCCCCGCGATATCACGGGAGTCTGAGTCCTAGTATACATAATTATAAAATAGAATATTGCCAATGACTACCCTCACCAGTAATCTCTGCAAGAACATAGACCGTCTTTATGATGGTGAAACCTAGTGACATATAATAAAAATATTAATTTAGAACTAATCTATATGTCATTTTTATTAAAAATTTTAAAATACAAGAAAAATATCAATCCGTACTCTAAGATGGGTCCTATTCTAGTATTAATTTAGATTGATCATTTTTAGTGATATGTTTTTGGATTAGGGTGCCTCCAACGTATTTTAACATTAATGTTTTACAAGTTACGTTATGGTATTCCACTATATATCAGTTGCTCTTGGATCTCATACCTTATATATAATTGAACATAGTTATATAAATTGATTTCTATTATATCAATAACAGTTTATTTCTCTATTATGTATAATTCACAAACACTTTCAAAAATTTAAATACAATCATTTTTTATTTTAACAGCAAAATCAATCAAGCTAGAAAAGGATGGGTTTTTCATTAGAGAATCAATCTGTTAACTTCTTGTAATATGTCTCAGATGCAACATGATAAAGAGAGAGAGAGAGAAATGTTTGTTAAAAAATAAAAATAAGGGATCTCATTGTCCAAAGTAGCGACTTAAACTTCATATGAAGGGGGATAAACGACGTTGAAGGCTTTTCATACCCCAAATGATTCTTTTTCTTGTGCTAACACCCAAATGAATTAATGAGTTTGATTGGTGAACATAAAGATTCACAAGTGTACAACTTTGAATTTTTGCCAATTACAAAAGCGTTACTAAAAACTTTATTAAAAAATGCTCTCAGCCTTTTGTACAATTTTAATGTAAAACTCTTTCTCACAGTTATACACTATTTCATAATATCTTACAACACCAATTTACAGCTTTTCTGTACAGTTTTGTGTATATTACTAATCTGACCTAATAAAAAAAGAGGTACTAAATAAAAAAGAGAGAGACGAGTGAGAATTCTAACTTCATTATAATTGAAGTTTGCAATGTTTTCATGTTTTACAACAATCGAATTTGATCGTTTATATATAAAAGTTATAAAAAAAAATTATTATGCGTGTATGGTGATGAAGAGGTGGACAATGAAAAGATATTTCTGTGTATTTATTTTGAGAACCATTACAGACATATATAGAGGATATAGATTTGCAGAGAATATACAGACTGATAAGGAAACAAATAACATTACACACGGGATATGATTTGCAGAATAATATCCCAATAAGTAACTATGACTCTACACACAAAATAATAACAAACACAAAATGATAGAAATATGCGCATCAATATATACTATTAAAAAGGAAACATTTTTAATAAAAAAACATAGGGTTAAAGATTATTACAATGAAATGCCACTAAAATAGAAATAAGGATATGTATAATTCTTGAAGCCAAACATGTACAATTAATAAGGAACTTTGTTCGGAATGAGTATTTATCTTAACATTTTTGGAGTACATTTTTGTGTCATCCTCTCTTATCTTTGTATCCAAACAAGCCCAACAAAATTCTCTACAATCCTTACAACCAAACACAATCATTTCCTTATATGCTAATATTAATTTCCTAAAATCTATCCACCTAATTTAAACCAATACGTTAGATTAAAATATAATTCTCCTTTTACTTTTATTTAATCTTATATTTAATTATTTGGAGTACTATTTAACACATAAAGTTAATAAAATTTTAGATTTTTTTTAGCATATGATATGATTGAATTTTTATAAACCGATATATATTTTAAAAATCTATCTTAACATTTTTGAAATACATTTTTGTGCAATAATCATTTTCAATATATTTTCCAAAAAACCATGGTATTAAACACTATTAATCTAAAATCATTAAGAATATTATCAAAAATGGGTCAGTTTAATTTTATATGTTACAACCCAAAATTAGTGAATCGGATCCCATTAATCGAAAACATAAATGATTAAAACTCGGATTATATTTACATTCCAAAAGTATATTATTGACAAAAGTGTCGCCGTCGTTATTATTAATTATGTTAGTCAAAATAAAATAAAAAACAATCTTGAAGATATACTGAAGATATGGTAATATTCTGGTTCTAATAAATCTATTTATAAGCCAAAAAATCGGTATTTGTTGTGAAAGTAGAGAAACTCGAAGGATGTTTTCTCTTGGATTATTAATGATTCAATCGAATAGTACATTATATAGTAAAGGTTAAAGCCCTAAGTACAATGGGATTCCTAAACCGACTTAGAATTAGAGAAGAGGGCAAATGGGCCTTGTGGACTTGGACATGTAAATGGGCCGGTTATGGAGATCCACTCCAAGTGATTTACAACACTCTCCCTTGGATGACATAACCGTGCAAATTCTAAGAGATCACCGTAATACGCTTGGGGACGCTGTCTCATTAAAACCTTACCAGGAAAACCCATTGGGACAAAACCATGGTGAAGGAAAAAGAGTACAGCACGTATTACTCCCCCTGTTCCAAGCATCACTAGAAGTCCTTAAGTCTATGCATCCCAATCTGGTGCGTGAGCTTCTTGAATGTCGATGTCGGTAATGATTTGGTGAAGAGATCGGCTGAATTGTCGCATGATGGAACTTGCACCACTTGAACTTCTCCGGAATTTTGTAGTTCATGTGTGAAGAAGAACTTAGGCAATATGTGCTTTGTCCGATCTCCCTTAATGTATCCTTCCTTTAGTTGTGTGATGCAAGTGCTGTTGTCTTCATACAATATAGTTGGTTCCTTGTCATCGTCCATGCCACAATCTGATCGGATGTGTTGTTTCATGGACCTCAACCAAACACACTCACGGCTGGCTTCATGCATGGCTAAAATATCTGCATGATTAGATGATGTGGCCGCTATTGTCTGCTTCATCGAACGCCATGAAATTACTGTACCACCATGCGTAAACACATAGCCTTTTTGAGACCTAGCATTATGTGGATCGGATAGATAACCTACGTCAGCAAAACCAACTAAACCTTCTTTGTTATAGTTAGTATAAAATAAACTCAAATCCAACGTTCCTTGTAGGTAACGCAATACATGTTTAATACTGTTCCAGTGCCTTTGGGTCGGACAAGAACTAAATCTTGCTAGGAGGTTCACGGCAAAACAAATGTCTGGTCTAGTGTGGCTAGCCAAGAACATTAACGCTCCTATAGCACTGAGGTATGGCACTTCCGGACCGAGAATCTCTTCATCGTCCTTCTTTGGACCAAATGGATCACTGTCCAAATTTAGGCTTCTCACAACCATTGGGCTAGGCAATGGGTGAGCCTGGTCTATATTAAATCTCTTGAGTACATTATTAGTATATGCCATTTGATGCACAAGGATTCTATCATTTATGTACTCAAGCTGCAATCCCAAACGGAATTTAGTTTTACCTAGGTTTTTCATTTCAAACTCTTTCTTGAGATATTCAACTGTTTGGGCGATTTTCCCAGAGGTTCCTAGGATATTCAAATCATCCACATATACTGCTATGATTACAAACCCTTTGTTTGCAAACTTCTTTATAAAAACACATTGACTGATGGGATTATTCTTATAGCCTTCTTTGGCTAGGTACTCACTTAGTATATTGTACCACATACGCCCACTTTGTTTCAATCCATAACGAGATTTGTTTAGCCTTATGCAGTATCGTTCTCGAGAACCACTCTTATCTTTGAGCTCAATACCCTCTGGTAATCTCATATATATTTCATTATCCAGTGGACCATATAAATATGCGGTCACTACATCCATTAGCCGCAAGTCAAGTTTTTCTCTTATAGCCAGACTTATTAAAAATCTAAAAGTCGTTGCATCCACCACAGGGGAGTATGTCTCCTCATAATCTATTCTTGGTCTTTGAGAGAATCATTGTGCTACAAGTCGTGCCTTATATCTCACGATTTCATTATTCTCATTTTCTCTTCCTTACAAAGACCTATTTGTGTCCAACTGGCTTTATATCGAATGGTGTCCTTAAGATCGGACCAAACACATTCCTTTTCTTTAATGAATTTAACTCCACGTCAATGGCTTCTTTCCATTATAACCATTCTGAACTTTGAGTGCACTCTAATATGGACGTGGGTTCATGATCCTCATTTATTTCAAGTGCTACCTTGTATGCAATTATTTCATCAATGTCGACATCTTTTCGGTTCCATTGAATTCCAGACATGATATAATTTATTGAGATCTTATTATTATCAATACCTTCAGGACCTTGAGGTTCAGCGTCCCAAACCTCATTTGATACCTTAAGATTTGCCGCGGCCATGTCTATATTTTTCGTAACCTCGGTTTGATTTGCACCTTTCTTAGATTTCCGATGGTTCTTATCTTTGGAACCTATTGGTCTACCACGTTTCAAACGTGCCTTAGACTCTTTAGTAACTTGATTGTGTTCCTTTTGAACATCAATACGTACTGGTGCATTACAAGTTGGTATGTACGATTTTATAACTCTCTTTGGGTCAGCAAAGGAATCTGACAATTGATTAGCTAGCTTTTGTAAATGTAAAATCTTTTGGACCTCTGCCTCACATGCTAGAGTCCGAGGATCTTGCCAATTTAAGGATGCTTGATTCCATGATATTTCTTTGACCAGCTTGATTGTCTCTCCACCCAACATAGGAAATTCGGATTCAGCAAACTGACAATCCACGTATCTAGCCTTAAATAAATCAGCCGTCGTTGGCTCTAGATACTTAATAATGGTTGGAGAATCATATCCAACATATATTCCCATCCTCCTTTGAGGTCCCATCTTTGTTCTCTGTGATGGTGCAATCGGTACATAAACGGCACACCCGAATGTCTTTAGATGAGATATGTCTGGCTCATGACCCGTTAGTAATTGGGATGGCGAATATTTATGTTCACTAGATGACCTGATGCGTATAAGTTCTGATGCATGTAATACTGCGTGTCCCCAAGCCGACACAAGAAGCTTCGACCTCATGAGTAATGGTCGAACAATCAATTGAATTCGTTTAATGAAGGATTCAGCTAATCCATTCTGTGTATGTAGATGTGCCATGGGATGTTCCACACTTACCCCCATGGACATACAATAATCATTAAACGCTTGGGATGTAAATTCACCAGCATTGTCTAGACGTATAGTCTTAAGTGAAAAATCTCTTTAGTTACTTTCACTGGTGATGGCCTTATAATGAGTTTCCCTTGTGTACATGCTACACACGTGAAATTTTTAGGGATAACTCGTCTCTCTTTAAGAGTGTGCGCATTTGAATTCATAATTAGCTTACACATCATGTTAGAACCCGGATGGCCAAGCCGGTCATGCCATAAAGTGAATTGTTCATTGAACATCTTGTTCATTGCCATATTAGCTTCTATCATATTAATCTTAGCATGGTAAAGACCAGTGGGTAATGCGGGTATATTCTCTAGGATTTTTTTATGGCTTTGGGTGATTTCAGTAATATATAGGAACTCTTGGTTTCCTTCACCCTTAGTTTCAACATGGAAACTATTCAAACAAATGTCTTTAAAACTTAATAAGCTCCTCTTTGAGCTGGGTGAATATAAGGCATCACTTATTTCAAGATGTGTGCCATTAGGTAAAAGTATATGGGCCTGGCCGTAGCCTTCAATTAAACTTGCTATACCTGCTATTGTGCTAATATTGACATTTTTCAAAATGAGATTTTGCAAAATATCTCTTATCATTTTAAAATTGTGTGGCTTAATCCACTATCCACCAAAATTATATTTTTGTCCTCAGCCATTTCTCAATATGGACAAGAATTATGTTTTAGACATAAAAGAATAAAACAAACAAAAATATATTGAAGAAAATAAAATAATTGAATTTAAACCAAAATCATATTCCAATAAAATTCAAAGCATGAAACATGGAAATGAAATCAAGACAATATTTAAATTTTAATTATCCTCTCCTAGACAATCCGAAGTCTCATAATCCAATTGGTCATCATTCTCATGGTCGAAATCTCCTTCACCATCGAGATGAACCAGATTAGCTTCTGGATTCTTTTTTCAAATTCTCTTGATAGAGATCAACAAGATGCTTAGGTGTTCTGCATGTCTTTACCCAATGATTCTCCATACCACATCTATGGCAAATGGATTTGGTCTTATGTTGCGGTTTGAAAATTTCACGGCCTCTACCTCGACCACGACTGAAGTCTGATTGATTCCCACGGCCATGACCATCATAATTATTTCCATGGTAATTGCCACGACAACCACGTCCTCTTTCACCACGGCCACAGCCGTGATACTTGCTTCTATGGACGTAGTTAGACTCTTTAGTCTCTTTAGGATCTTTCTTGGTCATATCAACCTTGTGAGCTTCTGGTAATGGATCATTACCAGGAGGTCTCATTGCACTGTTCATTAGTAATAACTCATTGTTCTGCTCAGCAAGTAGCAAACAAGAGATTAGACTTGCATATGTCTTAAAGCCCTTTTCACGATACTATTGCTGAAGTAGTATGTTATTGGTGTGAAAGATTGAGAATGTTTTTTCAAACAAGTCTTCCTCAGTAACCTCCTTACCACATAATTTCAAGATCGAGACTATCTTAAATAGCTCTGAATTATACTCATCCATGGTTTTAAAATCCTGGATCCTTAGCTTTTTCCAATAGAATTGAGCCTTTGGTAGGAGCACCGTCTTTTGGTGTCCATATCTGTTTTTCAACTCTGTCCCAAGGTCAAGAGGATTCTCAATGGTAAGGTACTGGTTCTTGAGACTCTCAGCAAGATGATGGCGTATTAGCAAAATCGCCTTGTACCTACTCTTCTCAGTATAATCATTATCATCCTCAATGCACTCACATAGGTCCTTTGATTTCAGGGTAATTTTAGTGTCTAATGCCCATTATAAAATACAAAACATGCACCCGATTATTTTCATGCGGTATTTAAGACTGAACCATGCAATCGTTTTGGATTATGTCATGCGGTATTTAAGACCGAACCATGCAATTAATTTCGTCTAGGCCATGCGGTATTTAAGACCAAAACATGCCATGCCAATTTTAGTAAATAATTTCTTGTCTATTAATACATAATTAATATATGCATGAAACAATCCTAGACAAAAATGTAATCTAGTATGAACAAGGATAATGCAAATAAATTCAGGGTTTTAGAATTTCCTCTTTTAAGTTTTCCTTTTCTCTAGATAAGATTATTTTCTTTTTTAAGTTTTCCTTTTTAGTTTAGTAAATTTTCCTATTCTGAATAGAATTAGGACAAGAGGTTTTACGGAAAAAAATTTCTCTAGGGTTTCGATTTTAAGTTCTTAGTTTTAGGGTTTCATGCAAGACATAGAACAATTCCGATTTTAAGTTTTCAATTTATGCAAGACATATCACAATCAATCAATAACAAACAATCAATCCTAAGCAATTCTAAACCTCATACAATCGGATTTTAATGTTTTAGGGTTTAGGGTTTTCTAGAATTTAGAACTTTAGGGTTTTGATTTGTTGATTGTGTAATTGTAGATTTTAGGGTTCTAATATATTTAAGATCAGGTTCGAATATTTGTCCGATGAATTCGATTTATACCTTACACCGTTTGGGGTTGATTGGAATTGATCCGGGAGCTAAAGACCTCGGATATACCTTGAGTTTGATCATGAACCTCTGACTAGTCACGAACAAAACTTGATCACGTACGTAGAACCGATCGCCGAGCTTGAATAATCACGAACTTGATCCGGTTGAGAGCTTGGATGAACAAAGGATGTTGTGCGGCTGCTTTAGGGTTTTAGGGATTTTTCTCAGTTGGATTTTAGGGCAAACTCGTGCTGATAACGTGTTGTGAAAGTAGAGAAACTCGAAGGATGTTTTCTCTTGTATTATTAATGATTCAATCGAATAGTACATTATATAGTAAAGGTTAAAGTCCTAAGTACAATGGGATTCCTAAACCGACTTAGAATTAGAGAAGAGGGCCAATGGGCCTTGTGCACTTGGACATGTGAATAGGCCGGTTATGGAGATCCGCTCCAAATGATTTACAACAGTATTAATTATCAAGCATATGAGCATATTTGTTAAGATTTCACAGTAGGCTATTGACTCTCCAGATTATTAATCCAATATACAAGTTCCTTAAAAGTAGCAACACAATCAACTAAATCAAAATTAAAGATCTTTTGACATCATATAGTAACAAAATTAATTACATATGAGCATAATAATAGCATATACCTAATCAACTATTCTGAAATATTTAAATTAAAGATCTTTCAATATTTTTCTACTAACTCAGACAAAACCCTAAAAAATTTCTTAAACATTATAAACACTTTGTTAACCCTCCAACTAGCCATTACGGTAAACAAACACAAAAAGAAAAAAAAACACATTTTGTCATTGATTTCATTTCTTAAGTTTTGCGTATGAGGTGAAACCGTGATATATATGTCATTCTTCGTTTAATAAATCATGTGGCAGTTTTTTTCATTTAATTTCAATCTTGACTCTAGAGCATTAACTATAATTGCTTCTGTGGGTTTTAAGGTATTTGCATTTGTCGTGTGAACTTTTGTATCTCTATATACTCAATTATATACTCAAGTATTGGGAACTTTTGTAATCTTTGGTGTGAGTCCAAACCGATCCATCAACTGATTTGTGTATGGCAGGTGGATTATTTACTTGGAGACGAGACAACCCGTTGAAGTTGGCATACATGGTTGGTTACTATTTAGGATTTACTAACATGGAGAACCAACAAGTATTTTTTATATTTTGTGTTTGTGAAAATTGTATAAAGGTTATTGTTCCTAATAAATTAAATATAATCTATTTTGGTTTAATAATGTTACGGACATATAGATATATTAACAATACAAAAATATATTTATTTAAAATATAAATATATTTACAAATACTGATGTAATTTATTCATATAGTTATTTTAGCAAATTTGATTTTAATCATAGTTCATTGTATTTTTAAAAGTACACATATTTATTGTTCTTTCAAAGTCAACCCATATAATTTTATTAACAAGTACTGTTAATTATTGTAAAAACACCAAAATTTATATAACAGTGTAACATTGATAATACAAAACAAAGAAATTAGTTATGGGATAAATTTTGTAAATACAACAACATATATATAATATTATAATATTTTATATTAACTAACTAAAAAACCTGATTATGTTAATATACTAACTTATTTAAATGATTTATGAAAACGAATAAACCGTGGTACACCACGGAGTAAATCCTAGTTTAACAATATTTTTGTATCCAATCAGAGCCAAACAGAGAAATTTCCTACAGACTTTTTTTGTAAAAATGAATTTAATCAATTTAAGGAAATCTTTGAAAAATCGTAATCTTTATTTATTATCAAATACTATAACAGATATAAAGATATGCAATCAACAAATACTAACCATATGTGAGATCTTTTCAATAATTAGCATTTCAAACTTTCCAAATCCGAATCTTAACAATTACAAACTTAAATATTAACCGTATTTTGAATTGTTTAGGATATGAGTCAATAGGATCCATTCAAATTCAAAATCGTAAAAAAAATATTATATACTTACCAAATGTGCACACAAGATTAATTACCATCACCAAATCATAGACATTTTCAATTAAAAAATCGTAAATATAGAAACGAAAATAATAATTTTGTTATGAAAATATGGTATCAATTGCATTTATCTTATTGATGGAACCGCTGACCTCCACTATAAATATAACCATCGCTAGACATAGTTTAGTGTATCCGATCCTACTTGAAATCTCTAATTTTGTTTATCAAAATGGCTACCAGCGATGGCAGATCCGAATCATGATGTAAAAAATTCAAACCAGTGGCCAGTGAGGATATACTGAAGGTTGTTTTTTTTTTCAGCCTCACATTAATTAATTAAAATAAAACTCCTCAATTGGTTGCTCAAACTGGTAGAAAATTGTTTACAAAAAACGATTCTGAAACTAACACTCTAGAAGAACGAGCTAAGCAATCAACCTTTACATTTAACGTCCTTGGGATCTTGATAAGGGTGAAAGGAGGCAATGAGACACTAAGCACCTGAAACTCCTCCAGAAGCGTTGAGAAAACCGGCCACTCCTCCGGAGCTTGCACCATCACTAATAACTCTGCAGAATCCGTCTCGAATCTCCGGCAATGAATCCCTCTGGAACGGATACACTTCATCGCCCATAATAATACTTCTAACTCTGAATGAAGTGGGGATGCACTGCAACGTTGACATTTGGCACCCATTACCAAAGCCTGATTCTCACCATCACCACACCACCATCCTAACCCTGAATGTGGTTCTGTGGCTTTCCACGAGCCATCAACCTGACAATGAATTAACAACTCCGGCGTAATCAAAGAATCTGTCAAAACGGTTTCAACCCTTGCAGTAAATTGGGATTCCTTCAACCACAATTGTTCACGTAAAGTCTGATTAATGATATCAATTGGCTCTGATTGTAATCCTTGAAAAACTTTTTTATTCCTATCCTTCCATAAGAACCAGACCAGCCACGGAATCGAGCTATGAGTAGTGCCAAAAGCCATATGTGCTAAACCTTTGCCATATATAAAATCCAAATTTGAATAGATTGAACCAAATGGGAACTTATCCGTATCAGGTCCATCAAAAATCCTCTCCCAAACTTGACGTGAATGTGGACACTCAAATAAGGTATGGTTAATAGACTCTTCCTCCAAGTCACATCTCTTGCATATCGTGTCACAATTAACTCCCCGGGAGGCTAATCGCACCGTCACCGGAAGAGAACCCGAAGCGATCTGCCAGAAGAAGTGTTTGATTTTAGGTGGTACCAGAAGATCCCAAGCCTTAGCCTTCAGGGCATTAAAATTGGGACCAAACTCAATTTCAGCCTTCATATCTTGAGCTACCTTATAACCTGACTTAACCGAATACCGGCCCGATTGTGTATAATGCCACACCAATCGATCTGGTCTAAAAGACTTGCTAATAGGCAAACTAAGAATAGTTTGAATATCCTCTGGAGCCATATATTCCTGAAGTATAGGTAAATGCCATTCTTTAGTCCGAGGATTAATCAAATGGTTTACCATTAAATTTGGGTGAAGTTGCTGTCCCCTACCATTTGCAGGTCGAGGGTGTTGATCAGGGATCCACGGATCACGCCAAACCGATATGTTGAACCCTGAGCCAATCGTCCATCGGGCTCCTTTTTCCACTAAACTTTTAGTTGAAAAAATGCTTCTCCACCCAAAGGAGGGAGAATAAGGTTTTTTTGCCATTAAAGGATGTTTGTTCCTGAAATATCGACTCCTAAAAACTTGAGCAAACAAAGAATTCGGAAGCTGTATTAAATGCCAATATTGTTTAGCCAATAACGCATCATTAAAAACCTCCCAATCCCGAAATCCCAGACCTCCCTCAGATTTATCTTTACACATTTTATCCCAAGCCACCCAGTGGAGCCCCCGATCTTTCCCATCAGATTTCCACAAAAAATTGGAAATAGCACTCGTCAATTTGGATGTTAACCCTTGAGGAAGTTTGAAGCAAGACATGACATGCATAGGAAGGGCCAAGGCCACCGACTTTAATAAAATTCCTTCCCTCCCCTAGATAAAAATTTTGCTGTCCAACCATTAACCCGGTCATTCAACCTATCTCGAACGTAACCGAAGACTTGTACTCTCGAACCTCCGAGGCTCTCAGGAATTCCCAAATAGGAGCCCATACCCCCTTCATTGGAAATTCCAATGACAGTTTTTACCTTGTCCTTGACCTCTGAAGGCACTTTTTTACCAAACATAATCGATGATTTATCCAAATTAACCTCCTGGCCGGATGCTTTACCATAGTTGCCTATGACATCCATAACCGTTGAGCATTGTTCTTCACCCGCTTTACAAAAAAACAGACTATCATCCGCGAACAACAAATGAGAAATAGGAGGAGAATCTCGGGCAATCTTAATGCCCGATATTTTTCCTTCCCTCTCTGCCTTTTTTATATTAGCAATCAACACCTCAGTACACAGAATAAACAAATAAGGGTATAAAGGATCCCCTGTCGCAGGCCCCGTTTTGGCCTAATGGAGCCACACGGTTGACCATTAAGCAACACTTGATAGGAAACCGAACTCACGCACCACATTATCCAAGAGATCCATCTGGAATCAAAGCCTAGCCTTATTAAGACCACCTTCAAAAAATCCCATTCAACTCGGTCATAGGCCTTGCTCATATCCGTTCTGAAAGCCAAAAATCCCGAACTGCACATCCTATTGGTCTGTAAACCATGAAACATCTCTTGTGCCATCAGAATATTATTTGTAATTAACCGTCTAGAAACAAAGGCCGATTGTGTTTCAGAAATAATCGAGGACAAAATCTTTTTTAACCGGAAACAAAGAATCTTCGATATGATCTTATAACCCACATTACACAGACTAATAGGCCTGAATTCTGCCATTTTTTAGGCACTTGCACCTTTGGGATCAGACAAATATTAGTTTCATTAATTCTAGGATCAAACTTCCCAGTCCGAAAGAAATCCCTAACGAGAGAAACCAAATCCCCTTTAAGATCAGGCCAAAACATCTGAAAGAAAAGTGCGGTCATCCCATCTGGCCCCGGAGTTTTCTCCGGATGCATTGCAAATAAGGCCTTACGAACTTCCAGCTCTGATATATCCTTAGTTAGCTCCCTATTCATATGTTCGGTAATAAAAGGATTGACCGCTTGTACCATCTCTGAAATACCACACACATCCAATTGAGAAAACAACTTATTGAAATAATCTGACGCAATCCTCTCCATACCCTCATTCGATTCATCCCAAACATCCTTTGTATCAAACAGCCCCACAATCTTATTCCTAACCCTCCTCTGTTTAGTAGAAGCATGAAAGAAACTAGTATTCTTATCCCCAACCCGCAACCAAAATTTTCGACTTTTCTGTTGCCAATACAATTCCTCATCATGATATGCATCCTTTAACTTCTTCTCAATAATGTGAATCTCCGCTTGCGAAATAGAATCATCCTTTTTAGCATCCTCTAAAGCCGTCTTTAGGGAAGATATAAGATTATTACTATTCGGAACATTCTGCTTCCTCCACCATAAGATAGAATTCCTACAATTTTTTATTTTATCCACAAACACTAGTAAACAATGGTTGAAGGTTGTTTTATCGGGTGAAATAATAAAGAGATCATCACTTATAAACAATGGTTTGAATTTAAAAGTATTTAGTATGCATACTTCTTTTCTATTTTGTAAAATACTTTTTTTTAATACTATGAAACTATTTTTTGTTTAACTGTATTTTTACAGGGTTCAAAAATTCATGTTTAACTCAAGAAAATATATGTGAGCATTTATGTTCTATTTTGAACTACTCTAATTAGTTTTTTTTTATGTTTTAGTATTCATCCTGAAAAAGGGTTCCCATTTACATCATGGTTGATGAAACCCTCACCAATTAACAACTAATTGTTTTGTTTATGTTTATGAAATTATATCTTTAATTAAGTGATATTTTTAAGTTAATATTTTCATTTCATATATTATTACATATACATGAAGATACCAGTATATTGTGTCAAAGAGAATACATGTAAGAGTATTGTCAAAGGACTTTAATCATGAAGAATATACTTTTTAAGTGATTGATAATCAATTGTTGATTAAAAAAAAAAGTGATTGATAATCAATTGTATAGTGGATTTGTGTAACCATCCACACATATAGAGTAGTTATATATGTGTATATGTGTAATATAAAAATCAAAATGTTTATTAATATATTTTATAAAATCATCTTTAAATTGTAAATTCACATTTTTGTTAATTTTCATTTATTTGTGTGTTATTTAAATTGCGACAATCAAACTAAACAAAACATATTTTAGAGTATTGGTTAAAATCTCATATCGAATCTACAATAAAATTTTGGAAAGATAATTATCAATTTTAAATAATATAAAAATCAAATTTAATTCGATTACATAAATACCTATCATACCAACTTTCTTTGGGCAAAAAGGAGCTATCATACCAACTAAAACCAAAAAACCTATCATACCAACATAATTGCTGTAACTGTGTTAATATATAAGGATAAGTTTCATTCCTACCAATGAATAAATATCAAGTTTAAACGGGAATAGTTTTACTTTTTTCACACATGAATAAATATAATTTTGGCTAAACTTTTTTTTAATAGCCATATTTTATTCTCAAAATCTAACTTGAGTAAGAGCAACTTTGGATAATGTATAAATAAATAACTTTGGAATGGAAAAAATTTGAGTATTTTTGAAAATTTAGAGAGTTTGTGACTATCAAAACATAAAATAAACTCTTACCCAATCTCTTAAGACATATATCATAGATTAGAAATTTTTTAAAATTGAAATACATGTTACCCACGGGTTTTGCAAATTCAACAAGAAAAATGCAGACATTGCTCCTGTGGTTTTTGGGGGACGAGTTTTCTACAGGTAAAAAAATAGCAAAACCATTACAAAGCCTATCAATGTGGGTTTGTCATGATATATAATTTAGGTTATCGAGTTTAGGAAATTCTGATCATTACAGTAGATTTTATCCAGTTTGATAGATAATTTTTAAGAAATATAAAGAAAATTTTGTATAATTTCCACTAATTTATAAAAATTAAATATTCATCTGAATCTTCTACCTATTACTTTATCGGTTGAACTAACATATACAATATCTATTTAAATCATGGTTATGAAATAGAATATAAATGACATTTATGGGACGTGACAGATTTTTTCACACAATTTGTTACTATAATATGTTTTTTCTTCTCATTCATATCACGTGGTTGAAATATAATGATGAAGCCGCCATTTAAAACAATAACTCCATCAACTCAGGTACTCAGCTCTGTCTATATGTCTAAAAAATTGTTTGAAGTAAGCTTGAATTTCGTGAGTATTAGTTGTGTGGACTTATAGTGAGTTTAATTGTTTAACAGATGCATCTCGCACTAGTGTTTTTTTTATTACAAATTGCTTTTTGATATAGATTAGGTAAGACTTGAGTCTTGGATTGATTGCTTTGTGTTTGGTGGTTGTGATTAATGGTTGAATATTAGTTGTGAGGACTTATTGTAAATTGCTTAGTGTATGTTTGAGTTCAATGCTTGGTTGTGTTAGATTAGGTAAATGTCTACATCATACTTATTGTGCATTACTAATAACAACACCCACCAACATGTTTTATTGTCATTGATTGCTAATAACCACACAACCCAAAACGTTTTCAAACTAAGTTAAACCTCACCTTATATAGTAAACCATTCCTCCTTAAAAGTAAACACATCTCTTTCATTCTCCTTCAAAGTAAACCATTCCTCCTTCAACAATCTCTTTCTTTCTCCTTTTAACACGATACCATGAATCCATTTAGCCACCCTCCTGGCTTCATGGACCTATTAAATAGTCAAGGAGAAACCCACACCAATCCTTATGATATTGATTCACCAAGTATTGAACTTGGTGAATCACAAGTTCCGGCGTTTAGCACTCAATGTTCATATGCACAACATGAAGACCGTAGATCAAGAAATAAATGGGCACCAGCAGATGATATTCTTCTCATTAGTGCATGGCTAAACACGAGCAAGGATCCCATAGTCAGTAATGTTCATATGCATAACATGAAGACCGTAGATCAAGAAATAAATGGGCACCAGCAGATGATATTCTTCTCATTAGTGCATGGCTAAACACGAGCAAGGATCCCATAGTCAGTAATGATCAAAAACGTGCATCTTTTTGGAAACAGATTGCAGATTATTTCAATGCAAGTCTGAAGGGTGCACGACAAAGGAGAGAAGTCAGTCATTGTAAGCAGAGGTGGGGAAAGATAAATGATATAGTGTGCAAGTTTGTTGGATGCTATGAGGCTGCGACAAAGGCAAAATCAAGTGGCCAAAATGAGGATGATGTTATGAAGCTAGCAAACGATATATATTATAATGATTACAATTTGAAGTTCACATTGGAGCACGCTTGGCGAGAGCTAAGACATGATCAGAAATGGTGTTCATCTTCTACTACTAACCGGACTGGCACGGCTAAAAGAAGAAAGGTTGAGGATGGCTTTGGACAGTCTTCAAACTCCGAACCAATGACTCGTCCACCTGGTGTTAAAGCTTGCAAGGGAAAGCCGAAGAAGAATGTAAACGAGACATTCCCTGTTGTTGAAGATGGAAAATATCTGTCAGAGTTAGAGGCAATCTATGAGTTAAAAGAAAAAGATTTTGCTTTGAGAGAGAAGATAAGTAATCGCAGCATGCTTGAAATGATACTTGCAAAAACATAGCCACTTAGTGATATTGATATTGCTTTAAAGAACAAGCTAATTAATGATTTGTTAAGCTAATTAGTTTGTTCTTGTCCTTGATGTATGATGAGCTAATTAGTTTGTTCTTGTTCTTCATGTAATTGGTTCTTCTTGTAATGGTTTATGTAATTGGCTTTAATGTGATGATATGTAATGGTTTATGTAATCGGCTTTAATGTGATGATATGTAATGTTTATGTAATCGGTTTTAATGTGAAGTTTTATGTAATATGTTCAGTTTGTGTATCAGATTTGGTTATGTCTAGTTCAAACCCGACGTTTGTGTGCTTCTTGTGTCTAATTTAAACTGAAATGGCTTGTGTTTTTGTTGCTTGTGACAGGAATAGACCAGAAAAACAGGTTGTTGACAGCTTGAAACAAGGATGCTCGTGACTTGAAGAGACATGGTACAAGCTCGTGAAAGGAAGAAACAAGAAAACAGGGACTTGATTAACCCACTTATTTGTATTTTTGTTGCTCGTGACTTGTATGCATTTTGTGTTTGTTGCTCGTGACTTTCCAAAGCTGGCGACACCATACAAATGATTTGTAACACTTTTTTTTTCAACAAGATTTGTAACACTATATAAGAACGTTATATATTACTACCACAACTCACACAACTCCATCTCTTCTCCTCCTAAACGTTTAATACTTCTTCTTCTTCGACTTCATTGCTCCATATCTTTTTCTTTTACCACTTCACAAATCCATATCTTCTTCTTTATTTTGATCTTAGTCATCTTTAAGAAATAAATGGCATCTTGTTCTAGTAATAATTTCGAGGATTTCGACAAAATGCTTATGAGAGATTTGATCAAGTGTATGATCAAGCGTTCGATCATATTGTTGCTGCTCATGCTGCTCGCCAACAAGCAAGAAAGCCAAGGAAAAAGAGTCTATATTGAAAGAGATCGTGAAGATGGACACAACATCTTGTGGAACGATTATTTTTGTGAAAATGCAACATATCCTCCTCTATTATTTCGCTGTCACTTTAGAATGAACAAGGCATTGTTCATGCGTATTACTGATCGACTCTCTAATGAAATTCCATACTTTCAACAAAGAAGAGATGCTACTGGAAGGTGGGGTCTCTCTGCAATACAAAAGTGTACAACAGCAATTCGTATGATGACATATGATTGTGCAGCTGATGCAGTTGATGAATACCACTGCGATGCAATGCTTGGTCAATTTTGTTGAAAGAGTCATAAATTTATTTGGAGATGAGTATCTAAGGAGACCCACACCAGAGGATCTTCAACGTTTACTCGATATTGGAGAGCGATGAGGATTTCTGAGGATGATAGGAAGCATCAATTGTATGCATTGGGAATGGAAGAATTGACCAACCGCATGGAAAGGTCAATACACACGTGGATCCGGAAATCCAACCATCGTTTTAGAGGCTGTAGCGTCACACGATCTGTGGATATGGCATGCGTTTTTGGACCTCTAGGTACAGTAAACGATATCAATGTTCTTGAACGCTCTCCAGTTTTTGATGATATATTACAAGGTAATGCTCCAAAAGTGAATTACATTGTCAACGGCCGCGAGTATCATTTGGCTTACTATCTCACCAATGGTATTTATCCAAAATGGGCTACTTTTATTCAATCTATTCAACTCCCAAAAGATCCAAAGGCATCCTTGTTTGCTACATGTCAAGAAGCTGTCCGTAAAGATGTCGAGCGTGCTTTTGGAGTCTTGCAAGCTCGCTTCGCCATAGTTAAAAATCCGGCTCTTGTCCATGATAAGGAAACAATTGGAAAGATTATGAGAGCATGTATCATATTCACAATATGATAGTAGAGGACGAACAAGATGGGTACAACCAGTTAAATCCAACATAATTCGAACAAGTAGAAGCAAACAGAACTTCACATGTGGACTCAGATATACCTTCAAATGTCAGCAATATGATGACCATGCTGAGCAAGCGGAAGGAAGTTCGTAATCAAATAAAACATCAACAATTGAAGGATGATTTGGTTGAGCATATATGGCAAAAATTTGGCACAAATCAAGATTACAACTAATCTTTTTCCCCATTTGTGATTTATGCTTCTATTTTCATATGCTTTTATGTTTTGTATGTTTAAAAGTTTATGAATGCAATAATAAAATCTTCATAGTTTAAATATTTAAAATTATTATTATTTTTTTTTACCCTAAGGTTATCTCCAACGGATGTTTTTAAGAGAGGTTTTAGGAGAAAAAAAAAAACAGAAAGAAGAAAAAAAACAAGAGGTCTTCTTATTTAGTAACCTCAGAGCATGGAAATTGGTGTCCTATGGTTTTTGGTCCCCCAAATTTAATATTATTATTTTGAAAGTTTCTTATTTTTAGTATGAGCATTGCTGTCTATTTGTATTTGGTCCCCCAAATAAAATAATAATATTTTGAAAGTTTAAACATTAATTATTTAAAATTAAAAAAGTAAATTCACAGTAAAGATTTAATAAAAATAAAACATATAACATTAACATTGAAAACATAAAAAAATTACAAAGTTACAAAAAATTGAAAAACAAAAACATACAATTAAGACATTAAAAATAGAAAACATAAAACATACAAACATCAAAAGTAAAAACAAACATTTTATTCAATTCATAAAAATTTTAAAATTAATCTTCATTATCTGGAAGATGTCCAAAGTTAGTCCAAATATGCTCAATCAAATCATGTTTTAGTTGGTCATGGGCTTGTTTATCCCGAAGTCTTGTTTGATGAGTAATCGTAGTGCCGATATTTGAACCCACACCGGCGGCACCAACGGTATATGTTTGATCCACATGTTCTCCGTGTTGAAATTCAGAAACAATGTTTTGGAAACTGTATGTATGTCGTTCATCTTCGACAATCATATTATGGAGTATTATGCATGCTCTTTTAACATTTGCCATTTTGTATTTATCCCATAAACGAGACGGATTTTTAATAACGGCGAATCTAGCTTGCAAGACTCCAAAGGCACGCTCAACATCTTTCCGCATAACTTCTTGTTTTTTAGAAAAGAGACAATTTTTCATACCTTGTGGAAGTCGGATAGATTGAATAAAAGTGGCCCAATTAGGATAAATACCATCAGTGAGATAGTACGCCAAATTGTACTCCCTTCCGTTGACAACGAAGTTGACTTCCAGAGCTTGACCGTTAATAATGTCATCAAAAACATTAGATCGATCAAGAATATTAAGATCATTCATAGTACCTGGAGCTCCAAAAAAGGCATGCCATATCCAGAGGTCATACGAAGCTACCACTTCCAACACGATTGTAGGTTTTCCGGTTGATCGTGAATACATGTCTTTCCAAGCCGTGAGACAATTCTTCCACCCCCAATGCATACAGTCAATGCACCCAACCATCCTGGGAAATCCACGCTGTTCATTCTCATAGAGTAGTCTTTCTAGGTCCTCTGGTGTAGGACGTCTTAGGTATTCATCGCCAAACACTTGGATGATGCCGGCGGTAAACTCGTGCAAACATTTCCGAGCTGTTGAAGCACCAATTCGTACGTACTCGTCAACACTGTCAGACGAACTACCATATGCCAATTGACGAATTGCTGCAGTACATTTTTGTATAGGTGATAGACCAGCCCGTCCGGTTGCATCCTGGGTTTGGTGGAAATATTCGACTTCGGTAGAGAGACGTTGCACAATACGCATGAACAATGGCTTGTGCATGCGAAACCGTCGCCAGAATAAATATTCTGGAAATGTTGGAGTGTCACTGAAATAATCATTCCAAAGATTATTGTGGCCTTCTTCCCGGTTTCTCTCGATAAAAATCCTTTCGTTTGGCTCCTTTGGTTCCAGAATAATATGCGAAACATCATAATTTTTTTTATAAATAAGCATCAAAATTATCACCATCATCTCCTTGGTAGTGATAATGACCATCATCTCCTTGGTAGTGATAATGGTTTGAAGATGATCCCATTTCAAATAATAAAAAAATTTAGAAAGAGTCAACTTGTATTGAAGAGAAAGAGAGATCTTGTATTGAGGAGAAAGAGAGATCTTGTATTGAGGAGAATGTTTTTTTGCTTTGATATTGTTTGGTTTTTCATTATGGTCGCATATATATAATGAAAGACTAGTGAGCTTCAATGTGTAACCCGTGATGTTTTCTTTGGTGTTGCATTATGGTCTGCTTGCAATGTGTAACCTGTGACATTAAAAATAAATAATGCCAAGAAACATAGTACATCCTGACTCTTTTGCAAGTACATAATGCGAAGATTCAAAACCCGTGAGCCTCAACTTTATAATGAAGAATCTGTGACTCTATAGTGTAAAAATAAGTACAAACACAAAGGCCATTACAAAAGCAGAGTCATTACAAAGGCATAGCATGAACATCCGAGTCATTACATTACATGAGCACCCTAACTAAATGTCTCCAATCTGATTTAAGTAGACATGAACAAGATACCTAGAAGACCTACCACAATAGCCATTACACCAACAAACAGGAAATTAGTTACATTTCTAAACCTAGTTTCCTCACGTAGCTCAGAAACTACATTCTCTAACATAACCATCTTCTGTTCAGTTGCATAACTCTGATCCCTAACCTGATTGATCTCTGATTCATAGTCATTGAAGAAGGTTAAGTAATCTACCTTCTCAGCCATCACTTCATATCGCCTATCACTGTCTCTCATCTCCTCCATTACAGCCACATCCACCACTTGTGAATATGCATCTCTCCATCATCAACATTTGGACATGTGAAGAACCTGCAATAAGTAACAGAGTTATCATATATAGTAAAACTTAAACTTCAATAACATTAAAAACAGAACAACTAAAATCACATACCTTCTGTTGTAGCAGTTGGATAGAATAGGTTGAGCACCACAGTAGCATACCTTGGGGAATCCATGCTCAACCTCAGGTTGAGGTGGGTATTGACTCGGTTCAGCATTGATGAACGTACTCTCTGCTTCATCCATAAGTACCAAAGCTTCTATTTCTCTCTCTGCAGTGTCCTCTGAGTACCTATCATACTGATCTGATGAATCAGGCTGAGAGTAGCTATAGTCTTGGCCCATTTCTGAGTTAACCTGAAGATAAACAAGAAGAAGCATATTAGACTTAATAGAACAAATGTTAAAAAGATATCACAATCTGATTAAGTGAGTTAAGGCTTAAGATAATAATACAGATAACACAATATATTGATAAGATAATAGACTTATATAGATTCAATTTAAAACATGGAACACAAAAGCCGAGTTACTAGAACATGAAATACAAATCAAACAGGAAATACAATGCATAGAAACTTAAGCAAGAAATACAAACAACAAACACATAGTTAATATCAGAAATACTGGGACACTATCTTGTTCATGATAACTTCTTCACTTGCATTCAAGGGTTCCTTTTTGGCTAAGAGAGTGTCTAGGATGGCCAGCTTTTGTAGTTTCTCCTTTTCAGCCAATTCCTCTTTCTTGACATCCCACATGCTCTTATACTCAGCAAGAGTCTTCATGTTTGTGGACTGAGCATTGTTCCTCTTTGCCTTTGCAGCCTTGATCCCTTCTGGCCTTTTCTCATAGTCCTCAACATTGCAGCTTGATGCTTGTGAACCTTCAGCAGCTGGTTTCCTCTTTGTTGCAGGCTGAGATGGAGGCGTGTTAATAACGTTAAGGCTGAGCCATTTCTGCTCATACCTTAACAGACACCAACAATGTTCAAGGTTAAACCTCTTCTTATAGTCAGAGAAGTAGATATCATGTGCATTCTTAAGGATATCATTTTCAGAATGACCAGAGTTGTTCAGTCTCTCTGCAGCTGCCATTGCCCCACAGAACTTGTAAGTTTGGTCATTTATCTTGTGCCAACGCTGCTTGCAATGTGTCACCAGCATCTGTTCACCACCATTTCTAGCATGAGGAGAGTCAGCATAGTACCGGCTAATCCTTTGCCAGAAGCTTCCTCTCTTTTGTTGATTTGCAACAATGGCATCCTTTGAAGTGTTGAGCCATGCAGAGATCAGGACTTCATCATCAGCAGGTGCCCATGTCTTTCTCTCCTTGCGCTCCAATGGTGTTTCTTGAGAAAGAGGTGGCGCCTCAGAAGGTTGGGAGCTGAGAGGAGGCATTTGTGAGCTTTTCTGTCCAGAAGGTGGATAACTTTCAAAACGAAAGTTTTCATTTATACCACCTTCTTCTTGACTGTTAAGGAGGTTTAAGTAAGAAGAAGACTGATAAAAGGAATTCGTAGAATCCATATGAAGAATCTTAGAGAATGAGTAGAGAAGAGAAGGGATTAGATAAGAGAATGGATTAGATAAGAGACGCGATTAGAACTGAGAAGGGGTTACTAAATGAAAGAGATTTATGATGGAAATAGAAAGAAGATGGTTGAGGTTTAATAGGTTAAAAGGTAACTTGCAATAAGTAACAAAACATAATGAGCTAACAACCACAGTCTAATCAGAAGATGGTTGGGGTTTAATAGGTAAAAGGTAACTTGCAATAAGTAACAAAACATAATGAGCTAACAACCACAGTCTAATCACAATTTATGACAAGTACACTTCACAAAAGCTATGAAGTAGTCTTTACTGGC
This sequence comes from Camelina sativa, assembly GCF_030686135.1. NCBI lineage: Eukaryota > Viridiplantae > Streptophyta > Magnoliopsida > Brassicales > Brassicaceae > Camelina > Camelina sativa. Next base: position 15,703,348 of record NC_141890.1, read on the forward strand.
TCATTCAACTTAAAGGTGGCATAAACACATCTGAAGAAGAAACCTATGAAGTAGGTACTACTATGGATGCATTGGTGTCTTTACTTGCTAATTCATTTTACTTGATAACTGCATCAGTAGCATTCAAAATACCCCTTGCAATTGATGGCAAAGAAAAACTATAAACTTCCTAGAAACAAGTCATCTAAACCCAATAATAAAAACAGAAACCTTACTTGCAATAGTAAGCTTCTGAGCTGCGTTTGGTGAACTCTCGAACAATAGAGGAAGACTAGTGAATTTGGTCAGAAGAACCTGAAGAACATAACAATTAAAAACCACCAACATAAGAAGAAATCCTCACCGTTCAATTGCAATATAGAATTAAACCCTACATGTTTTACTCACATTCACAATCCCTTAAAATAGAAATCAGCACTTACGCTCTTCTTCTAAAAGATCTCTCTAATAACAAATTTTTTACTTCAATACATCAAAGATATCATAGGTTCGAGACAAACCCCATCAATTCACCTAAAATTCAATCGATAAACCAGATATATATGCAAAGAAGAGAAATCGAAACAAATTAGGGTTCAAAGAAGCGAGAGAGAGAGAGATGTATACCTTAAGCTGAGACAACAGATCACTACAGGTATCGTAATCCTTCCTCGCAAACACCGCCTTGAATATCTCAAACTGCTGTGAAACTTCCGTTAACTGCGGATCCATTGCTTAACCCTACCCAAAGACTTCTCCCAATCACCACCTTCCACGTGTCCAAGTAGACGAACGAAAACGTCGCATTTAAAGAATGGATTCTTCAATATTTGCCCATTTTTGATTTAATTTTAAAAAACAATTGTTGGGGGACGGCCCAAAACTACGCCATTGCACATGGTCTCAGTATACATATAAGAGCTGTGACGTGTCAGCTAATTGTTGGGTAAACCATTTAATTGATTTTGTTTTTTCATCTTCCTCTCCCGAGAGACTCTCTCTCTCTCGAGCTTGATTGAACTCGCAACTCTCTCAATCAGAGAAAATGGAATCACAGGAGATGGAATCGGAGGATCTGGCCGCAGAATCATCAACGCTGGCGATATTTATTATAGTATATGATCCTTTTGTATATAGTTTATATCATTTTTGGTTCCATTGGAGTCTGTATAGTTTAGGATTAGTTGGTTTAGAGGCTTTGGTTTAGGCCTGGTATAATGTATATAAACCCCCAATTGTACATTTTACATTGATAAGGAGAATGAGATTCTTTGTAACAAACTTTTTCCGATCATCGATTCTAATCGGAAAAGTTAGTTACGCCGCTGTATTTTTTTTCCGATCTAGATCCTCCCGTAGCTCTTTGCGTCTTCATCTCGCTTTCGATTCCTTTTCTGATTCGCGTTGCTTTTGTTTCCGCTTTGCCCCTTTTTCAACTCGATTCAGCTAATCATGGGAAAACGAAAGACCACTTCGAAGTATCGCTCTTCTACACCAGATCTACCGGAAATTTCTTCTCCGACTCTCCGCGACAAGTCTCGAAGCTCTTCGCCTTTGCGAGTTGCCTCTGGATCTACGCATCAGGCACTCGATACTCGACCACGGTCGTTCTCTGCTCCGTTTACAGTCTCGGATTCTCCAGATAACATTCACAGCCCATATCATCTTCACAGCTCCGATCATCCAGGTTTGGTTCTTGTTCCTGACCTCTTAGATGGAACAAACTATGGAACTTGGATTGTAGCCATGACTACTGGTATCGAAGCTAAGAATAAATTGGGATTTGTTGATGGATCTATAATCCGACCTGCGAAGACAGATCCTTATTATCCGATATGGAAACGATGCAACAGCATGGTCAAATCCTGGATGCTCAATAGTGTGTCGAAGCAGAGATATGGAGAGATCTGTACACTCGATTTCACAAATCCAATCTTCCTCGTTTGTAGAAGTTGCGTCACTAGATTCATTCACTTCGTCAAGGTAGTATGGATCTGTCTTCCTATCATACTAAAACTCTGTCATTATGGGAAGAACTCTCTAGTCTTCAGGTGACTGCAAGGACTGTTGATGATATGTTGGCTGAAAGAGAAATGAATCGTGTCATTGATTTCCTTATGGGACTTAATAGTAACTATGACACGGTGCGTAGCCAGATTCTCATGAAGAAAAGCTTGCCATCTCTCTCTGAAGTCTACAACATGTTGGACCAAGATGATTCTCAGCGATCGGCCAGTTTTCCACCTGCTTCTGGTACTCTCGACACTTCTGCTTTTCAAGTGACTCAACAACAGTCTCAGGGTGCATCTTTTGGTGGTTATCAGATTCAAAAGGGCAACAAACCACTGTGTACCTTTTGTGGGAGAATTGGCCATGTCATGGATAAATGTTACAAGAAAAATGGTTATCCGGTTGGTCATCCTCGCTTCAAGTCAACACGAGTGGTTCCCACTGCAGCCAATATCATTTCCGAGAGTGTGAGTGAAGGAAATGTTGTTGTAGAGACTCCGAGATTGACTGATGATCTCTCCACAGAACAGATGCAGCAAACAGTCTCTTTTCTCAACACCAGGATCCAGAGTTCTACACTTACACCTGAGGTTCATGCGGTTTCAGTATCTTCCCTCCCTTCTTCTTCTTTAACCAATGGCCCAACACCTGGTAATTTTTACCCCTCTATCATTTGTTCTTTTTCCAGTGTTGATAGGCCAGATTCTTTTTCGATTACCAACCGTTATGTTTGTTCTGCGAATAGCAATCTTATTGCTATCAATGCTTGGGTGATAGACAAAGGAGCTACTAACCATATTTGTCATGATAAAGTTTCCTTTTCCACTTTCAAATTTCTCTCTAATACCAATGTCAATCTTCCTAATGGCGGTTTAGTGAGCATTGCTGGGATAGGATCTGTTCATTTGGGCAATCATTTAGTTCTTCATGATGTCTTATACATCCCTCAATTTAAATTCAACCTTTTAAGTGTCAGTTGTTTGACCAAATCTATGGGTTGCAAAATCTGGTTTGATGAAAATTCTTGTGCTCTTTAGGATCTTTCTCGGGACTTAATGATTGGAATGGGTAAACAAGTGGCCAATCTTTATTTTCTGGACATTGAGTCTATAAATCTCCCAGTTCATAAAGCTTCTTTAGTCGCCGCTTCTGTTGTTTCTCATGATCTCTGGCATAAACGGTTAGGTCATCCTTCCTTTTATAAACTTCAGTCTCTTTCTTCTGTTTTACATTTTGTAAAAGAACCAAAAATACAAAAGGATTTTCATTGTAAAACTTGTCATTTGGCAAAACAAAAACATATTCCTTTTATCTCTCATAATAATATAAAGAAAATTCCTTTTGAATTGGTCCATATTGACACTTGGGATCCTTTTTCTGTTCCTACTCATGATGGGTTTAGATATTTTCTCACTATTGTAGATGATCATTCAAGGGCTACCTGGGTTTATTTGATGAAACAGAAATCTGATGTTCTTCATATCTTTCCTTCTTTTATTCCTATGGTTGAAACTCAGTTTGAGACTAGGGTTAAGGGGGTTAGATCTGACAATGCTCATGAACTTAACTTCACTCAGTTTTTCCAATCTAAAGGCATTATCCATTTCCATTCTTGTCCTGAAACTCCACAACAAAATTCTGTTGTGGAGAGAAAGCACCAACACATTCTCAATGTTGCTAGAGCACTTCTGTTTCAATCACATCTCCCACTTCCTTATTGGGGAGATTGTGTTCTTTCTGCTGTTCATCTCATTAATCGTCTACCAGCTCCTGTGCTTGATGAGAAGAGTCCTTTTGAGATTCTCACTAAGAAAGCCCCTAACTATGATGACTTACGAGTTATAGGGTGTCTTTGCTATGCTTCTACCTCACCCAAGAATCGACATAAATTTGATCCCCGAGCTCGAGCCTGTGTTTTTCTTGGTTATCCTTCCGGATACAAAGGTTATAAACTTCTTGATCTAGAAACAAATGACATTTTCATTTCTAGACATGTAGTTTTTCATGAAGAGCTCTTTCCTTTTGCTAAGTCAGAGTTATCTCAGGAAGCTAAGAATTCTTTTCCTGATCTGCCTAGCAATTCTCCTATGCTTCCACATTTATCCGATGCAGAGGCTTCTCCTTCTTCATCATCCCTAGAGACTATGCCTTCTGCTAGTCCTAGTACAAATGTCCCTGAACCTTCTGTTCAAACATTGCATAGGAGAAACAAAAAGCCTGCTTATCTTCAAGATTACTACTGTCATTCAGTGGGATCTTCAACCATTCATGAAATTTCTCAATTTCTCTCTGATAATAACATATCAGAACTTTATCATTCTTTTTTAGTTCCTCTAGACAAAAACAAAGAACCCTCAACCTATGCTGAAGCCAAAGAATTTGAGGTGTGGTGTGGAGCTATGGATGTTGAGGTTGATGCTTTAGAGATTACTTGCACATGGGACGTTTGTACCTTACCTCCGAATAAGAAACCCATCGGTTGCAAGTGGGTTTTCAAGATAAAATACAATGCTGATGGCACTATTGAGAGGTATAAGGCGAGTCTTGTTGCCAAAGGATACACACAAACTGAAGGGGTTGATTTTCATGACACGTTTTCTCCAGTCTGCAAGCTTACTTCTGTGAAGCTTCTCTTGGCTATTTCTGCTATCTATGGTTTCACTCTTCACCAATTGGACATTTCTAATGCCTTCCTCAATGGTGACCTTGATGAGGAAATTTACATGAAGCTTCCTCCAGGATATGCAACAAGAAAGGGGGACTCTCTTCCACCTAATGCGGTTTGCAGATTGAAGAAGTCCTTGTATGGTCTTAAACAAGCCTCTCGTCAGTGGTTCTTGAAGTTCAAATCTACTCTGATTGATTTAAGTTTTGTGCAGTCTCATTCTGATCATACTTGTTTTTTGAAAATCACTACTGATATCTTCTTGTGTGTTCTAGTTTATGTGGATGACATTATCATTGCTAGTAACAATGACGTTGCTGTAGAGGATTTTAAGGCTCAGCTTAAGTCCAGTTTTAAGTTGCGTGATCTTGGTCCACTTAAATACTTCCTGGGTTTGGAAATCGCAAGATCTGCTGAAGGTATTCATGTCTGTCAAAGGAAGTATGCTTTGGATCTTCTTGATGAAACAGGTCTTCTTGGTTGTAAGCCTTCTAACATCCCTATGGATCCCAGTGTCAAGCTCTCTAAGGATACTGGTGGTGATTTTGTTGATGGTAACGTCTATCAGCGACTCATTGGACGGCTCATGTATCTTCAAATTACTCGTCCCAACATCACCTTTGCCGTCAACAAGCTCAGTCAGTTCTCTGAAGCTCCTCGACATGATCACCTCCAAGCAGCCTATCGAGTTCTCCATTATATCAAAGGCACTATTGGGCAGGGTTTGTTCTATTCTTCCAATGCATAACTTCAGATTCAAGCTTTTGCAGATGCGGATTATAACTCTTGTCCAGACACAAGACGTTCTACTTCAGGACATTGCATATTCTTGGGCAAATCCTTGATATTTTGGCGATCCAAGAAACAGCAAGTTGTGTCAAAGTCCTCTGCGGAATCTGAATATCGTAGTCTTTCTTTGATTACTGATGAACTTGTCTGGCTTGCCAAGTTTTTTAAGGAACTTCAGATTCCTCTCCATAAGCCGACTCTTCTGTTTTGCGACAATGAGGCGGCTATTCACATTGCTAACAACTCTGTCTTTCACGAGCGCACAAAGCACATCGAATCTGACTGTCACAGTGTTCGTGAAAGGTTGGTTGCAGGTTTGTTTAAATTACTTCATGTTAACACTCATCTGCAGCTTGCTGATCCTTTCACAAAGGCTCTTCATCCTTTTCCCTTTCAACAGTTGATAAGCAAGATGGGTCTTCTCAACATCTATGCCCCATCTTGAGGGGGACTATTATCGTATATGATCCTTTTGTATATAGTTTATATCATTTTTGGTTCAATTGGAGTCTGTATAGTTTAGGATTAGCTGATTTAGAGGCTTTGGTTTAGGCCTGGTATAATGTATATAAACCCCCAATTGTACATTTTACATTGATAAGGAGAATGAGATTCTTTACTCATAATATTAAGCTACATGCAACTATGACCGATGCTACCCTTGTCGCCGGCCTTACTTTGAACGGCCTCTCTCTCACCGTCGAGAAGCATGGTTCCTTCATCGTCGAGTACAATGTCCCTTAAGAAGGTAAAAAAAACAACTCTTTGCTTTTCCCCTTTTAATTAAGTGAAAGTTCCTTTATTTTCAATTGATTGATTCAAATCAGTTTAATTTCTGAAGAATTGAGGCATAACCAAACAATTGCAGTAGAACTAAGAGTTGTGGGGTATATTTAGGGTTGGTGTAATCTAATTTGGTCAGGGTGTTTTTGGGTTACAGGATGTTAGGTTTCAGTTCATGAACACAATAAGGGTTGCTGAGAAGCCTTTGAATTTGACTTACATTCATAGCAGAGCAGATAACAGAACAATTCTCGATGGATCGTTTCTGTAACTTATATGTGGATGCATCGTTTTAGTCAATAAACTAGATAACTGAATGTTACAATATAAACGGTCTTATATTTTAGATTGGTGTTCTTGAAGACTCTGAAGAAAAATTTGTGTCTCTCTTGTGTTGACTGTTGTTAAATTGTGCTATTTTATCTTTGTGTGCAGCCAATCTTTGGGTATGGAGTGTAGAGTGATAGAATCTGGGCAGCCAATCTTTGGGTATTGAAAGACCATCCCTAGTTTATTATCGTTAAGAACTTAAACTGAGTATTTAGGAAGTTGATGCAAACCCTCTTCTCTTTAGTTATCTGGATCAGTTTGATGTGGCGCAAAGATGAAAACTTGATTGCAGTTGTCCATCTTGATATACCTCTTCGCAGATGCACCTGCATCAACAATGAGTCATTTTTCTAGTTGCAGCTCAAGGGTCTCACTTCATGGTACTAGGGTCTTGTCTAATCAGCTTTCTATCTCCCGGGGCAAAAGAAAGCAGTCGGATGTTCCAGCATCTACTGGCTCTGGGATTAGTTATGTTGCATCTTTGTTTAAGAGGTCAACTCATAGGAATGGAATTAGTTATGTCAAGTTTTTAACATCAATCTAGAAGATTAGAGTTTCAACAGTTTGCTTTGTTGATCTGTTCCATATTTTGTTTCTTTTGTCTCTAGTCTTCACATTCTCCATTGTGCCAAAGATGCAAAGACAAATGGACTCATTCTTGAGGAAATTAATAAAGTCAAATCTCTTTAAAAATAGGTATGTTTTATATGTTTAAAAATTTATGAAATGTAATAATTTCTCATATTTATACAATCTGAAATGTTTAAACATTTATACTAATCAAACTAATATGAAATAAAAATTTATAATACTCAAAATTTATAAGCATATATCAGAAATGCAATAGTTTCATATTCTACTTAATTTTTTTTTAATTCAAATTAAGAGACTCAAAATTATAACCAACCATTGGAGAATTTTTTTTTTCATTAGGAATCCCAAAGTTTGTATTCTACTAAAAGTACATAATATAGTAATTAAAAAAATTAAGAGCTCCAAAAATATAACCCCCCATTGTGGTTGCCCTAAGAACCTCACTTTTAAGAGTTTACCATTGGAGAAGTACAAATTTAATTAACAAACAAAAAATTCTTATTTTATAAAAATACACTTTTTAATACTAAAATTTCTAAGAATCCCAAAAATCAGAATCTACCAATAAAGATGCTCGGGAAAACTGAAAAGCTCTCTGGCCGAGACTCTGTCACGCTTCTATCCACTCGCTGGACGAATAGAAGGCGTTTCCATCAGCTGTAACGACGAAGGAGCCGTGTTTAGCGAAGCACGCAACGATCTCCTTCTCCCTCATTTCCTGAGAAACCTAAACACTGACTCTCTTGACGGATTCCTCCCAAAGTTAGCCCAGGAGAATCTCCAGGGGAGTGGCCGTTGCTGAGTGTCAAGGTCACTTTCTTCGGGTCTGGATCAGGAGTGGCCGTTTCTGTCTCTGTCTCTCACAAAATCTGTGATGCAACCTCATTGGCGATATTTGTTAATGATTGGGCTACCACCACGACCAAGGGGAAGTCAAATGATGTGGCGCGAAGTACTATTGAGTTTACTGAAACGACCATTTATCCTCCTCCTCATAACATGTATTCACAGTTCCCATCAAAAGATTCCAATTATACACGTAAATGTGTTGTAACCAAAAGATTCGTCTTTGAACCCTCTAAGATTTTTGAGCTTAGGCACAAGGCTGCTAGCAAAACCATTCCTGCGCTTACTCGTGTTGAAGCTATCATGTCACTTCTCTCGAAATGTACCAGGAAATCCTCACGCTCTCACTTGGAAAGTCCAAGACAAGTGGTGATGTGTCAGGCCTTGGACTTGCAGCTTAGGATTCCATCTACTGTTTTGCCTGAAGACGCGATCGGCAACCTACAAACAGTTTTCGCTCTCAAGAAAGAAGCGGACAGGGACTTAGAGATCCCCGAAATCGTGGCCTCGTTCAGGAAGGCCAAAGAAGGTGTTAACGAGATAATTAGAGAGAATCTCCAAGGCAATATACTTAGTCAGAGTTTGTTGAGTTTGATAGAGGTAGGTGAGTAAGAGTCACCTGATATAGACATGTGCATAATGTCTAGCTGGTGCAGAAAGCCTTTCTACAAGGTTGTCTTTGGATTGGGTTGCTGTTGGATATGGGTTTCACCCTGCCTTAACAGGCCTCCAACCTAGCCCATTCCCGAATAGTCAACACAACCTTCAGAATCTTTGACTGACCAAATCATCTTTATCAGGCCGACAGAGTTTCTAGAAGGCCCAATAAAGACGGACAGCCCATCAAACGACAGCCTGCAAATAAGCGATCACCGACTTTGCCCTAAAGTGGTACCACATCGATCTTGAGGTATGAGGTTGAAACGTCCCATCAGCTATAAATACCGAAGGACAGGCATGGAGAAAGTATCAAGTGACCTAGAGCAGGAGTCTGACATAAGTCTGATTCTGGCACTAAGTTAAATAGTCACATTGAGAATACATAATTCTGTAATTAGCCGTTCGACTTATATCGGGAGACTTTGTAAACTCAGCGATCTTTGGTTGTCTGAATAAAAGTCCTTTGACGCCCTCTTTAAATCGTTATTCCTAATCTAGTAGTGTCTGTCTTTCAACACTGTATCTCGGCAAAAGAGGTCCATCGAGTAATGCAAGAAACGCACGAAGGGGCCGGCAGAAACCACTCAGGTAGGCACGCTCTAGCACTCAAGATCAAAAAACATGGAATATACTGGCCAACTATGGGTAACGATTGCGAGCAATTTGCCGTCAAATGCGAGAAGTGTCAGGGGCATGCGTCAGATATACACGTCCTGGCAGAATTACTCTCCACCACAACGGCGCCATACCCATTCATGCAATGGGCGATGGATACTGTCGGACCGCTTCCTGTCTCTCGCGGCAAAAAATTTCTCCTCATACTGACAGACTACTTCACCAAGTGGGTCGAGGCGGAATCATACAAGAAAGTCCAAAGAAACGAGGTCCAGAATTTTGTCTGGAAAAATATAATATGCCGGCACGGACTACCTTATGAAATCGTTACGGATAACGGGTCGCAATTCATCTCTAAGAAATTCGATGACTTCTGTGCCAGCTGGCGCATCCTCCTTAGCAAGTCAACCCGGAGATACCCCCAAGGTAACGACCAAGCGGAGCCACTAACAAGACGATCATAAACGGCTTAAAGAAGCGACTCGAAGAAAAGAAAGGACTCTGGGCCGACGAGATAGATAGTGTGCTGTGGTCCCACCGGACAACCCCGCGAAGGGCGTCAGGACGACCCCGTTCTCACTAGCGTATGGCTTAGAAGCAGTTGCACCAGCCGAAGTCAGCGTCGATAGTTTACGCCAAACCCTGCTAGTCAAAAAGCTAGAGTTAAACGAAGAAATGCTTTACGATAGCCTAGACAAGGTCGAGGAATTGCGAGATCAAGCCTTACTCCAAATTCAGAACTATCAACAGGCAGCAGCTCGCCATTATAACAAAAAGGTCAATCTGCGATCTTTCAGAGAAGGAGATCTCGTGTTACGCAAGGTATTTGAGAATACCGCCGAACTCAATGCAGGGAAGCTCGACGCAAAATGGGAAGGCCCGAACCAAGTGTTCAAGGTCTTCTGCCCAGGAGTCTACGAGCTAATGACCATGTCCGTAGAAACAATTCCGAGATCTTGGAATGCCGGCGACCTTAAGCGTTATTTCTATTAAAAAAAATCTGCTATTTCATGTAATTTGAACTACGATCGGCTTGATCCTTTTTTTTTAAAAAAGGTACGTAGGCAACCTGGAAAGGTGCAACCACTACTTATAAAATCTATTTACAAAATTACTTCAGTATTCCTTTTGTTAAGCATACTGCCTTACAAAGTTTGACAAGCGTCATAGCTCAAAAATTGCCCCTTAAAAAAAAGGGGAAGGAAATAATAACATGCAGAACATGCAAAAAATGGGGTCGGCAATTTGGCCAATTGTACGATTAAAAAAAAACACACAAAACAGCGCAAACAAAATGCCACACTCCATGAAAAGTGTAGGTAAGAGCAGGGCTCCAAGCAATGTCTGCAAACAGTCCATGGTCGACGAGCATAGTAAGGTATAAGTCGGGCTTCAATAAGCGAATACAACTCTTTCCGCTCCTTAAATTTAACAACAACCCCTGCAAAAGCAGACTACAACCAAAAATCATATGGTTCCGAACAAAGCCATTCGGCTCGACACAATAAGTTGAGAGACGTCTCACTGTCGAGAATAGCGAAACAAAAAAAAAACAAATCATATCTTAAAACAAAACCAGCCGACCGGGTGCAATGTTCAGTAGGAAAAAAAAAAAATACATAATATGCCCAATAACAAGTTAAGCCCCCCCCCCCCCACCCCCAAAGAAAAAAAAAGAGTCAGCAACCCTGCATACGGGCGCACAAAGTAGTTCAGTTTATAAAAGGTAAATAACGTGTCGAGCATCTTCAACGACCCCCACGAACCTCACGGCTAAGAGCACGAACCCGATCGCGAAGCCAAAAAGGCATCATGCGGAATTTCCTGAACCTGAATCGCTCCCAATCTTCCGGTCCAGCCTCCAGCTTCCTCATCCCCATCTCGAGGTCCATTATCTGCCTAACCAGAAACTCGTGCTGACAACGATAGGCACGGTGTTGAATCTCAATCTGCCAAAAAGGAGGGGGAAGAGGAGAGAAGAAAGCAAAAATAAACCCAGCAATCCAAAATTCAAGAACGGCAATTTACAAAGCAAAGAGAAAAAGACGAATGACGAACTAACCGTCCTAAACCAACCAACCGCTTGATGCCTTTCCTCGGGGTTCAGCGTTCGAAGGAACTTCGGCGGAATCTCCGTGACACCTGGTACAAAATCACGCGGCAACAGCCTACAAGGAGGTGAGGCAGCCGCAACAGGTGGTCTCTTCCAAGGGAAGAACAATTCATTCGGACGAGCCTCGACGAAACGGCCTGACCCATCACTAGGTTGAGCTGGATTGATACGAACTGGTGAGGGCAAGGGATCGGTTCGGGGACAACCAAAGACGATACGTTCACGACCTGCCGACGGTCCCATCCGTGGTGAAGGGGGACGGTTGCGGTTCACCGGAACCCACTCCCCAGAGTCGTCAGAGTCACTCATGATCAAGCAAGAAAAGAGAAATGAGAATGAAAAATGAGACAGGATTACCAGTTGAAAGGAGAAAGTTGTGTGGTTTACTCTCCCACCCCCACCTCCCTTTATATAGTTACGACGAAGGAAAAGCGAAGAGGCGTCGGCAATCAATCGCCCGTCCACTTACCCGCATTTAATGCAGCTCCCTCATCAGCCAATCAAAATCCCGCAATAAAAATCGCACCACATGCAACACCCACACGCAACACCCACGCGTGGTTATGATGAGAAATGCCTCGGAAAAGTAATTCACCATTCAAGTCAAGCACTTAATACGAAAAAATTAAAGGGTCCAAAGGTTGCGAGTCCCCGCCTCCACAAAGTCTCCCGCTCGTCAAAAAAGGGAGGAGCTATAGCAAATTCCAACTTTGCTTAAACTCACCCCCCAGCTCGTCAAAAAAGGGGGGAGTTATAGCAAATTCCAACTTTGCTTAAACTCGCCCCCAGCTCGTCAAAAGGGGGGGAGCTATAGCAAATTGCAACTTTGCTTAGACTCGCCCCCTGCTCGTCCAAAAAAAGGGGGGGTGCTATAGCAAATTCCAACTTTGCTTAGAGTCGCCCCCAGCTCGTCAAAAAAGGGGGGGAGCTATAGCAAATTTCAACTTTGCTTAGACTCGCCCCCAGCTCGTTAAAAAGGAGGGGAGCTATAGCAAATTGCAACTTTGCTTAGACTCGCCCCCAGCTCGTCCAAAAAAGGAGGGGAGCTATAGAAAATTCCAACTTTGTTTAAACTCGCCCCCAGCTCGTCAAAAAAGGGGGGAGCTATAGCAAATTCCAACTTTTCTTAAACTCGCCCCCAACTCTTCAAAAAAGGGAGGGAACTATAGCAAATTACAACTTTGTTTAGACTCGCCCCCAGCTAATCCAAAAAAAGGAGGGGGGGGAGTTATGGCAAATTCTAACTTTGCCTGACTTGCCCCCAGATCGCCAAAAAAAAGGAGGGGAGCTATAGCAAATTCCAACTTTGCTTAGACTCGCCCCCAGCTCATCAAAAAAGGGGGGGGGGAGCTATAGCAAATTCCAACTTTGCTTAGACTCGTCCCCAGATGGTCAAAAAGGGGGGAGCTATAGCAAATTGCAACTTTGCTTAGACTCGCCCCTAGCTCGTCCAAAAAAAGAGGGGAGCTATAGCAAATTCCAACTTTGTTTAAACTCGCCCCCAGCTCGTCAAAAAAGGGGGGGAGCTATAGCAAATTCCAACTTTGCTTAGACTCGTCCCAAGATCGTCAAAAAGGGGGAGAGCTATAGCAAATTGCAACTTTGCTTAGACTCGTCCCCAGCTCGTCCAAAAAAGGGGGGAGCTATAGCAAATTCCAACTTTGCTTAGACTCGCCCCCAGCTCGTCAAAAAAAAAGGGGGGGGGGAGGGAGCTATAGCAAATTCCAACTTTGCTTAGACTCGCCCCCAGCTCGTCAAAAAAGAGGGGGAGCTATAGCAAATTGCAACTTTGCTTAGACTCTCCCCCAACTCATCCAAAAACGGAGGGGGGAGTTATGGCAAATTCTAACTTTGCCTTACTTGCCCCGAGATCGTCAAAAAAAGGGGACAATGGCAAATTCTAACTTTGCTTCACTTGCCCCCCAGCTCGTAAAAAACAAAAACAAAAGGACAATGGCAAATTCCAAATTTTGCAAAACAGTTTAACTGATAACTACTTCGTCCATATTCAAAAGAAGGGGGAGAGTAAAAACGGAAAAATCCCATTTCCCCCACTGGAGTTCAAGGTCATTAAAAAAAAAGGAAAGAAAACACATAAAGAGGTCTTAAAGATAGTTAAAGCCGCATGCAGCGTTATTTAAAAGCCACACACGGCCTATACGGGATCAGCTTCATTCACGCCTTCGGAAGCAGGAACAGGCACAGGAGCTAATGGGTCCACCACGGCTGCGTCACGGATCTGGTGATATGATTCTTGAGGCTCTGATACCACTTGATATGATCCTCCCAAGGATTCGGCACCTTCGAGTTGGTTGATAGAGACACCTTGATTCTAAAGACGATGAAGCCTCAAGAATAATGATGGTGGAATGAATGGTCGCACAAGAGTTGCGGAAAGACTCTTGATATACCGGTTTGATCTTTCAGCCTCACACCAAAAAGATCGGATCTCTCAGCCTCGCAGCAAGGAGATCGGGTTTTGACTATTGGAATCACACCAAGTAGTCGGTTTTAATTGTTGGAATCACACCAAGCAATCGGTTTTGTTCACAAAGAACAGAAGAGAATCACTCTCAAAGAAAAGAAAAGGTTTTATAAAAAAGTTGGATTGATTATTTCTTTGCTCTTACATGAGTTTATATAGGAAAGAAAACTTGGTAACAAAACAAAGTATTAACTAGTCTTGAAACTAAAAAAAACAATTAAGATAGATGGTTGAATGAAGACCCAATTCTTGTGCATATATCCCTTCCCAAGGTGTCCTTCCCAAGGTGTCCTTCCCAAGGTGAGTTGAATTCCAATTTTCGTCACTTCTCATTGACCACAAAATAAAGTGATTATTTTGGGATTTCTTGGATTTGAATTACGCTCAAACTGGGCTGGACTTGATAGACATCATCCCCAATATCATTTCTCATGCTCTCGTTGCACATAATCTCTTGAATTAGTCCATTAAGTACCTCTTTGATGTTTTATCTCTTTGACTCCTTGATCTAACTTTCTGATGAGAAACAACTTGGGTTGTATCATTTCTTCATCTTGGGCTTAGTTGAAACAACTCCTGGTTGGTAAACATAATTCTGGAAGCTCTTAAACCAACAGGACCTGAAACTTATCTTGTTAAGAACTAGATTCACCTCCTTTGGCAAATGGGACGTATCTCTGTGGTTTTGTTGGCCATATCTTGTGTTCTTGAGCTTGTTGGAAACATAAGAGATCCATTGACATCCTCCAGTTGAATTCGTGTCGAAATTGATGCTGAGTTGGTCTGTGTAACACGATCTTTGGCTCAGACGCGAAACTAGAACTAGGACAGATCCACTGACTTGAAATATCCATATCTTTTAAGTATGAACTGATTTTAACGTGCTTCCAATTCTCAGTGGTTCTAGGATGGATCAATATTCCAGAACAGTTTTGTTCATAGCTTGAATACTTCTGGCTTGGTCGGAATCCTCCTTTGAATGCTCGTAGGTCTAAGTCGCGTAGCCATGAGTTCACCTGATTTGTAAAATGAATAACTCCTTCACCTAAACTCTGATTGGACTGATTCAACTTCGAGATATGCTCTAGATGCGGTAAGAATAGATTCCTAATAGCAGTTTGGCTGGAAGAGTTGATCTTTGACTTTGTTTGTGTTGAGCAAGACTCAAGGGTCGTCTTGGATGGTCTCATGATCATATCATCTGGATGGTATGCCCCTCTATTCCCTCATAAATAGGAGTCACAGCTGCATCCGCCAAGGCAAGTCCGGTTACGATATCCTGCTTGTGGGTTTCCTGCGGCACCATCTGTGACCCAATATCTAGAGTCAGATCGTCGCCATTCCCAGGAGGCAGCTTGGTTTCCACGTCTTCGGCAGCAGCAGACGGCATGTTCGAGCCGTACTCGTCAAAATCAGCAACTTCGTCGTAACCTGGTATACGGCGCGGGTTGGCAGCGACGTGCTCGGCAGTTGGAGTCACCACGTATCCATCATTAACCAACGGGTAAATTTCAATACCCTCAACCATATTATTCCAAAAATTCGAGCCGTCTGACACAAATTTGATCGTTCCGGCAGGAATCGGACATCCACTCTTCACGAGATCCTCAATCTGCTTCGCAATGCCATTCGCTTGAGCCTTCATCATCATCGAGTAAAACGCACGCCTAGCATCCCAGATGTGCTCACGGATCTGGTTTGACCGTTCGCGGTAGCCTTCCTTCACTTTGCGACGTACCTCCTCAGCCCTCTTATTGTCAGCTGACGGTCATGGTCCTCAGCAGCCTGGCGAGCAGCGGCCTCTAAGCGAGTAACATCAGCACAAGAACGTTCTAACGCCCCCTGCAGTTGGAGTTTCTCCTCCTTCAGACGATTGGAGTCCCGCCAGGCCTTAGAAGCTTCGGACCGGTATTTTCCAATCTGACTCTAAGACTCCTTCAATCCAGCTTCAGCTTGAACAATGTCTCGTTCAGCAGTCTTCAACCTGCGTTCATACCGACAGACCATCGAATACACCGCGCTCGCTGACTGACACCACATTAAACAAAAAATTTCCCTTCCACCGAAGAAAACTAGAACCTGAAGATCATGCCGAGCCCATTCATCGAATGCGTCAGACTCCTTTAAGTCATCTTCAGAACGATCACCCGACACTCTAGAGATCTCGCAGATGAGAGCACCGCATTCCTTCTTGTCAGACAAAAAAGGAGTGTCCTTCGCATAACGAATATGGACGGAGTGGGAAGACTGGACTCCCTTATCTTTCAGATCAAGTGAAGAAGTTCTCGGCTTTTTAAACACAGCCAGACCGTCAGAACCAGACGGTACGTCCTTACGTTTGCCAGAATCCCCTACCGAGTCAGATAGCATCTTCGAAGAGGAGCGATCTTTCTCAGCTGTAAGATCGATCGGGACAATGTCCCTGTCTCGCTTGCTAGCATCACCAGTTTTCCCCTTATCGCGAGAGGAATTACTATCAGGAGCTCGATTGCCCGAGGCGCCTGCAGCTCGAGAACTCTAGACAGATGAATGATCAACCAAACTCTTCTTTAAGGCCAGTTGTAGCTCTTTCTCTTCCACCGAATCCTTCTTCTTTGAAACGGGCTTGCCAGAGTATTTAGGGACTCCCATCTTAACCATCTTCTTGCTATTTGGACGTCCTGCGAACACAAATCGAGATCCTTAACAAGAAAGGAACAAGGCAAAATAAGTCGGCCGACCAAATTAGTAAACTTGTCAGGATCATACCTCTCGTCGGTTTCCTGCCCCTAGCCTGATCCAATTGAGGGATACTCCTCCAATCGAGAACCGTCTGCCTCCTAAGCAAGTCGCGAACCTCAAATAAAGAAAAGAGCAACTGACTTGTCAACCAACTCTGAAAACAAAGAAAAGAGCAAAACGATCAGTGATTGGTAAGCTAACACAAGGAGAGAAAGCAGGGTCCGCCCAAGAAACTACCAGGGGACAAATTCCATTCAGTTTTAAAGCCTAACGACGTATCTTCTACCGAGGCATCATCGACCTTAGCGTAAAAATATTTGTTCAAACAAGTATGGGTTTTCGATGGTGGATGATCCATCAACTTATACCCCGGGATTGCACTAGCATACCAAATGCCATTAAACCCTTTTTTACTGGTAAAGCACATCATATTCTCGACGAAGCAAGCCGTCAATTTAACCTCGCACTAGTCGGTGAGATATTAGAGATCGACCATATTTCGAATCATATGGACGGTGAGCTGAGTAATCGCTATTTGACGACGCCAACAGTAGTCCATTAAGAAGGCCGGGATCGGAAAACGAAGACCCCCCCCCTTCGTGAAATAAGGCTCGTACAAGCTAATATACCCATCCGGGCACTTAAACACCCGATCATCGGATGATGGACATACAATAGATACATGTCAAGGAGGCTTACAAAAATCAGTCATGGCGAAAAGCGATTCGGCATAACAGAGCGTCGGACCATAGTCAAAAGGAGCGTCAGGATAGTCAACCCCTTCGCCGACCTCGATCTCATCTCCGGATGAGGCGTTAGCAGACCTCGCATCATCACGAGAACGAGGAGAATCGAAGCGGCCTACTCGATCAGGAGCGGAACTAACCGTTTCTGGCTCAACGGGTGTGTCAAACGAAGAGAGGGACCCAGGACTGGCTCTAAATTCGGGAGACCGGCTCATTGGTCGGCACATTTTAGACCGCCTCGCAAGCCTCAGTGATTCCATCGATGTCTCGGAATCAGACATACCGAAAGCATGATTAGACGATCTAACCCCAGAGGAACTAGATGTCGAATGCTCCCTCATGTAATCCTCACATGAGTTTGACATTATAATTGAGATCAGCAATTACAACAACAATCCAACCGAACGCTACTAATATGACAAGCTAAAAATTACAGGAAAATCAACTAGCTAAAGGTATAAAGGGGTAAGTTCGAATTTTGCGGCTGGAGAAGAAGTGAGAAAAACGCTCCAAAAACCCTCCTTTTATAAGAGGAGGAAATAGAAACCCTAGACGCCGTGATTGGGCGCAAAACGGCATGATTCCCAAGTCGTGACGCTTCGATCCAACTTGCTCCAAAGAAAACGTGAGACCCCAAAATGATATTTCGTAAATGGGCCAGGCCAAAAAAATTCACAAACAAAAGCTCATTGGCTCAAATCAAGATCGACCGCAATGAACTTGGGGGGGGGGGACAATTGTTGGATATGGGTTTCACCCTGCCTTAACAGGCCTCCAACCTAGCCCATTCCCGAATAGTCAACATAACCTTCAGAATCTTTGACTGACCAGATCATCTTTATCGGACCGACAGAGTTTCTAGAAGGCCTAATAAAGACGGACAGTCCATCAAACAACAGCTTGCAAAGAGGCGATCACCGACTTTGCCCTAAAGTGGTACCACATCTATCTTGAGGTATGAGGTTGAGACGTCCCATCAGCTATAAATACCTTGAGGTATGAGGTAAAGACAGGCATGGAGAAGGTATCAAGTGACCTGCAGCAGGAATCTGAAATAAGTCTGATTCTAGCACTAAGTTAAATAGTCACATTGAGAATACATAATTCTGTAATTAGCCGTTCGGCTTATATCAGAATACTTTGTAAACTCAGCGATCTTTGGCTGTCTGAATAAAAAATACTTTGTTTCGCCCTCTTTAAATCATTATTCCCGATCTAGTAGTGTCTGTCTTTCAACAGTTGCCCCGTCTGGATGGGTTACCCGTCAAGTACCATTTACAGCAACATGGGATATGTCATGTTGATTGATTCAAAAGAAGGTGATGGTGTAGAAGCATGGATAAGCTTACCTGAGCAAGACATGTCCGTATTCATCGATGACCAAGAGTTGCTTGCTTATGCCATCTTAAATCCCCCGGTCGTGACCTAAACAAGACTACTACCAATCGCACCTCAATATACATCAAAAATTGCTTACGCTGGATTTACTAAGTTCTTGGCTTTTACGTTTCATTGTGATCTGAATAAAGTGAACAAGTCATTTCAATTTCATGTGTTCATGACCTTTATCTTGTTTGTACTATATATGGTTTATTAATCGTTTGATTTGTCATCCACTTACAAATACCTCTTACATGATATTATAATAAGTGCTTAGCAGATTTCCTTCAATGTTTTTTTTTTCTTCTTCTTAGTTTCTGATTAATAGGCTATGATGCGGTTCATGGCTCTGGTTGTTTCGAGGCTTGTACAAACTAGCATTTTGAAAAATATTGTAGCTACTTGTGCAGTTCAAATGAAACTAATACATCAAGAATTAATTCTACCTCGCCCATTGGCCATCATACACTAAAGAGATTAATTACTTATGAAGCACAAATGAAATACAAGAAGAAATGAGCAAAAAGATATAAAAATAAAGGAGGAATCTTCACGAAATTTCATGACATAAAAGATGTTTGTCAAAAAAAAAAAAAAAAAAAAAAAATCCTTTAGTTTTTAGATCCAAATGTTTTTCCTAAGAAAGGGATAAAAGCATGAAATCTATATTTTTTTCGCCATAAATGCTTTGGTGGCTTTATAACAAAGCGAATATGAGTTCGTGACGATCTGACCAAATGGCATCGTCACAATGACAAAAGTTCTCTTTGTTGTGACGAAATGAAACCGCTACAATATGTCGACATATACTAGACACAATGTTAAACACATTATTAATCCAGTCGGAAAATACACTCTCTTCCAAGATGATTTTTATACATTTAAGCATTCGAGCCAACAACCTTAATTAAGAATATAATTAACCACCACTCTAATAACCATCAGAGTTATCCTCTTTGGATTCTTCTGTGATTTGAACATCAGATCCACATGGAAACATAAGCATAAACCTTCGAAGTACGGTAGTCTCTTTTTTCATTGACCACCTTCAAACCATGGGTACATAGAAATACATGTAAGTAAAAAAGCTTTGAATTGTTAAAAAACAAATTAAAGCCTTTAGTGATAAGAATGAACCTGTATCTAAACAAGTGATGGATAAAAATGGCCATCTGAAGCTTAGCGAACGCAGCTCCTACGCATAGTCTAGAACCAGCGCCAAAGGGAATGTAAGTCTTAGAGAGGATTGAGCCCAAGTCTTCCCTCTAAAATTTTAGTGTTTATTCCATGCTGAAAATTATATAAAATTTTTGAATAAGTTAAAAGATGAAGTTTAAATTTAACTCACCTTCCAACGCCATGGATTAAATGTTAAAGGGTCATCGTACTTCTCAGGATTGAAATGGACATTAGCATAGCCCATGAAGATCCAACCAGCTGGAATTGTGTAATCACCAAATTGAAAATCATGATCGGTTATTCTAAGAACTGTTGGCGCTGTGCTTGTTATCCTAAGCGACTCATTTATCACCTGAAATAAAACACCATATTTGTTTGAACTACTATATATATCAAACTAATAGACAATGAGTGTATTGATATATTAATGTATGAATGTGGCATATACCCACCATCTGCGTGAAAGTCATTGATTTATAGTCTTCCTAGCCTCCTTGCCATTCTTTCCCCGAACAATTCCCTCATTCTCTCTCTTCAAATCTTGCTTGACTTTAGGGTGATCGTTTATGAGTTTCACTATAGCCGCAAGGATTCCTGGCGTTGTTTCATTAGCAATCAAAAAGAAAAGTGTATATGTACTCGATCGCATTCTCTATGCTCATAGTATCCGCTCCGCTTTTCGTTTCTCCAAATATGATCTTGAAAAACTCCCCAAGTTCCTCTCTTGATGCTCTCTTCTTTAATACCGTCTCTTTTATTAACTTCATCATCAGCTTTCTTGCCTGTCAAAAAACACATTTTCGTTTTGATTCCTTTACAACCAACTCATTTGCACATATATAGTGCTATAAAGGTTATATGAACTGGAAAAATATGTACCTTCATCATTCGATAGACATCAGTCCCAGGAACGTTCCAAGAGAATTGAAACCACTCCCTTGGAAAATATCTCCAACATAGTGCGAGTTGTTTTGCCGCCTGTGGTTCCATTTCGCCCATAACTTTCTTTCCAAGGCATTCGATTAAAATCTATAAATTTTGATGAGATGATACATTAATTAAGTAATCGAGTAGAAGTAATAATGCAAAGAGTTACAAACTGTACGTACTATATGAATGAATTTTTATTTTTTTTACCTTGCTTGATGTTTCCTTGACGTTAAGGAAGCCGTTCCTAGCTCCTTCCTCCATGTATGTGCGAGCCAAAATATTGACGTCTTCATCCATCCTCAGTTTTAAACCTTGTGGACCCAACAATTGGAATGTCAAGTTTCGAACATGTTTATGTGACTCTTTGCTCTGGATAAACAAGTTGTTTTCCCCAAATAGTCGTAATATGCTTTTCGTGATACCAGGGAGATAATTTGCCTTCGCTATCTCCACATTCAATTCAATATCCATCGAGATTATAGCTTTTCCTCCAAATAAGCTTGTCCGAAAAACTGGTCCATATCTATTTTTCCCGTAAAAGACAACGCAACACTTAGGAGTAATGTAAAAATATATGTAGAAACATACATACATATGCATTCTGGAGAAATTAGCAAAAGTACCTAAGGATTCTCTCCTTGATGAATGTTGGAAGTTGACGAGCGTCATGAAGTTTCATGAACTCAAAAGTCTCTCCAATGATCGGAAAACCCATTGACCCCGGAGGTAATTTTCCATTTGTTTTTGGATTTCTCCACTGATAGATCCAATGAAATAGCTTGCCGCTATGATTGAAACTATCACAGTCAGTAAGTCATAAACCTCTACCATGTTAACTTATTTCATTCTTTCTACCTTTGGAAGTTATTGGTTTGAGGGTTTAGGGATGCATGATTCTACGACGGATGTGCCCTCTTTATGCTACTGCTCTCTCGTATATTGAAAATATATACTATATAATTGTATTCAAGTTGGTTGAGACACTGGTTGGTACGGACAATAACTCACTCCTAAATCTTTTTTTTTTTTTGGTTCACTCTAACTTTTTTTTAACTTTATTGTTAGTTTTTGGTCTAGATTATTTAAGAAAAAAAAAATTGTTTTTGTGGTTTAAGAGGGGTAACACGAAAAGAAGTTGTAAATGAATTTCAAATTTTATTTTGTCAAATCATCACCACACTACACACAACTACTTTGAAAAACCAAATTATCGAATTTATCCAAAACGTTTTCTACATAATCTATGAGAGATGACATAGTCATTTGTACATGTACTTGGAGGTGAATGTGGTATGGACGAATGGTGATGTTATACATGCATAACAGTGTACGTGTAAGTTATTTGGTTATTTGGTCTTTGGTAAAATTGTAGAAAAACACACAGTAATGAATGAAATTACTGATTATATGATGAAATGCAATCTTTTTCATTGTCATTTTTTGTTTTCGGGTGATTTTTCATTAAAATTTCAATATTGTGTTGCTTGACGCATACGGAATTTGTAACGAGACGTATTGAATGTAAGTACATGTGCGATTTATTATGTTGCTTGTCTATCAAGTTTCACGTGTTTAAAATGTCCGCTGGACAGTCTGGACGTATATAAAGTCCACGCTTCGAGAATCGAAGAACTAATATAAAAAGTTGTACACAAAAATCAATCCTTATACTATATGATTTCGTTAACAAAATATTTTCTTTTTTAGATAGATATAGTGAAATTAAAAATTTACTATAAGAAAGAATTCGATCGCTCTTTCCTTGCATAAGTTACTGATTTTATTTTTGGATTTCTGAATTAGACATGTTAAAAGATGATTTAAAGCCATGGAGTAATATGGTGAATTATGACCCGAACAAGGAGGTGATGTAGTTTGCCAAATGTCGCAGTATGGATAGAAATATCTTCCTTTATTGATTCATAAGATATTGGTATTTATAAAAGTATGAAAAGGGTAAATATTGGTATTCAACGACTCGGCAGGATTGTTTACAGGGCTTTCTTGAGCAATACGTCTTTCAGATCTAGTTTAGAAGCATTCATTGTACAAAAGGTTCTTTGATTGAATAATTTTAGATTCAATTCAAAGAAAAAAAAACGTCTTTCTCAGATAGTTCTACACACAATTTGGAAACAGAGAAACAGTGGAAAACATGGGGAAGATTCCACCAAAGCCACACAACTGGTCAGGTGGATAGATAAACTAGTATGGAACAGGTTTTTTTCCATCAGCTCGTTGGGTGATAGGAGATATGATGATAACTCTGGCTACAATACAGGCTCTAGTTTCTATTCATTATATTTTCTAAAATTTCTGTCTGCATTTTATCAAAAGTAACGTTCAGCCAAAAAAACGTTATTTTTTTAATATAATTTAATATTTTGTTAGAAAAGAAAGAATACTAGGGCAAATAACTAAGGAGTGTATTGAACTTGATATTTTAGGATATTTTGGAGTATTCTTAAATCTCCTGTTATTTAATTGATGATTTTCAAAAATCACCAGAAATCTTATGTTATTGGATGTGAATTTTATAAAAATCATTTACAATCTCTTGTTATTATTGCGGATAATCATGTCTCTTATGTTGTGTTTATCTTCTTATTATTGATAAGGACTAGTTGTCCTGTATTTTCGGGTCTAAGGTCTATCTTGTTCTTGTATATATACTCTAGTTGGAGGATCGATAAAAGTTAAGTTGGTTTGATATCTATTTCTATATCGTATCAGAATTAAGATCACAAAAATTTCTCTAAACTTTTCTTTTCAATCGATAGTTTTGATTTTCTCTTTACTTCTTCTTTGTTCAAAGTTTATTTCTTGCGTGACAAGTAAACATGTCCTCCGTCGAAGATAGTTCTTCTGCAACAAAGAAGGATGATTCTCCGCAGTCAGTGACTCCGGTGGTGTCTCCTTACACCTTGTCAAGCTCCGACAATCCTGGTTCCATGATCTCGTCGGTGTTGTTAAACGGTGAAAACTATAATGAATGGGCAACGGAGATGTTAAATGCACTCCAAGCCAAACGTAAACTTGGTTTCATCAATGGCTCGATTCCTAAACCAGCTGGTGACAATCCCAATTTGGAGAATTGGTTGACGGTGAATTCTATGATTGTCAGTTGGATAAGGACTTAGATTGAACCAAAGGTAAAATCGACAGTTACCTTTATCGCGAACGCTCATCAACTTTGGTTAGACTTGAAGCAGCGGTTCTCGGTTGGGAACAAGGTTCGTGTTCATCAACTCAAAAGTCAGCTCAGCGCTTGTCGACAAGAAGGACAAACAGTCGTTGATTACTACGGCAAGTTTTCCACTTTGTGGGAGGAATATTAAATTTACAAACCTCTCACAGTTTGTTCGTGTGGTTTGTGCACATGTGGAGCTACATCTGCACCTGCAAAAGAAAGAGAGGAAGAGAAAATTCACCAATTTGTTTTGGGACTTGATGAGTCCAAATTTGGGGTATTTGTGCTAATCTTGTTGCCATGGATCCTCTTCCTTCTCTTGGTGAAGTGTACAGCAGAGTAATTCGAGAATAACAACGGTTGTCTTCCACTCGTCTTCGTGAATAACGAGAGGAAGCAGTTGGTTTTCTTGCTCGGTCTGATGCTTCTAGTGGAAGCAAACCAGAATCTTTCCTTGGTAAATCTCGTTTCTCTTGTTCTCATTGTGGTCGTAGTGGTCATGAGAAACGAGACTGTTGGCAGCTCATCGGCTTTCCGGACTGGTGGATGGAGAGGAATGAGAAGAGCAATGCTGGTCGTGGTTCTGGTGGACGAGGAAGAGGTCGTGGTACTAGCTACAACGTCGGCGGTTTCGGACGTGGTCAACATGTTACTGCACACGGAACTAGTTTCAGTCCTTCTGGTTTGCCTGAATTTACACAAGAACAATTAAAGGCTTTCACTCAGTTCATTCAAGAAAACTCCAACAATGGCACTGCTGCTGCTGATAATTCGAACAATTTGTCTGGTAAGATCACTTTTGGCAATGTTATTTTGGATACTGGAGCCTATCATCATGAAACAGATATTTTTTTTTTTTTGTGGTGATGAATGATGTATGGAATGATGACTTATGAATGAATGGATGGCAGGGTGTTTCAATTCCCCTTATGCAGTTGTAGTATAAGAGGTGTCAATCCAATATGAGTGTTTGTGAACAATCAAGATGTGCATATGAGTCTAAGTCAAGCCAGATGTAAAGGTTGTTTGTCACTAACAATCCTATGATGAAATGGAAAGTGCAGAAAGTAAAACTAGAAGAACTAGGAGCTAAATGCAAATGGAACAGAATGATTATGACAATTATGAAGCTAAAACAGAAACGGAAACTATGATAATGCAAGTATTGAACTAATGCAAGGTAAGTAATGAACATGATACTAAATGAATGCAACAGAAATGCAACTAGAATGAAACAGGACAAACACAAATCATAAACACAAGTTCTGGGTTGGAACTCGAGCAAGCACTCGATCGAGTGTAGATCGAGTGCAGGGTCGAGCTGGACAAATACGCAAAACAGAGCAACACAAGAAAAACAGAGCAATACCAAAACGAATCAAACAACAGGATTTTAGCTAAGAAATCAATAAACAAGAAAGGTCTTGAGGAGGGATTCATGGGCTGGACTAATGATTGAGGTCATCTAACTTGGTCAACAAATCTCAAACAACTTGAGCTAATCTCTAGACATATATTTCTAAGACATGTTTAATCCACTCTCATGGCAAGAAACAATCAAACTCATGCATCTCTAGACTTGTTCTCACAAAGTAAAGAATCTACACAAGCAGGCATTAAGCAATATGTCAAAAATCAAACAAGAGTTCTAATCTCTTAGCAAGCCTAATGATAGTCTCTAGATCTAGCCTTATCTATGCTCCTTAGACATTGGTGTGATGCTAAGAGGCTTGAAATCAGATCCTACCCTCTCAGATATAGGATCAGCATTAAGAACATCTAGCCTAGAAGAGATCTACAACAATCAGGCTTGACCAAATCAAACAAACCTCAAACACAACCCAGCCTAACCCATCCTCAAGATCCTAAGCAACTACTCACAAGCATACATGATGAACATCAAAATCATAAACCCAGAAAATGATGAAACTTGCATGATTAGATAGATAAAGCAAAGATCTACAATATTGAAGAAAGAATCAAACTCAAATTCTCAATATTCTGAAAGTTATGAAACCAACAATATTGAAGAATTTAGTCTTTTTTCTCCTTTTAAAAGAAGTACAAGATCTTAAGAAAATAAAAGTGCAAAAGGAATAATTCCCAAAAAGGTAAAAACTAGGTTTTTGACTCTCTAAAAAGTTGGCTTCCTTTGTGGCTGCTGGTACAAGCCCTTATATAGAAAAAGTAGTGGAAGCCCTAAAAACGCTAAAAGACAAAATAGTCAGGCGGTTCGACCAACTCGACCTGGTGCTCGGTCGAGTGACCGGTCGAGTTGGCTCCTCTTGTGCTCCTCCCACTCGGTCGAGTCCCTCTCAGCACACGGTCGAGTGTCTGGTCGAGTGGGCAGTCGAGTTGGACTCCGGACCTTGGTTCTTCAGCCTTAGCTCTCTTGCTTTCTCCTCATGATTGCTTCACTTCTTCTCAGCATTGCTTCCATGCTCCTTAAGCTCCAAAATCACCTGTTTATGCATGAAAAGATGCAAATGCAATGCAACTAAACTCTAATGCAAGAACAGTCCTAAAGCTATGCAATAATAGTCAAAATGGATAGCAAAAGATGCAAAAGATGCAAAAGATGTGAATATATTAAGGGAAAACAGGGTAAAATATATGAACATCACATCACATGACGCGCACTCTTTCTTTGTTGACCAATGTGGTCTCTATTCCACCAAGTCCGGTTGGATTTGCTGATGGCAGTAAAACTTTTGCTATAAGCATGGGATCTTTTCCACTCTCCAAGGATGTCTAGTTGACAAATATCCTTTTTGTTCCGTCACTCAACTGCACATTGATCTCTGTTTCTAAAATTCTGAAACAAACAAAGTGTCTAGCCATGTTTTCTGACACTCTTTGTGTTTTGCATGACCCATTTTCGAAGACTTTGATTGGAAGCGGTGAAGAGCGTGATGGTGTGTATTATCTTACGTTGTGGCTACAACGAAGATTCATATGGCAAGTGCGGCAACAGATCCTGCCTTGTGGAATCGATGTTTAGGACATCCTAGTTTTTCGGTTCTTTCGTCTTTACCTTTATTTTCTCGTTCTTCGTCTTCTGTTAGCTCTACGTCTTGTGACGTGTGTTTTAGAGCTAAACAAACAAGAGCTGTTTTTCCGGATAGTCTTAATAAAACAACAGATTGTTTCTCAATAATTCATTGTGACGTCTGGGGACTGTATCGAGTTCCTTCTTCTTGTGGTGCTGTATATTTTTTGACGATTGTTGATGACTTCTCTCGCGCATTGTGGATGTTTCTCCTCCTTGAGAAGTCTGAAGTAAGACGTGTTCTTACAAATTTCTTGCAATACACGGAAAAGCAGTTTGGTAAAGCTGTCAAGGTGGTTCGAACCGATAATGGGACAGAATTCATGTGTCTTTCTTCTCATTTTCGTGCTAATGGGATTGTTCATCAAACGTCGTGTGTTGGCACGCCTCAGCAGAATAGGCGTGTTGAATGAAAGCATCGGCACATACTAAATGTTGCTAGAGCATTGTTCTTTCAGGCAAGCTTGCCTATCAAATTTGGGGGGGGGGGGGAAGCCATTCTTACTGCGGCATATTTGATCAATCTTACGCTGTCTTCGTTTCATTCTGGTTGCAGTCCTTTTGAGTTGCTGCATGGCTTCAAACCTACCTATGACCAGCTTCGTGTTTTTGGTTCTGCATGCTATGTTCATCGTCTCGGTCGAGACAAAGATAAATTTGGCCAGCGTAGTCGTTTGTGTGTTTTTGTTGGCTATGCTTCTGGCAAGAAAGGTTGGAAGGTCTTTGATATTGAACGGAATGATTTCCTTGTGTCTCGGGAAGTGATCTTTTAGGAAGAAGTTTTTCCTTATGCATCACTGGTTTCTACGTTACCTCTTGTGTCGAATTCTTCACCATCTGGTGATGATGATTGGTTGGTTACTACTGCGGATGCAAGGGGGGAGCTCTACTCCTCGTTCTCCGGATGCTGCTATACAAGAGATTGCTCTTGACAGTTCTTCATCGCATGATTTAAGTGCTACTGCGAAGACTGCTCCTCATAACCTGTTCCCGTTGTTGTAGAACTGGTGGTTCCCGCTGATGCACCCTCCACTATTGTTCTGGTTGTTCCTCCTCCGATTGATCCTTCTCGTCTTCCTCTTGTTGACCAGGCTGTGTCTGCTCGGTTACCGACTGTGTCGGCTCCTCTACAACGTCAAAGCCAGCGTTCTTCTAAGCCTCCTGCTCGACTTAATGATTACATCCTTTATAACGTTAATTACACACCATCATCCTCCACTGCTCTTCCTGACTCCTCTTCAATGTCTTCGTTCTCGGTCTCAGGTATCTCTTTGTCTCCTTTCACGGATTTTGTTTCTGATGCTGAGTTTTCTCCAGCTCATCTTGTTTTTCTTGCGGCTATCAATCAATAATTTATAATTCTCACCTCAAATCTACTGTTATTCAAAAAATCACAATTTTTTTAAAAAATACTATATAGAATGTGATTCTAGAAGATTTTTCTATCATTTTTAGTTAAAACATATGACTTACAAAATCACACCTTTGAAGGTGAAATTTTGGAAAACAAAATTCTTTTAAAAGAGATCGACACCTACTTGAATTTTTTTTATAAAAGCAAGTCTCTTTCTCACTCTTCTCTCTTCTCTCTTCTCTCTTTCATCCTAAACTGATTCGCAGGAAAACACAAAAAAAAAAAAACTCTTTTTTCTATAACAAGTATCTTACCATATGGCCTTAAATTTTTTTGGTAGGGTGCTAATTTACGTGCTCTCCCAACCAGGTCCACGGAGACGAACACGCCAAAGATCCCGAAATTGCGGTTATTAAAATAACTAGGGAAAATACTTGAAAAGGAAAAATATAATATTTTAAGGTACGTTCCCGTTTCCGAAACGTTTCAGAAACTCTGCTTTCGTTTTGGAAACACGACATAAATTTTTTTTAACTTAGAAACCTAATAAATAAATTTATTTGAAAATATATATTCACAATAAATATAAATATATAATATTATTAGTGTTTTAATTCAACTATTTAATATATATGTTCTGAATTTGTGTTGTTTTAAGTATTTCTTTTGATATAGATTTTATGTTTGGTGTTATATTATGTATACACATATATATCAAGATATGTATACATACGTTTCTAAAACGTTTCCATTTCTTAATTTTAGAAAAATATCGTTTCCCGTTTTCGAAACGTTTCGCTTCTGCGTATCCGTTTCCGTTTCCATGCAACCTTGCAATTAGATATACGATTATTCCAATATTGCTCCTCAAGTGGGAATATTTTAAATTTAGAATGCCCAACTTAAAGATAAGAGCTTTAATATCTAATCGACCAAAGATGTATGCAAACTGAGAAAACAAGATGTATACATGTTTCGTGCCGAGAAGGTTCAAAGTCCAAAAGACCAAAAGTAATTTAAATACATGAAATGTAAAGGCCCCAATCTATCCTATAAAAATTGGCTAACTCTCTCCATTTGAATGACACGTCAGCAATGGAGAGAGTGTTACCTGTCTATCATTATTAAAGGCAAAAAAACATAAACTAAAAGGAATATGAAACATTTTTTTATATCTTTTTTTATATATATTTATCCTAAAAATAGTTTCAATATTCACATAAGAAATATAGAGAAGCTTAGAATATGTTCCAAGAAAGTATATGCATACCAAAAGATAAAAGGGCATCAAAAATGAATCAAAGAGCCACTTCTTCTTCTTGGCGTAAACCATGAATGTATCGACATATGGTTTAGGCATTACAATTTTGACAATAGTTTGAAGAGTTGCAGTAATGATCGAGATATTTCATGAAAGTTTGTAGAAAATTTCATGAAAGTTTGTCCTAAAAGAAATAAAATTTTATATATAATGAAGATTGAGGTTTTCTTCACTATCCAATGGAAGATAATTGAATTAAACTGTAGAATGTTAGTTAGAAAAATACAGAGACAAAGAGGAAAGGTGTTTTCGTATTCTAATATTTACAAGTTGTCAAAAAAAAATTAAATGAAATTCTTATTGTGACAACCCGTCCCGCGGATCCCACTAGCCCACTGCTAGCCGCCCAAAC
Organism: Camelina sativa; assembly: GCF_030686135.1. Lineage (NCBI taxonomy): Eukaryota > Viridiplantae > Streptophyta > Magnoliopsida > Brassicales > Brassicaceae > Camelina > Camelina sativa. Next base: position 15,733,439 of record NC_141890.1, read on the forward strand.
GGACTCCAAGCTGGCCCTGCTAGGCATCGATCCTAACCCAGATCAATTGGTGACAACTTGTTCTGTGGGAAGGTTGTTAAAGAGTGGGGACCAGGGTTCGAGGAACGCCTGACGCACCAATAACCTACTGGTGGATTTGGATATCCACAGTGATGGGTTAGGATCGATGCCCTGCAGGGCCAGCTTGGGGTCCGTTGGGATGGCTAGCGGTGGGCTAGTGGGGTCCACAGACGGTCTGTTGGGGCAGCTAGCGGTGGGATAGTGGGGTCCACGGACGGCCCGTTGAGGCAGCTAGCGGTGGACTAGTAGGGACCGCAAGACGGGTTGTCACCCATGCTCAAGGAGATGAAGGGTCTCGTGACTGTGCAGTTTTCGGGTGGTACAGATCCTACTGCTATAGATGCGTGGAGGACGAGTGTGGAACGTAACTTCCATACTCTTAGATGTCTTGAGGAGTTCTGGGTGGACATAGGGGTCCACCATTTGATTCGTGATGCTGAGTTGTGGTGGAGATCAGTGGCTGCTAGGAGAGTGCAGCGGGAGATGACTTGGGTTGACTTCATGGGGGAGTTTAACCGCAAGTACATTCCGAGAGAGGCATTGGACCGGTTAGAGGTGCAGTTCCTTCAGTTGTCTCAGGGGACGGTGTCAGTGCGGGAGCTGGACTTGGAGTTCAGTCGACTTCTATGTTATGGGGGTCGGGCTATGGAGTCTAAGGAGGCTCAGATCAGGAGATTTTTGAGGGCCCTACATGATGATTTGAGGGTTCACTGTAGAAGGCAGAGTTATGCTACGTATGCAGGGCTGGTTGAGACTACAGCAGGGATTGAGGAGGATATCCGGGCATGGCCAGTGGCGGTTAGTCCAGCAGTTCAGCCTAGTAGGGCTCAGCAGCAGGGTGGTTCTAGCAGGGGCGGTAAGCCTACACAGGGAACCAAGAGAAGGTGGGAGGCTATGCAGACGTCGAGTGGTGTGAGTTGCTTCAGGTGTGGAAGCAAGGATCACAAGATTGCTAGCTGTCCCAAGAGGAGTGCTCCGACGACAACGGCTCGTGTATGCTATCATTGCAGGGAGCCAGAGCACATCAGGCCCTTGTGTCCCAAGTTGCAGCCGGTGGCAGTGGAAGCGTTGCAGCAGGTGCAGCCGAGAGGGCAGCAGGTTGCACGGATTGAGCATGCGCCACGGGTTTATACGACTGCAGAGACTGGTGGAACCAATATCGGGGCGATCATAGGTATAATTTCTGGTACTTTAACTTTGTGAGTTTCAGTAGGTTCAGAATTTATGTTTTCCTATGATAAAGTGTTAGGTTCTCAACACATGAGGTTTGTGTAGGGACCTTGTTGGTGGGCGGGTTTAAGTCCCATGTTATGTTTGATTCTGGAGCTTCTCACAGCTTCATTACTCCGGAGTGTGCAGAGAGCGCGGGAATCATAGGGGATCCTGGGGAGCGTACAAGAGTTGTTAGAGTTGCGGGAGGTAAGTTCCTGAGGGTTATTGGACGAGCCAGAGGCATTTATATTATGATCGCAGGGGAGTCGTGGCCAGCAGATTTGCTTATCAGTTTAGTGGAGTTGTATGATGTGATTCTCTGGATGGATTGATAGCATCGGTATATGGTGCATTTGGATTGCTATCGGGGTAGAGTGGAGTTTGAGCATCCAGGAGAAAAGTTGGCTTTTCAGGGTATTAGACCGACTTCGGGGAGTCTCGTGATCTCGGCCATTCAGGCTGGGAAGATGATCGAGAAGGGCCGTGAGGCTTATTTGGTTACCATATCTATGCCAGAGTCAGTGGGGAAGTCTACGGTTAGTGGTATTCCGGTTGTAGAGGAGTTTGAGGATGTGTTCAAGTCATTGCAGGGGTTACCACCATCTCGGTCTGATCTTTTTACGATTGAACTGGAACCAGGGACGATGTCGTTATCCAAGGCTCCTTACAGAATGCCTCCAGCAGAGATGGCAGAGCTGAAGAAGCAGCTAGAGGATTTGTTAAGTAAAGGATTCATCCGGCCTAGTGTATCAGCGTGGGGAGCACCGGTGCTGTTTGTCAAGAAGGAGGATGCGAGTTTCCGAATGTGTATTGATTACAGGGGTTTGAACCGGGTCACTGTGAAGAACAAGTACCCTCTTCCGAGGATCGATGAGTTATTGGATCAGTTGAGGGGTGCTACTTGGTTCTCCAAGGTAGATCTAGCGTCGGGTTATCATCGGATTCTGATAGATGAGGCGGATGTGAGGAAGACTGCTTTCAGGACGAGGTATGGGCATTATGAGTTTGTGGTGATGCCTTTCGGGTTGACTAACGCACCAACAACATTTATGAGATTGATGAACAATGTGTTTCAGGAGTTCCTGGATGTATCTGTCATCATTTTCATCGACGATATCCTGGTTTATCCTAAGAGTCCTGAGGAGCATGCAGTGCATTTGAGGGCAGTTTTGGAGAAGTTACGGGAGCAGAAGTTGTTTGCTAAGTTGAGCAAGTGCAGTTTTTGGCAGTGTGAGATGGGTTTTCTGGGTCATATTGTGTCTGCTGATGGAGTTTCTGTGGATCCGGAGAAGATTCAGGCTATCAGAGATTGGCCTGAAGGAGATGTTGACTACTGCGCCAGTGTTGGCTTTGCCTGAGCAGGGAGAACCCTATGTGGTTTATACAAATGCATCTAGATTTGGTTTGGGGTGTGTTCTGATGCAACATGGGAAGGTGATTGCCTACGCTTCACGGCAGTTGCGGAAGCATGAAGGCAACTATCCTACTAATGATTTGGAGATGGGTGTTATAGTTTTTGCCCTGAAGATTTTGAGATCTTATCTTTATGGTGCAAAGGTGCAGGTGTTTACAGATCAAAAGAGCCTGAAGTATATATTCACTCAGCCCGAGCTGAACTTGAGGCAGAGGCGGTAGATGGAGCTGGTGGCGGATTATGATTTGGAGATAGCCTACCACCCTGGTAAGGCTAACTTGGTTGCAAATGCTATGAGTCGGAAGGGGGTAGCTTCGGCTCAGGAGCAGGAGATGGAGTCTCTGGTAGGAGAGATCGGTGCATTGAGTCTGTGTGCTGTGTCTCAGGAACCGTTGGGTTTGGAGGCGGTTGATAGAGTAGATCTTCTGAGCAGAGTGCGGTTGGCTCAAGAGAATGATTTGGGGCTGGTGATTTGGGGCTGGTCTCAGTTAATGGAAATATCTTGGTGCACGGTCGGATTTGTGTGCCAAAGGATGAGGAGTTGAGGCAGGAGATCCTGAGAGAGGCTCATGGGAGCAAGTTTTCTATTCATCCAGGAGCGACTAAGATGTACCGTGATCTCAGGAGGTACTATCATTGGGTCGGGATGAAGAAGGATGTAGCTAGTTTGGTCGCGAGGTGCGATGTGTGCCAGCTAGTGAAGGCTGAGCATCAGGTTCCAGGAGCGTTACTGAAGAGTCTTCCCATTCCAGAGTGGAAGTGGGATATGATTACTATGGACTTCGTGGTAGGTTTGCCAGTGTCCAGGACGTTTGATGCTATTTGGGTCATTGTGGACCGGTTGACTAAGTCGGCACATTTTCTGGCTATTAAGAAGACTGATGGAGCAGCGGTCTTGGCTAAGAAGTATGTGAAGGAGATAGTCAGGTTGCATGGGGTGCCATTGAGCATTGTGTCTGATAGGGATTCTAAGTTCACTTCGGTGTTCTGGAGAGCGTTTCAGGCAAAGATGAGCACTAAGGTGCATATGAGTACAGCTTATCATCTCCAGACATATGGACAGTCAGAGAGGACGATCCATATGCTGGAGGATTTGCTGAGGATGTGTGTGTTGGACTGGGGAGGTCATTGGGCAGATCACCTGAGCTTGGTAGAGTTTGCTTACAACAACAGTTATTATGCAAGTATGGAGATGGCTCCTTATGAGGCTTTGTATGTGAGGTCGTGTCGTACACCGGTATGCTGGACTCTGGTGGGGGAGAGGAGCATTTACGGGGCAGATTTTGTTCAGGAGACCTCAGAGAAGATTCGGTCTCAAGCTGAATATGAAGGAGGCTCAGGATCGGCAGAGGAGTTATGCCGATAGGAGGAGGAGAGATCTTGAGTTTCAGGTATGAGACAGAGTGTACCTCAAGATGGCCATGTTGCGAGGTCCGAACAGGTCATTGACTGAGACTAAGTTGAGTCCGAGGTATATGGGTCTGTTCAGAGTGATTGAGCGTGTTGGACCAGTGGCTTATAGACTGGAGTTACCTGAGGTTATGCGTGCATTCCATAAGGTTTTTCATGTTTCTATGTTGAGGAAGTGTCTCCGTGAGGATGACCAATTGTTAGCTAAGATTCCTGAGGATCTTCAGCCTAACATGACTTTGGAGGCGAGACCAGTGAGGGTTCTCGAGATGAGGATCAAAGAACTTTGGAAGAAGAAGATTCCTTTGATGAGAGTCCTTTGGGACTGTGATGGTGTTGAGGAGCAGACTTGGGAGCCTGAGGCGAGGATGAAGGCAAGGTTTAAGAAGTGGTATGAGAAGCAAACCGCAACTTGAGCTTGTCTAGCCAGGTCCCATCTGTAATCCGTGGCTGGAGCGGGAATGGAGTATTTCCATGAGGCGGTGTTTTTTGGACGAAAGTTTCCTGAATTAGGAGTTTCCAAAAGTGGAAAGTGCTAAAAATGGAAAGTTTTATGTGAGTTAAAATTTGTCCATTTTAGTGGAGAGAGCCTTGGAGGGGCTTGTGAGGCCTTAGTGATGGACTTTTTAGTCATTGTGTGGCCTTAGTGGCGGTCTTTTGAGACATTGTGTGGCATTTGTGGCGGGCTGTTTAGCCAGATGTGTGGCCTTTGTGGCAGGCTGTTTAGCCAGATGTGTGGCCTTTGTGGCGGGCTGTTTAGCCAGATGTGTGGCCTTTGTGGCGGGCTGTTTAGCCAGAGTGCCTGTTTAGGCGGTCCTTCGGGACAGATGGTCTTTGTGACGGTCCTGTTTAGGACATTTGTTTGGCCTTGGTGGCGGTCCTGTTTAGGACATTTGTTTGGCTTTGGTGGCGGTCCTGTTTAGGACATTTGTTTGGCCTTTGTGGCGGCCCTTGTGGTAGTGAGATGATTCATGTGTGATCATGAGGTATCCCAGTGAGGGGATATGTGGTTGGTAGGACATTGAGATGTCTTACGCGAGCCACAAGAAGGAAACCTGGATAGGGATAGGACTCAGACGTGTTCAGAATTGTTTGCTCGCGACTCTTGGGGGACTTAGGTTCTCCTAGTAGTGTCATATTCTGAGACTTTGTGGCTTGGGAGTATGGTTGGTATATCTACTTCGGATGACGATCCGGGGCGCGCTGTAGGGTGGCAACCCGAGAGACGAATATTGGCCTTCCTTACATAAAATTATGGCATGCGGGCTTAGGCCCGATGAGGAGCCAACATTATGGCATGCAGACTTAGGAAGTTGTCTTGTTCGCCGTTTATCGTTTTTGAGAGAAAAGGAGAGAAAACAAGTGTTCTTGAGCTTTTGAGAGAGATTGGTGAGATTCTTTGCTGTTTCTTGAGAGATCCAAGGCTAGGAAGGAGTTAGAAGCTAGCTAGGAAGGTTGGATTTGTTGTTGTTGGTCTGAATCTTCCTGCAAAGAGGTGAGTGCATGACCATGGCTAATCTAAGCCTTTGATTTCCTTGTTCTTGCTTGTGTGTTGTTGTTTCGTGTGTTTTCTAGCTGGGGATTGGTTGCTACAGGGTTCTAAGGATGTTTCCGGCTTGGGTTTTGAGTATTGGACGAGTTGGTGGAGTTTGGGAGCGAGATTCGACTCTCGACTTTGCAGCGGATCGCAGTTGCAGGTGGAGTGTCAAACGACCCCACTTGGTGTCGGTCAACACCAGCAGAATGGCATCGATCGACACTGTGGGGTAGTGTCGGTCGACACTTGGCTGGTGTTGGTCGACACCTCCCTTCCAGCGTGACGAGGTTTGTTTTCCTGGTTTGTATGTTTTGTTTGTTGTTTGTTTGGAACATTGGAATCACTGTTGCTTGTGTGTATACCCCAATAGATGGGAAGATTGTCTCACTGAGTGTTTATCAAATACTCATGCATCTCAATTTGTGTTTGTGGTGCAGGTAAAGGCAAAGTGTGATCGTGGAATCAAGGCAATGAAGAGGAGGTTGTTCTAGGGACTCGATTGGATGTTGTCTGGCATTGCTAGGTTGCTAGAGTTGGGTCATTAGAATCATTACTAGGATTGCTGGTTTGGTGTTTCTTGTTGTTTGGTATTTTGATATTGTTATGGTATGATACTGGTTTATTATTGGTGATTTTATTGGTATTGGTTATTCCGCTGTTGGTTGTGATTGTGGTTAGGTGCCTAGTGGGTATGGGACCACTAGTTGTAATTTTTTTATTATTATTATTATTATTTATTATTAAAAAAAAACGGGTCAGGTCGTTTCAGTGACAACTTGTTCCGCGGACCCCACTAGTCCACCGCTAGCCCTGCAGGGCATCGATCCTAACCCCTCATTATGGATAGGAACTCACATCCAAATCCACCAGTAGGTTATTGGTGCGTCAGGCGTTCCTCGTACCCCGGTCCCCACCTTTTAACAACCTTCCCACAGGGCAAGCTGTCACCAATTGATCTTACAACCCGTCCCGCGGATCCTACTAGCCCACTGTTAGCCGTCCAAACGGACTCCAAGCTGGCCCTGTCACACTTATTAAAAAAAATTTAGAGTTATATTCAAGAAATAGAAGAGCTAACATAAAAGGAAGGTGTCTATCTTAATTATCTATACTACTAAAAGGGAAGCATTTATAATAAGTAGACATAAAGTTAGAGATTATTACAATGAAATGCCACTCAAATAGGAATAAGGATAATTATAATCCTTGAAACCAAACAGATATTACATGAGTTACAATTAACCAAAAAATTGGATCCAAACAGTATCTTATTCGGATCCTATATCCAAATAGTATTCCACCGAAACTATAATTTAGGAAACAAGAATTACAAAAAATTAAATTGCTAAAACTATATTCATTTCTTTTATTAAAAACAGAAATAAATTAAATAGACTTTCTCAATTTAAAGAGTTTCCAAAAAGTGGTATTCGAGATAACTAGATTTTAGGAAACAAGAATTAGAAAAATAGAATTTGTTGACATAGTATTTATATAAAGAGATCTCAATCTTTTGAAAATATTCTAAATATCATACAAAACCGTATTATTAGTGATTTGATTGATTATGATTAGGAAATCTAATTAAATACTATTATGATTCTAACCAAAAAAAAACAAATGGTAAAGATTTAATTACTTACTTAATTATGCAATATTATAAAGTATACTAACGAATATACCTTAAAACCTACCCTAATCGTAGTATCATTTCAAAATGCTATAAATGATTACCAAAGAGAAAATATTTGTAAGAAATAATTAAATGATTCACTTGAATATTTGATCTAATATTTTGGATACTTTTAAATACTCCCGAAATTTTAGAAAATTTTGAATTATTGATTCACTAAAGTTACTGATTAAAAGATATTTAATCAAGATATGGTGTTAATTCAGCTTTTATTTTGCGTAAGCAATTAATGTAATATGCAATTAAGAATTTATTTGTTGAGATTTTGATCTTTCAAACCCTAATTATCTTTCAGCTATATATATATATATATATATCTTCTTAAAATTACACACACTAATTAAACCGTTTATTAATAAATATTTTCATCAGCCTGAGAAAAAATTAACGCTGTAGAGCTTGTAATAGGAGTGTTCAAAGGTTTTAGAAAAGAAAATGGCAGATGATTATGAATATATAACCAAGCTCCATCATTTTATTTGGGGTGAGTCTTATTTTTATTGTACTGTAGGTTCACAATTTTGTTATTTTTGTATCTTTTAAGTAAGAAATTTTGTGTTTGCACATAATGGATGACATACATAAAAAGTGACTTCGGCTATGCATATAGGTTTTGTACATGAGTTCTTTCGACAATTTATACACACATTATATAGTCATCATATATCCTATATATTTACAAGCATTACCTATAGCATAATGTGTATATATTGTATAGTAGATTTGTCTGCCCATCCACACAACATATAGCATAATGTGTAGACATGTATGTCCCATAATGAAAATGTTTCATAATACAGGTTATAAAACTAATTACAAATTGTAAATTCACATTATCTGCTTCATTTTTATTGAATTTGTGTGTTATTTAAATTATGTCAATCAAACAAAACAAAAGAAAACGATGTTTACACATTTAAGAATTAAATAGTAGTTTTTTATTTTAATTTTATGTATCATAAAAACATTTCTATATTTCAGTATCAAAAAAAAAAATGTTGACAAACTATTCCTGATAAAATAGAAGATGGGACGGGTTTGTAATATATTCAAAATCTCCATAAACTTATTTATTTCAAATATCATGATTAATTATAGCGGGTATAAGATAAAAACATGTAATTTAAAAAATAAAAAACATTATAATGTAAAAAAATTGGGTAACGAGTTACAATATAAAAAATTTTGATAGCTATGTTCAGTTCTCAAAATCTCACTAATTTGAGTATGAATCAACTTTGGGACGGGTACATGTCTAATTTACGATGATTATTTCAAAAAATTTGAGTAGATTTAAATATTTTATAGAGTATTCAAGCAAAAAATATTACATACGTTACTCATGTGGTTTCTTGGAGTGAGTTTTTTACGAGCCAAAAAATATTAAATTCTTTACCTCACAAACCTATCGAGATGGGTTTCACAAGCGCTTTGGTAATACTTTAGGTCATTTGATCAAAACTTTTAATTTTTTTGCGCTTTTTTCCGGTTTTATAGTTTACAGATTTAATAATAATTAATCTAATTGATCACTAATTCGGTTTTTATTTGATCTGGATCCACCATCACATCAATCCAAATTTCTTCGTGAAACTGCTATTATTTCAACCTAACATTCACAAAATGAATATAAACAACCAATTTTAGTTTCAGTTATAAATGTTATACCCTCTAATTATATGTTACCTATGGAAAAGCAGTACTCTCAAATATAGTGTATGTGACTATTTTTACAATTTTTTATATATAGACTGATTTTTCATATATTATTTTATTACATTTTACAAACTAAAACAAACTAACATTTTCAAAATAAAAACTATATAAAATCATATTTTATATAATTTGTTTTTGGCACGTACATAATATATTTCAAACTTTATAGCAAGCTTAGTTTATGAAATCAACCCCGCACGTATGTACGGGTCTGAATCTAGTATCTATAAAAAGAGTTAGCCAAACTGCAATTCTTGATAAAATAAAATATTAGTGTTTCATATTATATAATTGAGAAGCTTAAGTATGAAGATATCTAAATAGTTAAGCTTCTTTTGAATGAATGTAAAACTTATTCAACCAAAAAACTCTTTGTTACAAAATATGCATACTTAGATCAAACTTTTATTTGAAATGTTTTTTTAAAAGTTTTAGACAAGAATTACATAATGTTTAAATCTCTCAAAACAAAGTTGTTCATGCATGTATCTAATAATTCAATTACAAAATGAGAAAACCTATGTGAAGTATTAAAAAAAATCAATGTCAAAAATATATTTTTCAAAATTTCACAATTACAAAAAAACCAAAGATAAATAAAAAAAGAACAAATTAGTAGCACAATTGTATAAAAAACGGTAAGCCATAACGCCGCGCATAGCGCAGATATTCATTTAGTACATTTTAAGACAAGGACTTGCGATTAAAATCAAACCCAAAAGGTTAGTGCAACTTTTTATGATTTACATGGGTTAACAAAAAAAATTCATCCACCCATTAATTAATGATATTTATACCCCTAATTATCGCCTTGCTAACTCTAGCCTCTAGATAAATCTTCTTTTGCTTTTTGTTACTTTTAATTGTGATCATACGATTCATTTTTTAGTTATAGTTTTGCTTGTGACATACAAAGTCTAAAACTGTTAATTATTGCATTTTCGCCATGAAATAACAAATAACTAATCAGTCTGTTTTTTTTTGGAAAAAAATATTTTTGAGGATGAAACAGTGATAACAAAATATTTCAAGCTATAAGTGATCGTAGAATACAATTATAGAATATTTGGATGGCTTATTGGCTATTCTTTTAGTATATTTATTTTACCCCATTAAAAATATTTCTGACTCACACAAGGACTTCCAATGAAATAGAATCACTCTAATAACCAACATAGTTATCCTCTTCGGTGTCTTCTGAGATTTGAACATCAGATCCACTTGGAAGCATAAGTATAAACCTTCGAAGTACTGTAGTCTCTGTCTTCATTGACCACCTTTGAACCATATGTATATACATAAGTAAAAATAAAACTTTGACTAAATATAAAACTAAATTGAATGTCCAAATGACTAAGTGATAAAAATGAACCTGTATCTAGACAAATGATGGATAAAAATGGCCATCTGCAGCTTAACGAACTCAGCTCCTACACATAATCTAGAACCAGAGCCAAAGGGAACGAATGTCTTGGATACGTTCACACTCAAATCTTTTCCCTGATAAATTTAATAAATAATGTCAGTATTTGTTAAAAATCCTGTTAAAATAGATAAGATCAAATAAAATCACCTTCCAACGCCATGGATTAAATACTGAAGGGTCATCATACTTTTCTGGATTGAAATGGACATAAGGATAACCCATGAAGATCCAACCAGCTGGAATTGTATAATCACCAAATTAGTACTCACGATCAATTATCCTAAGCACCGTTGGTGCTGTGCTTGTGATCCTTAGCGACTCAGTTATCACCTAAACCAAAACGTATTATTCAAAGAATCAAAACTAATAGAATATATATGACAAAATTGCCCTTTATAATATATCAATAACATACATTCTAATTGATTTAATTTGAATGGTGATCTACAACAGCAATACTGACACAGTAGTACTAGACTACACAACTCATATTGTTTATTATTTACCAATGTATTATACTTTATATAGATATTTAAGTTTTATTTATTCAATTTAAACTCACGCTTTGTTTAAGTCGAATGTAAGAGCAGCAAGTTGGCTTTTTTTTTTTTTTTTTGAGAAAATGACTTTTCAAATAATATACTGGAGATATTTGAATCCTTGTTATAATATTTGATTTTGTTGGATACTCACCATCTGGGTGAAAGTCATAGATTTGTAATCTTCCCATGTTAGGCCAGCCTTCTCCTTCTTCTCAATCTTACTTCGGACTATTCCTTCATGTTCTCTCTTCAACTCTTGCCTGACTTTAGGGTTATCGCTTATTAGTTTTATTGTAGCCGCTAAGACCCCTGGTGTTGTTTCGTTAGCAATCACAAATAAAGTAAATATGTAGTCGATCGCTTTCTCTACGCTGATAGTGTCCGCTCGTCCATCCATTTCCCCAAAGATGATCTTGAAAACCTCCCCAAACTCCTCTCCTGATGCTCTTTTCTTAAGTATTGTACCTTCATCATCCGATTTTTCGCCTGTCACATAAGACACATGCCTAGTTCAAGAAAAGTGAAGGCACTTGGTGTATGGGGGGTTTTATGTTATCCAAAATGTTATTGACTTTTTTTTCAGCTATGTTTCTAATAAAATTATATAAGGACGTCGTGTATTTTCTTAAAAAGATGCTTATGGACATTAAAAAAATTATTTGATTTGAAAAAACCATTACCTCTATTGTTTTCCCCCAAACCCTATGAGAACAGAGTGCTATTAAGGTTAAATGATCTAAAAAAACGCACCTTAACCATTCGATAGGCACCAGTCCCTGGAACGTTCCAAGAAAATCGAAACCATTCCCTAGGAAAATATGTCCAACAAAGTGTGAGTTCTTTTGCCGCCTCTGGTTCCATGTCGCCCAGTACTTTCTTCGCAAGACATTCAACAATAATCTGTAACGTGATATGTCGTTGGTAAAATGATCCATTAAAGTAAGGAAAAATGATTGCCAGCTACTTAAAATATAGACCAACACATGACCACATATACAAACAATATAAATATCTTGCTAACTTAACTACATGAACTATTGTCATTATATAAGGACATCCATAAACAAATATAGGTTATGTGTACAACATCATAAACATTCAATTCCGGTATTTGGTTGGCCGGCATCCGGCGTTGACCAATGTTTACCGACGTTGACCAGTGTTAACCGGCGTTGACCAGAAAAAAATATTTTAAAAATAATATTTTTTTTGCTTTTATGTATTTTTGATAAATAAATAAAAAAATATAAATAATTTGTATAATTTGTAAAAACAAAATATAACAACAAAAAAATGCTAGAAATTATATTCCAAAAAAATTATAAATTTTATGACAAACGAAATTTGTGGTACCTAGTAACTAATTTTGTTAATACATAAAATATACCAAAATAATATAATAAAACTATACCATCAAAATTTTATGTGTTGTAGATATTTACATAAAAATATAACAAACATATACATTTTTCCTTTAAAAATCATTTTTTATTTTGTATTTTCAAAGGTGGGGGTTTTAAATATTTTTTTTCTTTTTACTTATTTATAAGATTATGTCATTTGAAATATATCCTGCAAACTATTTCTTTGATTTTAAAAAACCAACCTTTGATTTTACAAAATCAACTTTTGTTTTTAAATTATCTACTAGATATATGTCTTTCATGTAAATAAATAGAATTTTTATTATTTTCTTCCTTTCTTTTTCTTATTAAAAACAAAGAAATAGTTGGCAATGTCTTGAATATATTTCAAATGACATAATCTTATATATAATTAAAAAGAAACAAAATATTTAAAACCCCACCTTTGAAAATACAAAATAAAATATGATTTTCAAAGGAAAAGATATATATCTTTTATAGTTTTATGAAAAAAATCTACTACACATAAAATTTTTGGTGGTATAGTTTTATTATATTATTTTGGTATATTTTCTGTATTAACAAAATTAGTTACTAGATATACCAAAAATTTTGTTTGTCATATAGTTTTTAATTTTTTAATATTTTTTTGGCATATAACTTTTTGTTGTTATTTTTTTGTAAATTATACTAATCATTTATCTTTTTTATTTATTTATCTAAAATACATAAAACCAAAAAAAATATTTTTAGGAAAAAAGAAAAAAAATTAAATATTTTTTCTGGTCAATGCCAGTCAACACTAGTCAACGCCAGTCAACACTAGTCAACGCCGGTTAATACTGGTCAACGTCGGTCAACACTGGTCAACGCCGGATTCTAGGCAACTAAATACCGGAGTTGAATGTTTATGGTGTTGTATACATGACCTATGTTTGTTTATGGATATTCTTATGTGATGACAATAGTTCACGTAGTTAAAAAGACATTTATATTTTTTGTATGTGTGATCATGTGTTGGCCTATAGTTCAAGTAGCTGACAATCATTTTTCCTTAAAGTAACTGAGTAAAAACTTAGAACGTAATCGTGTTGATGAGTTACAAACACTGTAAAATGGATGACACTTGTACCTTGCTTGACGTTTCTTTAGTGTCAAGACTGCCGTTCCTAGCACCTTCTTCCATGTGTGTGCGAGACAATAAATCAATGTCTTGAATCATCCTTAGTTTCAAACCTTGTGAACCTAAAAACTGGTTTGTCAAGCTGCGGGCATGTTTGTGCGTCTCCAAATTCACAAACAAGTTGTTTTCCCCAAATAGCCGCTTTAAGCTCTTTGGCATACCAGGAATATTATTCGTCTTTGCTATCTCCATATTTACTCCAATATCAGTCGAGATTATAACTTTTCCTCCAAATAAACTTGTCCGAAAAAGTGGCCCATGTCTAGTTTGTTTTCATTAGGAAATTAGGAAATAGTAATTAAGACTCCGTAATTGACTTTGCTAGGAGTAATTAATTTAGAGAATTTTTTTTCATCTTGAGAAGTATAAAATTGATATACGTTTGGTATTATCTAAAATTTGTTATTCTATATTAATGTTTTAAATTTAAGCAAAGAACGTTAATATAGTCGTCTCTTAATATATTTCAGTAATAAGTGAGTTTATAGCCAGTTGATGCCACCCAACAAAAAGTTTATATATTGAGGTTTATGTGCTATAGAATTTGACTTATGTTGGATCGTAGGGGTCATATATATAGTTATTAAGTTAATTACGACAAATAAAACATGAATAACCTGAGTACTTTCTTCTTCACGACAGCTGGTAACTGAATAGCTTCATGAGGCTTCATGAACTCAAAAGTCTCTCCGATGATTGGGAAACCCATTGATCCTGGAGGTAGTTTTCCATTACTCTTCGGGTTTCTCCGCTGATAGATCCACTGACACAGCTTCACCACTATGAGTGAAACTACCACAGCCCACAACTCATAAACCTCTACCATGTTAAGTTTTATCTTCTTTTTTTTTTTTTTTTTTTTAAATATTTTGGTTATGATGTTGGTTTTAGGATATTTGAGGGAGGAGGCTCTGCTCTCTCTTAATATATATACTAGTTCTTCCTTTTAGATGTACTCTATATTTAAGAGAACGTGGCTTGTTAGAGAGGATGACATTTGTACCCATAAGACTATCTACGTTGGTTTGTTGTTTACAACACCCACTCTTTTATTTTTCACACTCCACATCATCTTCTCTTTCTTCCACATCATAATTCAATACCTATATCACTTTTATTCTCTACAATAGTTTGTTTAATAAAATTACAATATCATACCCTACCACTATTATTATTTTATATTTTCATTTTATTTTTACGTATGTTTTTGTGATTACATATTATTAGTCACAGTTAATATCAAATGAAAATTAACAGTCATTGTAAAACAGTTTTGAGTTTGAATTAATTTTACATTCATTTAAAAAAAACAAATGAAACTAAAATAAGTAAATATTAAATAAATTTACAAAACAAGAAAAATAAGATTTTTTTATATCCAAATTAAGTGAATCAAGTCTCTATTTATAGAAGATGAAAAATAATAAATTTTGTTATTAAAATGTTTAAATAAAATTTCATATTCTATGAAATAATAGATCTCAAATAATTGGGTTGGATAAAAAATATCTGAAACTTCATCATCCAATAGAAATAAAACACATATGTTTATATATATATATATATATATATATTATTATATACTTTAAAAAATAATCCACTTATTATTTGCCACGTGGCGACTAAGACCCACATTTTTGTGTTTCAACGAGGTTGAATCTTTTCAATAATGTTGTCTCCATTATAGTTATTCGACAGTTGAATAAATTATTCAACAGTTTAAAAAGTGACCATTGTAACTAGTCTAGGATGACAATCTTAAATGAATATTGGATTTTCAGATACATAACGGTACTAAAAATCACATAATTCCCTTAAATAAAATAGATTAAGTCTAATTGCCATTTCTCTTAATCATCTTCAATATTCTTATTTGACCAATTCGCTCTATATTTTGATCAAGTTGACAATAGTAAAAAGATTACTCTTTTCTCAACTAGTCTGAAAGAAAACTCGTACAACTAGATTCATTCCCTTTTATTTTATGGAAATTTATATTTTGCAAAAAGATAAGTACAGTATGGAGTTTGTCTCTGCTCCTAGCGTCCTACTGTTAGCTTAATATTATTGACATGCAATGACCACTTTTTAATAGTGGTGTATGGAGAATTGTGAGTAGGCATGGGCATAAAATTCGAAAAACTAAACCGAAAACTGAACCAGAAAAACCAATTCTGAAACCAAATCGAATAATCAAAAAATTCAAATACATTAGAAATGTTTTATCTGAGTTATTTTATAACGAACAAAAAACTGAACGATATTCATCAAAACCATTAATTATAATATTATATCCAAATAATAAAATATTCAAAATAACTAAAATATCTACAAATTATTAATTAATTATATTTGTCAAATTGTACAATTTATATTATAACTAAATATATATTTTCAACTTTTTCCAAAGCCCAACATTTATTCGAACAGAATAGTCATCAACATTTATGTTCGTTGGTAGAAAAGCCTAGGACACTTTAGCGAGAGAAAGTAGGATCAACGATTCTCCTTTTATTGTCTCTCGGTTCTTATCAAATGTATTTGATTTATTAATTGTACGTACTGAAATTTATTTTTTCCTTTTTGGACATATATAAAACTGAATTTTCATATCAGGAGTTTTAGGTTTTTTTCTTAAATTTTCAACTTGTAAGATACAAAAATTGAGTAATAATAAATTAATAACTAATAAGAATCTCAACAATGCCGGTGGGTATGGGTTAAGAAGTGCTCTGGCCTGTAAAAGAACTCCCATGGGGGAGTGAAATAGAACATTAAAACCGTAAGCTCTCGATTATTCAGTCTAATACGATTCAACATGCTTTTGAGCCATACAACTAAAGCCGATGAATATCTTATATAACATGAGAAGGTTTGGTCTAATTTTTACTCACATTGCGACATTTGGCATTCTCTTTTAGTGAGATCTGTTATCTTTTATTTCTATTTTATTTTTTTTTATTATTTTCTTAAAACAAATTTCTATCAATCTTAATTCTAAATAATCATACTTTTCTTGTCTAGTTGGTACATAGCTTTTCCTTTCATATCAATACATATATCAACATATAATCGATTTGTCAAGAGCATTTCAGAATTGTTATCATGTTCAACTATATATATAAAAAAGGATTTTCATATATGTTGAATTTTCCTGATTTTCTATCTATTTATTTCATTAGACAATTGTAAGTGACATATTTAAAATAGTATTAATTAAATCATTAAGTTTGATTATTTCTTATATGGAACATATATTGAATTTTATATTTAATATCATATTGTGGGTCACAAATTGTTTTCACCATGCATTAAAGAGAGATGTGTCAAGAGGAAAACAGATCGTCATGTTTCTTGATTATGATGGTACTCTTCTCCAATCCACAATGATCCAAACAGAGCTTTGATGTCTAGCAAGGGGTCCTTATAATTAATCAAGATATATTGAATTTTTTTCTCCATAGTCAAGATATATTTCATGTGTTCTGTGTTTCACATATGAGAAAAAGAGTGAAAAACATGTCCAAGTCTTTTCCAACTTTTATAGTTACGTATACGCATTTTATTTTTGGTAAAATAGTTACAAATTGTCAAGGTACAATTTGTAAAATAATGTTGTTTTCCATTTTCTTAACCAAATTTGTTAACTACCAAATTACAATTTGAGATGTTATTTATTATTTTTATTTTTGTAGATTTATAGCTTTTAGTGAAGCTAGCAGAACTGTATTATATAGAAGCCATGGTATGGAATCAATGGATATTAAAGGCTCAGCTAAAGTCTTTTCAAGATACAAGATGGTAGATTCTTAAAAAAATGATTAACTAAATTTTAATCTGAATTCCTTTATTTACTTTTAATCAAAATTTTGTTCTCTTTTTCTTAACCAAGTTTGTTAACGGCCAAATTACAATTTGATATATTATTTATTATTTTATTTTTGTAGATTTATAGCTTAGTGAAGCTAGCAGAACTGTATTATATAGAAGCCATGGAATGAAATCAATGGATATTAAAGGCTCAGCTAAAATCTTCTCAAGATACAAGAAGGTAGATTCTTAAAAAAAATTGATTGACTAAATTTCAATCTGAATTCCTTTATTTACTTTTTAATCGAAATTTACTCTTGGTTATTATATATGTAGACATTGTTTCAACTTTCTTGAGGATTAGTTAAATGACTTTATTTTAGGTTTATGTATTTGTTTTAACATCTTATCGAGAAAGGGGCCAAGCCAGTTCCGGAGGACAAGCAAACTAAACAACCTTAAACCACAAATTTATTTTATGTTTTAAGGCCATCAAATAATAGGTATATTTTAATAGTCACAATATTTTTTCCTCACTAAAATCTACTCCATCCATTCCTTATTAATCCAATTTCTAGAGAAAAAAGTTGCACAAAAAGAACAATTTTTAGTATCCTATATTTTTTTAATAACTAATTAATGACAAATTGTAAACTTAAAAAAGAACTGAATATTATTGGTTGAAATTTGTAGAAATTTGTTAGTCACAAAAAAAATAATGCAATTAAAATCAGTTTTTAATATGTTTTCTTAATATGTGTGAAAATTCTAAAATATGAATTAATGGAACAGAGGGGGTATTGTCTAACATAACCATTTAATACAGTCCCACATAATTTTTACACTACTGTATTGTTTAAAATTTTCAATGATAAATAGAAAGAAGGTCAGATTTTTATGATTTGTGGCAACATTTTTCATTTTGTTGGTTGAAAGGGATTTTGCTTCATATTACAATATTGGCCAGGCTAGATTGTGGAGAATTACTATCCATGAAGATGGAGGCATATTAAAGGCACTTCAAACGTTTGGACCGAGCAAAATAAAAGTTAATTATATGAGGTAAAGTGAGTCGTAAAAAAGCAAGCAATGGAAAAATGGTAGATCAATATTCCATAGTATAAAAATTTATAAAAGGCAAATGTTTTATTTACGAAATCATTTCAATAAAGTTGAGGCAAGTTAATTCAAGAGTGATGGAGAGATAATGCTTAGTATGATAATGTTTAATATGTTTAGTATTTGGAGCTTGGAGTTTAGATTTTAGAATTTTTAGTTATTTTGTATATAGATAAGGGTATTATTGAAAATGGATTATTTGTTAAGGAAATTTAATATATAGATCACCATTAATACCATTAAGCTGGGTTAGGATGGATCTTCCTCAAACAACTGCCCAGATCTGAAATTTCGGGCTGATCCGTGGCACACAATGTTCACTCACCTCTACTCGCTGAAGCACTTGCCCTTCTCTATGCCGTCAAACAAGCACTTGATCTGGGTTACCAATATATTTCTTTTGCTTCAGATTCGCAACAGCTAATCAAAGCACTCAATTATGAGCCCCATTCAAAGGAGCTCCACGGGATTCTCCATGATATCCTCCTCTTATCTCTCAATTTTACCGCATGTGATTTTCGTTTTGTTAACAGAGAGATGAACAAAAGAGCCGAGGTAGCTAAATCGGCTTTATGTCTACAGATGTTGTACCAAACTTTATTTAATGAAAAGTAGAAGCTCTTTGACAAAAAGAAAAAAGAACACCATTAAGTTATCTTTCAAAGTAATTATATTAAGTAAGGTCTTACAATTTTCCTTTTAGACTACTTATCAGTTTTTTTCCCAACAACAAAAATGTAAATAAATATAATTTATCTTAATTAATTAACAAAAAGACCAAATTAAATTGATTATGCGGTAACTAAAACAATGTTCCTATTACTATAGTAACATATTGGTTAAATATTTCAATAATGCTGTATTAATCACAAATATTTAGTAATGTGTACTTTAACTTTTCTCTCTATCTCAAAATAACTCTTCTAAACATCATATAACAAATATATTAAAATATTATAGTTAAACAGTAATATTATGAAAATTAAATTCCAAGACATATATTAACAATTACAATTTCATATAAAATTAAATAGAAACTTCATTTTTCATTTCAAATCAATATTGCGTACATAACTCACGCATCGTGAAACGACCCGACCCGTTTTTTAATAAATAATAATAATAATAATAATAATAATAATAATAATAATAATAATAGTAATAGTAATAGTAATAGTAATAGTAATAATAATAATAATAATAATAATAAAAAAAAAAAAAAAAAAAATAATAATAATAATAATAATAATAATAATAATAATAATAATAATAATAATAATAATAATAATCTACAATTAGTGGTCTCATATCCACTAGCCACCTAACCACAATCACAACCAACAGCAGAAATAACAATACCAATAACCAATAAATATCCAATAATAAATAACCATTATTCAAAACATAACTATTCCAATAACCAAACAACAAGAAACATAGAACCAGCAACCTAGCAACGTTCTAACGATCCAACTCTAGCAACCTAGCAATGTCAGACAACAACCAAGCGAGTCCCTAGAACATCCTCCTCTTCGTTGCCTTGATTCCACGATCACACTTTGTGTTTATCTGCACCACAAACACATATTGAGATGCATGAGTATTTGATAAACACTCAATGAGGCAATCCTCCCATCTACTGGGCTATACACACAAGCAACTGTGATACCAATGTCCAAAACAATTAACAAACAAACATATAACCAGGGAAAACAAACATCATCTCGCTGGAAGGGAGGTGTCGACCGACACCAGCCGAGTGTCGATCGACACTGGCTCGTGGTGTCGACCGACACTACCCCACAGTGTCGATCGATGCTGCTTTTCTGGTGTCGACCGATATACCTCTGCAACCGCGATCCGCTCGAAACCGAGAGTCGAATCTCGCTCCCAAATTCCACCAAATCGCCCAAAACTCAAACCCAAAGCCAAATACATCCGTAGGAACCTGTAGCAACCAATCAAAAAAACACACAAAAACATCAACAAACAAGAAAGAACAAGGAATCACAGGCTTAGATCAGCAATGGTCATGCACTCACCTCTTTGCAGGAAGATTCAGACCAAAAGCAACGAATCCAACCCTCCTAGCAACCTTCTAGCTCCTCCTTAGCCTCAAATCTCCTAAGAACAACCAACAATCTTCTCAAAAATCACCAAAATCTCAAGAACAAGGTTTTTCTCTCTTTTCTCCCAAAAACAAGAGAACGGCGATAAACACAACTTGCTAAAACCCTTTTCTCGACAAACCACTTGAATAACTCGGTTTAATGGTTTTTCCTAAACCAAACCGGTCCAAATCGATAATTAAATCGAACTGGTCGAACAAGAAAACAATGGTGTTGATCGACACTACCCCTGGTGTCGATTGACACCCATCCCCAAAATGCATAGTTTTGGTTCATGTATGTTACAATTCTCCCCCACCAACATAGATTCGTCCTCGAATCTCGAACAACCATCAGCCAAGGCTCCCGTGCAACTGTCTCCACAGCCCGCACTCCTTCGACCGATCTAGCTACATCCTTCTTAATCCCAACCTAGTGATAGTACCTCTTGAGGTCACAGGACATCTTAGTCGCTCCTGGATGAATAGAGAACTTGCTCGCATGAGCCTCCCTCAAGATCTCCTGTCAAAACTCCTCATCCTTGGGCACACAAATCCGCCTGTGCACCAAAATAGTACCATTAGCCGAAACCTAATACTCATAATCCACATCCTTTGACGCATTCACCAGCCCCAAATCCTTCTCTTATGCCAACCGCACTCTGCTTAGAAGATCTGCTCTATCAGCCGCCTCCAAACCCAACGGCTCCTGCAAAACCGCACACAAACTCAACGCACTGATCTCTCCTATCCGAGACTCCATAACCTGCTCCTGAGCCGAAGCTGCCCTCTTATGACTCAGAGCATCTGCAACCAAGTTAGCCTTACCGGGGTGATAGGCTATCTACAAATCATAATCCGCCACCAGCTCCATCCACCGCCTCAGCCTCAATTTCAGCTTGGGCTGAGTGAATATGTACTTCAGGCTCTTATGATCTGTAAACACTTGTACATTTGCACCATAAAGATAAGATCTCCAAATCTTCAGGGCAAAAACTACAGCAGCCATCTCCAAATCATGAGTAGGATAGTTGTCCTCATGCTTCCACAACTGTCGTGAAGCATAGGCAATCACCTTCCCATGCTGCATCAACACACACTCCAAACCAACTATGGATGCATCTGTATAAACCACATAGGGTTCTCCCTGCTCAGGCAAAGCCAACACTGGTATAGTAGTCAAACGGAACATCCTTCCCTGTCAACTTAGTCATAGGGCGTGCCTTGCTTGCAAAGCCCTGCACGAACCTCCTGTAGTAACCTGCCAAACCAAGGAAACTCCTGATCTTTGTGGCATTCTGCAGTCTAGGCCAATACTTAATAGCCTGAATCTTCTCCGGATCTATAGAAACCCCCTCTGCAGAAACAATGTGACCCAGAAAACCCATCTCACGCTGCTAAAAACTGCACTTGCTCAACTTAGCAAATAACTTCTGCTCCCGCAGCTTCTCCAGAACTGCCCTCAAATGCACTGCATGCTCCTCATGACTCTTACAAAATACAAGGATATCGTCGATGAAAATTATGACAGACACGTCCAGAAACTCCTGAAACACGCTGTTCATCAACCTAATAAACGCTGCTGGCGCGTTAGTCAATCCGAACGGCATCACCACAAACTCATAATGCCCATACCTCGTCCTGAAAGCAGTCTTCCTCACATCTGCCTCATCTATCAGGATCTGATGATAACCCGATGCCAGATCTATCTTGGAGAACCAAGTAGCACCTCTCAGCTGATCCAACAACTCATCAATCCTGGGAAGAGGGTACTTGTTCTTCATAGTGACCGGTTCAAACCTCTGTAATCAATACAAATGGAAACTCCCATTCTTCTTCTTAACGAATAATACCGGCGCTCCCCACGTTGAATCACTAGGACGGATGAATCCCTTGCTAAAACAATCCTCCAACTACTTCTTCAGCTCTGCCATCTCTGCTGGAGCCATCCTGTAAGGAGTCTTTGATAACAGCGTCGTCTCCGGTTCCAGTTCAATCATGAAAGGATCAGACCGAGATGATGGTAATCCCTGCAATGACTGAAACACATCCTCAAACTCCTCAACGACCTGAATACCGCTAACCGTAGACTGCCCTACTGACTCTGGCATCGATATAGTAACCAAATAAGCCTCACGGCCCTTTTCGATCATCTTCCCAGCCTGCATGGCTGAGATCACGAGACTCCCCGAAGTCGGTCTAATCCCCCGAAAAACCAACTTCTCTCCTGGACGCTCAAACTCCACTCTACCCTGATGGCAATCCAGATGAACCATATGACGATGCAATCAATCCATCCTGAGAATAACATCATACAACTCCACTGGGCTGATAAGCAAATCCGCTGGCCATGACTCTCCCGCAATCTGAATATCAAATCCCCTAGCTCATCCAATGACCCTAAGAAACTTGCCTCCCACAACTCTGACTACTCCTGTACGCTCTCCGGAATCTCCTCTGATCTCAGCACTCTCTGCACACTTTGGAGTAATGAAGCTATGCGTAGCTCCAGAATCAAACATAACATGAGACTTAAACCCGCCCACCAAAAAGGTCCCTACACAAACCTCATGTGTTGAGAACCTAACAGTTTATCACAGGCAAACATAAAATCTGAACTTACTAAGAACTGACAGCTAGCAACCTTGTGATCTTTGCTCCCACAACCGAAGAACCTCGCACCACTCGGCTTCTGCATAGCCTTCCACCTCCTCTTGGTTCCCTGTGCACGCTTGTCGCCCTTGCTAGAACCTCCATGATGCTGAGCTTTACTAGGCTGAACTGCTGGACTAACCGCCACTGATTGTGCCTGGATGTCACCTTGATATCTGCCGGAGTCTCAACCAGCTCTGTACGTGTAGCATAACTACACCCTCTACAGTGAACCCTCAAATCGTCACTTAGAGCCCTCAAAAACCTCATGATATGAGCCTCCTCAAACTCCATAGCCCGACCCCCATACCTCAGAAGTCGACTGAACTCCAATTCAAGCTCCCGCACTTACCGAGTCCCCTGAGCTAGCTGAAGGAACTACACCTCCAACCTATCTATAGCCTCCCTAGGAAAATACTTGCGGTTGAACTCCAAGATGACATCTCCCTCTGCACCCTCCTAGCAGCCACAGAACTCCACCACAACTGAGCATCCCCAGTAAGATTGTGAACCGCTATATCAACCCAAAACTCCTCAGGACATCTGAGATAGAAGTTACGTTCCACTCTCGTCCTCCCAAAAACTGCTAGGTACCAATATGCTTCATCTCTCTCAGTATGCTCACATAACGAGAATGAACCCCCACATCCGCAGCCACTGGCTGCTGCACCCCTGCCGCCACCGGCGGCACTACTGGTGCCTGAGCCGGTACCACTCCTGGTAACCGCTCCAACAACTGTGTCAGCAAAACTGCAAGATCAACACCAGGGACTCCACCTGCTGGGACTCCCACACCCGGAACACTAGCATCACTGGCCACTGGAGCATCAACACCGCCCCGTCCGGCCACACTCATGGAATCCTCCTGGACACCCTGCGACTCGCCAACACCCTCAGCTGTCACACTCTGGTCCGCAGTCTCACTAACTGCTGGGACTCTGCCTCTACCACGACCACGTCCGCGTCCACGACCAGCAACAACACCCTCTCTAACCATCTGCACTACCATGAACAGAAGGCTAAGCACACAATTAACATAACACAAAAATATAAACTCACCATGGAATCACACTGTAGGCTCGAAGAGGATGTTCTAGGACTCCATGCCACACACAATTGACTAACTCACATAATCAATCAAGACATGCAATCCCAAACATCTACAGCACAAAGCCTAGTGAACCCAAACAAAGAGATTTCGACCATGAGAATGTTGACCAATTGGATTATGAGACTTCTGATTGCCTAAGAGATGATAATTAAATTTTACATTGGTTGTATTGATTTATTTTAATTATCTATGTTTTATGACTTTGAATTTTATTGGATTATAATTTTGCTTTAAATTCAATAATTTTATTTCCTTCAATATAAAATTATTTGTTTTATTACTTTATGTTTAAGACATAAAATTCTTGTCCATTTTAGAAATGGCTGAGGACAAGAACATACTTGTGGTGGATAGTGGATCAAGCCACACAATTTTGAAGGATAAGAGATATTTTGTTAATCTCATTTTGAAAAATGCCAATATTAGCACAATTGCGGGTATAGAAAGCTTAATTGAAGGCTACGGCAAGGCACATATTTTATTACATACTGGCACACATCTTGAAATAAGTGATGCTTTATATTCACCCAGCTCAAAAAGAAGCTTATTGAGTTTTAAAGACATTCGTTTGAATGGTCTACATGTTGAAACTAAGGGTGAAGGAAACCAAGAGTTCCTATATATTACTGAAATCACCCAAGGCCATAAGAAGGTCCTAGAGACTATACCCGCATTATCCACTGGTCTTTACCATGCTAAGATTAATATGATAGAGGCTAATTTGGCAATGAATAAGATGTTCAATGAACAATTCACTTTATGGCATGATCGGCTTGGCCATCCGGGTTCGAACATGATGCGTAAGCTAATTATGAATTCAAATGGGCACACTATAAAAGAGAGAAGAGTTATTCCTAAGAATCTCACGTGTGTAGCATGTGTAAAAGGAAAACTCATTATAAGGCCATCACCAGTGAAAGTCACTAAAGAGACTTTAAACTTTCTGGGAAGGATACAAGGAGATATATGTGGACCAATACACCCACCTTGTGGGACGTTTAGATATTTTATGGTCCTTATTGATGCATCGACTAGATGGTCACATGTTTGCTTATTATCAACTAGAAACCTTGCGTTTGCTAGATTGCTGGCCCAGATCATACGTCTGCGGGTCCACTTTCCAGATTTCAGATCATACGTCTGCGGGTTCTCGAGAACAATACTACATAAGGCTAAACAAATCCCTTTATGGACTGAAACAAAGTGGGCGTACGTGGTACAATAGATTGAGTGAGTACCTATCCAAAGAGGGCTATAAGAATGATCCCATCAGTCCATGTATTTTTATAAAGAAATTTGCAAACAAAGGATTTGTAATCATAGCAATATATGTGGATGATTTGAATATCCTAGGAACCTCCTGGAAATAGTCCAAACAGTTGAATATCTCAAGAAAGAATTTGAAATGAAAGACCTAGGTAAGACTAAGTTTTGTTTTGGATTGCAGCTTGAGTACATAAATGATGGAATCCTTGTGCATCAAATGACATATACTGAAAAGGTACTCAAGAGATTCAATATGGACCAGGCTCACCCATTGCCTAGCCCAATGGTTGTGAGAAGCCTAAATTTGGACAGTGATCCATTCGGTCCAAAGAAGGACGATGAACAAATTCTCGGTCCTGAAGTGCCATACCTCATTGCTATAGGAGCTTTAATGTTTTTAGCTAGCCACACTAGACCAGACATTTGTTTTGCCGTGAACCTCCTAGCAAGATTTAGTTCTTGTCTGACCCAAAGGCACTGGAACGGTATCAAACACATATTGCATTACCTACAAGGAACGTTGGATTTGGGTTTATTTTATACTAACCATAACAAAGAAGGTTTAGGTTGTTTTGCTGATGCAGGTTATCTATCGGATCCACATAATGCTAGGTCTCAAACCGGCTATGTGTTTACAAACGGTGGTACAGCAATTTCTTGGCGTTCAATGAAGCAGACCATTGCGGCCACATCATCTAATCATGCAGAGATTTTAGCCATGCATGAAGCCAGTCGTGAGTGTGTTTGGTTGAGGTCGATGACTCAACATATCCGATCAGATTGTGGAATGGCCGACGACAAGGAACCGACCATCCTGTATGAGGACAATACCGCCTTGATCGCATAGCTCAAGGAAGGATACATTAAGGGAGATCGGACGAAGCACATATTACCTAAGTTTTTCTTCACACATGAACTACAAAAGGCCGGAGAAGTTCAAGTGGTGCAAGTTCCATCATGTGACAATTCAGCCGATCTCTTCACCAAGTCATTACCGACATCAACATTCAAGAAGCTCATGCACCAGATTGGGATGCGGAGACTCAAGGACTTTTAGTAATGCTTAGAACAGGGGGAGTAATATGTGTTGTGCTCTTTTTCTTTCACCATGGTTTTGTCCCACTGGGTTTTCCTGGTAAGGTTTTAATGAGGCAGCATCCCCAAGCGTATTATGGTGATCTCTTAGCATCTGCACAGTTATGTCATCCAAGAAGGAGTGTTGTAAATCACTAAGGATGGATCTCCATAACCGGCCCATATACATGTCCAAGTCCACAAGGCCCATCGGGCACCTTCGCTTATTCTAAGTCGGTTTAGGAATCCTATTGTTTTAGGGCTTTGTCCATTACTATATATATGTACTCTTACCAATTGAATCAATAAAAATACAACCTCTAATTTCTTTACTTTCACAACATTAACTAATAATTAACGAGTGAAAAACTTAAATTATATTATTGGGGTTTCTGAAAACGATTATCAAAGTGTTCATTATATGGCAATTTTACCTTCCATCTACTAAATATATAAATTAAATATACAAAGTAAAAATATATATATATGGTATATAACCATCATACATATTTTCTAAAATGTTTCATATCATATATATTATATTTAAAAATTTTAAAATATAGACTAGGACTTTCTTTATATTATTTAGGTGCAAACGGTTGCACAATTGAACAGATTGAAGGGGTTAAAAAAATTATTCAACCAATTTTCACAATTTGCATTGAAAAGATTGAAGAAATTGAAAAAAAAAATATTCAATTTAAAAGGTTAAAAAATAAACTAATTATACAGCAAAAATGTTCAATTTCTTCATCTATTTTTTTTAGATGAATGAATTGAATATTATTCAGCCCAATTTCATTCAATTTAATATTTCAACCCTCTTATTCAACTTAATATTTTTAATTTATTTATTTTAAGCAACTATTTGAGTGTATATCTATTTCTTTTTTTCATATAATTAACATATAGTTTATGTCACCCGAAAGTGATGTCTTTGAACTTGTGAGCGTATTTATTGTTGTTGAAACTTTTGTTGAAGATGCTCTAACCTTTTGATTGGCTGTCGAATTTTGTATTCTTTTAAATAGTTTTTGACTAATTCAATACTTCTGTTGTTGTATATCAATACCGTTTTCCTCAAAATTGTGAACCCATATCATATTACTTTTCGATTTTTAACTTTTTTTTTTGTTATAGACATTCTTTTAGATTACATAGCAAAACGTATTAAAGCCTATTGATTTGGCTGAAAACAGTTATAAACCAAGACTCGTAAGTCGTAATATATCTTTATGCTGCTACTTGAACTATTTATACTTATCACCACGCTAGTCGCGAGAGAGATCAAAATGGACAAGATTAGATTAAGAACCTGAGTCTGAGTGTAAAATTATATTTAGCCAAAAAATGAGATTTGACAAGATTTTGCATATATAGATATATCTATTATTTTACAACAACAACAAAATAAAATAAAAGATGTTTTTACCCACGTTTGTTGATAAATTTTATGTGAGCATGGTGCATCATGTAGAACTGTTCGTTGTGGATATTTGTAGTGCGGAGAATATAAAAAATATGGAATTTTGACGGGAAAAAAAAAAGGAAAGTAATGAATAGTTTTGATATACAAGAAATTTCCGAGTCCTTGTTTTGACTCTTTCTTTTTCTCAATCAGGCCTTTAAGCAACTTTGTTGCCCACTTCCGTGCCTATAGTGTTTGTTAAGGTGTAGAAGCTTGAGTCGGCTTACCCGAGAAAGAAAACATGTTCGTTTTCATCCGTGACGAAGACTTGCTTTCTTATACCATTCTTAATCCCCGGTCTTGATCTAAAAATGACTCTAATTAGTGACTTCTCAATGTATGTGTGATGTCTAACTTCGAGTAAAGCTAAAAAGGTCTTTCTTGCAGGCCTTTTATAGGAAGACATAGTAAAGAAGCGTGATCGTTACCATACTTTTACTAGTTCAGACTTCATAACTTGGAAACCTAATCTCGTTGAGATCTATTGTCCTGGATCCTACTAAAATCAAACAATTTCCAAGCATTTATTCAAAGTACAAACAAAACTTTGATTACTATTTTTTATAACCTGCCCTGCCCACTAATACTTGTCCTCTGGATTTTGGAATTTGTTCTTACGATTGTACAATTACTTGACGCATATGTTTTACTTGATGCCGCATGTATTAGTAAACATGAATATCCAACCCAAAATCAATTGGCAATGAGTGGAGGAATCCATGTACTATTTATATTACTCCACAAATCTTATTTTTCTCGATGTGGAATATTGTCTAATACACCCCCTCCCTCACGCTCAGGATTGGACATCTGTAGCGTGAAGTTTGTGGGACTGGACATCCACAAGTGAACTCACAATCGAGTGAAATTTTTTAATCTACAACTAAACATATCACTTATATGGGCCACATAGGTGGAAAACCATTTCTTTGTGGGAAAATGTTTGTTGGGCCAAACCATAGATTCTGATACCATATTAGTAAACATAGATATCCAACCTAAAACCAATTAGCAATGAGTGAAAGGATCGATGTACTATTTATATTGCCCCACAAATCTTATTTCTCTCAATGTGTGATATTGTCTAATAGCATGCCTTACTTGTTGTGAAAGTAGGCGTGGGCTTCTCGTCTTTTTGCTTACGTTGAACCCTCTCGTCTTGTCTTGTTTTTTTTTCTTTTTTTTTTTCCTTTTTCTTTTTCTTAACTCAGATTGAACCCTAGCTCTGATTCTCTTCCAATTTATTATTCTTTTCTTCTTCCAATTTTTGCTTGCCTTAAAACTACTTCACTTTATGAAATAACATAGTCAATATGCAAGATTATTCTATGACCTTGATATTTTAAAATTGTTAGCTTATGCATTTTGCCACTTCAGTCCTTTTCAAATCCATGTTTTTGCTTGATCACTGATGTGTTTGTAAGGTATATAGCATGCTTAACATTTGTTTTGAAAAATTATTGTGTTTCCAAATTCCAATTATGTACGCTTAATTATATCATAGTTCATGATTTAAGGTACTTCATAGTTTTCGGGAAGTCTTCAATTCAAAGTCTGATAGTTGCATTAAATCGTGATTATATATAAACTAGTTAAAATGTTGTTCGAATATATATATTTAAACTATCAAAATTGGGGACTTAACACAACAATTACAAAGCTTTAGTTGTGCTTGAAGCAGGAGGCTAATTTAGCTTACTTGCTATGGAGCAAGAGAAAGAAGCTTATGCGCGATGGGACCATGTCTCTGCACTTGAGGAGAAATTTTTGAAACAAAGGTCAAAGTTGCACTGGCTCCGTGTGGGGGATCGAAACAATAAGGCTTTTCATCAAGTTGTGGCTACTCGGGAGGCTGTGAATACGATGCGGGAGATTGTAGCTCAGGATGGGCGACTGCTAAAGACCACAAAGGATATTAAAGCGCAGGCGGAGACTTTTTTCCAATCTTTTCTACAATCTATACCTGCTGACTA
Source organism: Camelina sativa (assembly GCF_030686135.1). Taxonomy (NCBI): domain Eukaryota; kingdom Viridiplantae; phylum Streptophyta; class Magnoliopsida; order Brassicales; family Brassicaceae; genus Camelina; species Camelina sativa. The sequence continues at coordinate 15,763,576 of NC_141890.1, forward strand.
TGAGGGGATGTCAGTGGGTTGTCTTGCCGATTTGTTGTCGTTCCGTTGTTCTGTGGAAGATTGTAGCTGGCTCACTATGGTGGTCACGGGGAGGAGATCAAAAAGATCTTCTTTGCAATGCCAAGGGATAAGTCGCCGGGTCCGAATGGCTATACAGCTGAGTTCTATAAGGCAGTTTGGGATACTATTGGTTTGGAGTTTGTTGTTGCGGTTCAGTCTTTTTTTACTAAAAGTTTTCTACCAAAGGGACTCAATTCCACGATACTAGCACTAATACCGAAGAAAAAGGATGCCAAGGCGATGCGAGATTATCGACCGATCTCCTGTTGTAATGTTCTTTACAAAGTTATCTCGAAGGTGATTGCCAACAGACTCAAGCGTATTTTGCCTAAATTTATTGTCGGGAACCAATCAGCGTTTGTGGCGGATCGATTGCTTATTGAAAACGTTCTTCTTGCGACAAAGATGGTGAAGGACTATCATAAAGATACTATTTCCACGAGGTGTGCGATGAAAGTGGATATTTTAAAAGCATTTGATTCAGTCCAGTGGTCCTTCCTGTTCAATGTTTTAAGCACTCTGCAATTCCCTCCTGTATTTATCCATTGGATCTCGTTATGTGTCACTACGGCTTCTTTATCGGTTCAGGTGAATGGAGAGCTTGCGAGTTATTTTCACAGTGCTAGGGGACTGCGTCAAGGCTGCTCGCTCTCACATTACTTGTTTGTCATTTGTATGGATGTTCTATCTAAGATGTTGGACAAAGCGGTTGGCTCACAGGACATCGGGTACCACCCGCATTGTAAAAACCTCCGTTTAACACACCTTTGCTTTGCAGACGGCCTCATGATATTATCAGATGGGAAACTCAGATCAGTTGATGGTATAGTTCAGGTGTTGAATCTCTTTGCTAAGCGTTCAGGCCTAATGATCAGTATTGATAACATCATTATTTTACCCATTTTAGCTATAGTTTTAGTATGCATTTAGGAAGAGTTTGACATGATTTCAAGGCTTTATTGTCTATTATCAAGTATTTTAGGTTTCAAGAAGGTTTTACAGGTTTTATAGCAAAAAGGACCAAAAGACAACGAAAATACGTTTCAGGAAAGATTGAGAGCTTTACAGTACGGGCAACTTTTGAAGAACTTCTACAACTCAAATTTCGACGTACTTGGTGTCTATGGAAATCTGGAAGAGTCATCTTTCTCCTTAAAGTGGAATCAAGTCAATCTATTCATTCATCTAGAAGTTATTCCCAATTTACCGAAACGTGTTATAACCGACGTAAGGAGAACCATTCAGCAAATGGGCTTTTCATTGAAGGCCTGACCAGCGACCACCACGGCGGCCCAGTCCAAGCCTTCACCACGTTCTAGAACATTCTTTCGCCGCCCCCTTTCCATGCACTTAACAATAAAAGACGTTTGTACCTTTACAAAACCCTAAACCTAGACAAAACCCTATAAATACTCTTCTAAGCCCTAGGGTTTAGGGTGTGCCTTCAACATGCCTTCACCGAGCAGCCAAGAGATCACGACCAGAGGAGCAGCCAACGACCTGAAGCCCTCTCTTGTCCCTTTTTTTGAAGCTTTGAAGATCCACCAAACTCTTTTCTATTCTATTTGCTTTGTTCTTTGTTTCTAAAGGAAGAAGATCCTACACTTTGTTTGAAAATCATTGAAGTAATATCTAAATCCCTTTTCTCTATTTATTCTTTTATGTTTATGAAGTGTTTAAACCTTGCTTTGATGATTCTTTTAAACATGCTAGAGTAGTTTTCTAGTTGGGTTTAAAGGGATAATCAAAGGGGGGAGATGATCTTAGTTTAGGTGGCAATTTTTAGGGTTTGTTAGATTTATATTTTTGTTTATTCTATACTTTAATTCTAAGTCTTTGCTTAATGCTTTAAGTTAGCCTCATGAACTAACTATGATCTAAAGTGTGTGTGCTTTGCCAAAAGCTTGCATGTGTGCTTGACCTAGCTTAGATGTGTGAGGAGTCTGATAACTCTCTAATTTATATGCTTTTAGCATCCTTTTTTGTCCATATTTTGCATTGTTCATACCTCTAACTTAGCATTTTTAGGTTATTAATTGTAGGAATTCACTTTTAGACCATTTAGGGTGTTGCATTTCTGCATTTGCATATTTTGGATGAAAACAAGTGCTAAAGAGCCAAAAATGGGAAAAAACAAGGACAATCCGAACATGTACCCAAAGGAGCCATCGAGCTGCAAGAACAAGTCCGAACCCCAACACGATCAAGGAGGATCCAAGAGCATGAAGAACAACCAGAAGATCCACCCGAGGAGTAACCCGACTTCACGCTCGTGTACCCCATCGAGTAGACCATCGGGCAATTCTGGGAAGCTAGGTCAAAGGGGTTCCCATATATAAACCCCTCCTCTCCTAGCTAGCAAACGAGCACGCCGCAGACCCTCAAACCAGAGAGCGAGAGCTTCTGTGAGAGAACTGAGCTACTCAAACATTTTCCTTTTCGTTTTTGCATTTTTATTTCATAGTTTTTATAGTTTTCTTAGATTTCTATCTTGTACTCTTTCTACTCTACCCTATCTTTTAATACAATGCAATTTTCATTCATTTTCGTTATGTCATGTCCGAGTAGTGTAGTAAAGTTTCTAGGGATGGGATAGATGATTTTGTGTTCTTGATCGGTTAGGATGCTTTAGTTTGATTGTAAATGATTGATAGATTTCCTTCTAGGTTGGTGTTCTTAATGCTGTGAACAGACCGAGAGGTTGAGATTAGATCTAGGGCGTTTCAGCAACCGAGAGGTGTAGATGAGATGTGTGAATTAGCCAATGCTAGAGGTTTACTTGACTCTTAGTAAGAAATTAGATGAGTTTGAGTTTACTGACAATAATGAATCGTTCTTAATGCCTGCTTGTTCATATTGCTAGTGCGAGAGTGTGGTAAGTGATCAAGGTTGATTGTTGCTAGTGCGAGAGTGTGGTGACAAGGTTTTAGAGATTCATTGTCTAGGAAATAATTGCTTGAGGCATGTAAGGCATCCGTACTGGTCTAGAATACTTAGGATTCGACTACCTCGAGTTGTTCATATCTCATTTGCTTACTCGATCACCCCACTCGATCTTGTACTTGATTGCTTGCTTTGAGTGCTTAGGTCGTGTGGTTTCTTTGTTTACATTTTTTTCTTTTATTTATTTTAGGACTGTTAGAATAAAAACCATATCTGCTTGGCTTGACTTGTATTGTTTTGATCATATCCTTCCTGCTAGCAATAGACAACCATTTGGATTGATAACCCTTTGTACTACAACTGCATATGGAATTGATACCCTGGGTGAAAACTTGCTTATCAATTTGGCGTCGTTGCCATTTGGTTGATTTTATTTTGCTACGTTTAGGATTTCAGCACTTGCTAGATCAAGTTCTATTTGTTCATATTGGTTCGGAATCTGACTTGTTTGCTTTCGCTCTTGTTTTTTTTGAATCTTAGGTACAAACCCGAGCACCCACCCGACCCGTCACTCGATCACCTGGATCGGGTAGACCCTCGTGTACACACTCGGACAGCTACTTGTGCATGCAAAAATGATCCAGAGGTAGCCAGAACCTGAGTCCTTTCATCGACAACATCGACAGACCTAGGCTACTCAGATAACAACAAGTTCAACCGGAACCAGCAATCATTGAGGAGACGATGAATAATCAGAACCGTCCACCAACTCCTCAAGCAAGGACCAATATAGGAGCAGGAGATGCTCCATCTACTCATACTCAACGGAATGGCATTGTACCACCAGCTGTGCAGAACAACAATTTTGAGATCAAGAGTAGTCTCATTCAGATGATACAGAGTAATAATTTTCATGGATTGCCAATAGATGACCCATTGGATCATCTGGATGAATTTGATAGGCTATGTAGCCTCACTAAGATTAATGGAGTTAGCGAAGATGGATTCAAACTCAGGCTTTTCTCATTCTCTTTGGGAGACAAGGCACACATCTGGGAGAAATTGCTCCCTAAAGAGTCCATCACCACTTGGGAAGCGTGCAAAAAGGTATTCCTAGCCAAATTCTTCTCCAACTCCAGAACCGCAAGGCTGAGAAATGACATTTCCGGCTTTGTACAGAAGAACAACGAAACGTTCAGTGAAGCTTGGGAACGTTTCAAGGGCTACACTACTCGATGTCCACATCACGGCTTCAGCAATGCTTCGTTTCTGAGCACACTTTACAGATGAGTGGTCCCCAAAATACGGATGTTGCTGGACACTGCAAGTCATGGTAACTTCTTCAATAAGGTTGTCGATGAAGGTTGGGACCTAGTGGAGAACTTGGCTCAATCTGATGGCAACTACAATGAGGAATATGATCGCTCTATGCGATCTACAGGAGAGGAAGATGCCAAGTACAAGAGGGACATGAAAGCCCTCAATGACAAGCTCGATAAACTCCTCAACCAGCAGAAGCATGTTCATGTACTATCAGAGGAAGAGCAATTTCTACAACAAGATGGGGCGACTATACAGATAGAGGATGTTAACTACATCAAAAACCAAGGAGGTTACAATAGAAGGTACAACACCTACAAGCCGAATCCGAATCTGTCTTATCGGAACCCGAATGTTGCCAATCCTCAGGACCAAACTTACCCATCTGCAGTTCAAGGGAACCATGTTCAACAAAAGCCTTTTGTCCAGTACAGCCAAGGCTATGCCCCTAAGCAGCAGTACTCTGGACCCTACAACCAACCACCTGGCTTCCAACAACCACAAGGTCCGCCAAACCAATCACAAGAAGCCGAGTTACGCGGACTCATTCAGCAAATGATTTGGAATCAAGCTTCAGCATCTATGGACATTGCGAAACGGTTCGCAGAAATGAGCAACAAGATCGACTCAGGATACAATGATCCCAATGCCAAGTACGAATCACTCAACAATAAGGTTAGATACCTGGAAGGCCACTACAACAACCCACCATCTCCAAAGATTAACCAAATCCTAGGTAAGGCTGTTCAAAACCCCAAGGATTATGCATCTGCTCAAGCCATCTTCCTTGATGATGACTATGAGAACTACCTCACTGGGGACAGTAATGTTCAATATGGGGACGATGTGGAACACCTGATGAAACATGAGGCCAAGTAATACATATCTGAGTATGAACCCGAGCCTACACTCGAGGAGCCTGATCGAGTTGATGATCGAGGACTGGTTCGAGAATCACAAACTGAAGAACAACCCGAAGTGGAATCCGATGACCTACACGATGGTGGTAATCGGATGATGCATCGAGTAGATGTCGAGAAGCGAGATCAGCCTCAACCACCTGCAACAGCAGGAGGGGAGTTAGAGGAAAGGTTCAATGCTGCACTTGACATCCGCTAGAAGTACTTGCAGAGCGAATGGCTAGGCGCAAGGCTCCACTAAATAAACTTTTGCCCCCACACGAGCTTCAGGAGGAAATTGCCAAGGAGGCAGCGCGATTGGAGGATGAGGTTAAGGAAGCAAATAAGGAGATCGGGTTTGAGATTCTTAGGAGTGGAGTGTGCTTGGATCCTGAGCTGCGAATAGAGGAAAAACTGGAAGACCCTGGCTCTTTTGCAATGCCATGCTCGATAGGATTTCGGATCTTCAAGAATTGTTTGTGCGACCTTAGAGCTTCAGTTAGCATCATGCCGCTGTCAGTTGACAACAAGATGGGATTCACTGATTTTAAACCAAGCAATTTGTATTTGGTTCTGGCTGATAGAACAGTGAGGCATCCGATTGGGATCCTGGAAAATCTGCCTCTCAGGATTGGAAGAGTGGAAGTACCTACTGACTTCATGATCCTTGACATGGAAAAGGAACCAAACGATCCACTGATTCTAGGAAGACCATTCTTGGCAACAGTTGGTGCTGTGATCGAGGTGAAACAAGGTAAGATCAGAATAGAGCATGGTGAGCATTTTAAGATGGAGTTCAATGTGAAGAAAGGGATTAAGAGGCCAACCATTGATGGTCAAGCTTTTTCTACTAAGACCAAACAGAGGAAGGTGCAACATCTTGAAGAGGTCAACACCACCTTTGCCTTAGAACCTAGACAAAATATGGAAAATGTGCTGAACCAGCCTGCTATTGTGGAGAGGATTCCAAAACCTCTTCCACCTGGATCCCATGCTTAAGGAGCATGAAGAGTCAAGCTTAGAGACTTTAAACAAGCTCACTTGGGAGGAAGTCCCAAAGGTATCTTTTGTTTTGTTTTAATTTTGATTTATTTGTTTTATCTTATTTTTCTATTTATGAATTTTCATAAAAAAAAAAAAAAAAAAAAAAGGATGAAAAAATTGAAAAGAGGAAAATTGGGAAACCCGAGGGTCAACCCGACACCGTACTCGACGCGCCTGATCGTGTCCCTGCTCGAGTGGTGAGTGGAGTCCGAATTCCACAAGGAAGCCCACTCTCAGTGAAGCCCACCAACCAAACCCTACTCTATTTAAGGGAGTCGAACTCTTCTCCCTCATTATCACCGATAAGTTGTCTCTAAACCCTAGAGTTTCTTTAGCTTCCATACTTTCTATTCTCTCTACAACTCGAGTTTTATTCGATTTCTTTGGGACTAACCCTATTAACCTCGAGACTTAGCCTTTTTCTTCTCAAGGAATTCAAACATGGAGCCAATTGCGAAAACCTATCGAAGGAAGGGAAGGAGATCAACCTCCACAGCTCCTACGACCGGAGGTAATGCCGTCAAAGCTCAAGAGTCTCAAGGGAGAGGAAACGTTCCACATTCCCAACTGTTGGCTGGACGTTTTGCCTCCCCAACCCGATGCTCAACCCGATCCACCACCCGACCTGATGCTCGAGTAACCGATCGAGTAGGCCCCCGAGTTTGCTCACCGAGTCCAATGGCGAGTGCTGTTCGTCGTTCTCCTCGACGTAGGGACCTTTCTACGTCCGAAAGAACCCTTACCGACCTCATGGAGGTCGATTCTGATGCTGGAGGAGAAGAGCAAGGGGAGATCCAAACCTCTCGATCAAGGAGCAGAGCTGCGGTTGCAAGAGGGAAGAGACCGGCTTCAGAGAAGGTTGAAGAGGTAGTTGAGAGAGCAGTTGAGGAAGAGGATCAACACGGAGAGGAGGAGGACCGAGAGAGAGAAGAGGAGCAGAGAGAGAGGACACGCCAAGCCTCGCGGAGGCTGAAGCAGAAGGAGGTGGAGACTCCGGCAAGACTCTTCAAATTTTTCAGGAAGATGAACTTTGTTGGTACCCGCTACCCTCACCGAGAAACGATGAAGCAATTAGGCATCACTAGAGACGTCGAGTATCTGTTCGATGTGTGCCAACTAGGCAAGATGATGCGAGCTAACCTCGAGGCTTATGAGGAAGAGATGATACACTTCCTCTCCACGCTACAGCTGCACTATTTCGAGGACCACCCGACCCTACTACCCGATGGGGGGATCGGGTTCATCACCTTCTCTGTGAGGAACAATGAGTACCGACTCACTTTTAAGGAGATGGAGAAGCTATATGGCTTTAAAACCGACAGTGGAGAAGGAATGGAGGTCAACAAGGAGGAAATGAGGTCCCTATGGCTGACAATAGGAGACAAGCTCCCCTACAAGTCCACAAACTCCAAATCCGCTCAAATAAGGAGCCCTGTCTTGAGGTATTTTCACAAGTCCCTTCCATGCACTCTTTTTGCTAGAAAAGAGACTGGGAATGTGAATGATCATGAGCTCCAGCTGTTAGACATTGCACTGTGCGGAGTTTTGGACAATGCTAGGGATGGTACACCTCTAGTTGGAGATGTTGTGGATACTAGTATGGTGTTTGTGCTACTCGATCAATTCCTCTATCTGAAATCATGGGCCGTGAAAAGAAGAGAAGGAGGCAGAGAGATCTCCATTGGAGAACTAATTACACCAATCTTGTTGGCATGCGAAGTGCCCTTGAAGGGGATAGTGCACGAAACGAGATGGCTGGATGCGGACTACCTCGTGCTGGCGAGATTATTGGCCCATGAGAGGCCTAATGACATGATGCTGTTCAAGTTCGTTCATCCAACCGCCGGAGCTGCCCAAATGATCCTACCTATTGTCATATGCACCAAGGTTTGGTTGGGAAACAACATTGACTTTGCACCACCTTTGGAGGAGTTGTACAACCCGGAGGAAGAGTCCGAAGCTGAGAAGAGAGAGGAGACCGGGCAGAGACATGGAGATAGCTTGGAGGATTTCGATTTTGAAGAGTATGTGTGCTCTCAGAAGCAACCGGTTGGAGTGAGGGAAGCTCACAAGAGGATCGGATAGCTGAAGAGGATGAACAAGTTTCTGGCGAAGAAGGTAAAAGATCTTGCCGGTTCGGTGAAGACAATGGGAGGTCAAATTAAGGAGCTGCAAGACAAGGCAAGCTGTGCCTCAGCTCCTACCTCGGCACAAGCACCAACTTGGATGGGGAGAAGCGGACCGCTAGGAGGAACTTGAGGACTGCCACCTCCAAAACCTTACAGAGCATCATCATACGAGCCCCAAGCTGAGGAGAACGTCACCCGACCTGAAGCATCGCGGAGAAGCCATTCAGACGCTTACCCGACACCCAACCCGATGGGATACACGATGAACTATCCGATGCACCCATCGAGCACCCAATCGGGTGATTACGCAGGTATTTTCCCTCCACCTTACCAGATGCCATTCACGATGCCGTACACGATGCACCCTGCGATTGGATACACGGGTGATCATTTTGGACCTCTTCCACCATTTCCGTCATACTACCTAATGCCCTACCCGATGAGCTACGCGATCCCACCCTAGATCAACCTCTCGGATGCTGGTCCGAGTAAGTCGTCCGTGTGTATTTCCAAGCTTTCTAACGAGCAAACACCGGCACCTGCTGAAGCCGGAGACGACCGTGACTACACGTTGGCGACTATGGAGGCTGTTGCAACCTCCTTCTTCACCAACCCATAAGGTACCAATTTCATCCGACCCTTGTATATATCATTGCATTTACTTTAATTCATTTTGTGTGATTCTTGGATTCTTTTTCCAACTTTTATTTACACAGAGACTGTGTAATTTAAGTTTGGGAGAGGGTCCTAGAATGTATTTAACATTGTGTTTTATTTTCTTATTTTTATCATTTCTAATTTTTGTATGCTAGTTTTTATTCATTTGAGTCTGCATCTATGTGCAATAAAAATATATATATATATATATATATATATATATATTAAAAAAAAAAAAAAGTGTTCATGTAGTTGCATTTGCATCTTAGGAGACAATGATTAAAACTACCTTGTTTAAAATCAAAGCTTATGATTGAAGCTATAGCCCTTAGTCATAGTTCATTGTTGCTAGATCAGTCATTGGAAAAAAATGAAAAAAATCTTTGCTTAGAACCTTGTGTCTTTTGAATGCTTCCTCCACTTGTTTAACATTAGAACATCTCTATATTATTTGATTTAATTTGAACTTTAATTGTCTTGCTTATGGAACTTGAATATTTGCTCAAGGTAACTCTAAACTCGGGTTAGCACTCCATTTTTACCAATCTTTTCGTGTAACCCGATTCATTTGTCCTACCCATGAACCCAAACCTTCCTTTCAAACGTTGTTGTGAATTGTTGAGTGAGGCCTCTTTCATTGTGCTATAGGTTGTGGAACCTTGAGAGTATTGAGAACGACAAAGAACTGCCTCTTGATTTAGCTAAGTTAGAATTTGAACTAGCTAATAGATTCGGTTTAGAAAGATAGATGGTTAGAATGTTTATTTGGAGTTGGGTTGTAGAATAAAAAAAAAAAAAAAAAAAAAAGAAGAAGAAAAAGTCCCGAAGGTTAGAATCAATTAGCTCTAAGTCTCTAAGAAAAAAAAAAGAGAAAAGATCTTGCTATAGTCTCCTAGAAAGAAAGAAAGAAAGAAAAAATATATATTCATATTAGGAGTTTAGCAAAGAAAGAAAAGAAAAAAAAAAAAAAAAAAGGAGAGAGAGCTAGAAGTATAAATTATAAAAGTCTAAACCTTAGGGAATATAAAAAAAAAAAGGTTAAAATCAAGGATGTGGGTAGTTTAATTCTAGGAGGTTTAATATAAAAAAAAAAAGAGTGAATGAGAAAAGGGTAGATCATCAAGAGTTAAGCTTTGTATGCCCAAATTGTTCCCAGTTTTAGATAGTTTTCACAACTGTCTAGCATTCCTTCTTTTGAGAGAAAACCACCCAAAGAATTTGTTTGAAACCACCTTACTAAAAAGCCTTACCCTTGAAACTGATTGAGCTTGATTCACCTTCCATTTGCAAGAATTCGCCAAACACTTAATTGAATGTGAAAGAGATGTTCTTTATCTTTTGTTGGAGGTTGAACTAGATCGATGCATGGTAATAAGCATAGAAAAAAATTTGTAAGTATGTTGATTGATCTTAGCACCATTAAACTATCTTTAAGAACTATAGCTTGATTCCTTCGCTTAGCATCTTAAGGTTATGAGTCCCCACTTTCAAACCGCACCCTCTTACTTCCTTGCTAGAGGACTAGCAAGATTTAAGTTGGGGGGTCTGATAACTCTCTAATTTATATGCTTTAATCATCCTTTTTGTCCATATTTTGCATTGTTCATACCTCTAACTTAGCATTTTTAGGTCATTAATTGTAGGAATTCACTTTTAGACCATTTAGGGTGTTGCATTTCTGCATTTGCATATTTTGGATGAAAACAGGTGCTAAAGAGCCAAAAATAGGGAAAAACAAGGACAATCCGAGCATGTACCCGAAGGAGCCATCGAGCTGCAAGAACAAGTCCGAACCCCAACACGATCGAGGAGGATACAAGAGCATGAAGAACAATCCGAAGATCCACCCGAGGAGTAACCCGACTTCACCCTCGTGTACCCCATCGAGTACACCATCGGGCAAGTCTGGGAAGCTAGGTCAAAGGGGTTTCCATATATAAATCCCTCCTCTCCTAGCTAGCAAACAAGCACGCCGCAGACCCTCAAACCAGAGAGCGAGAGCTTCTGTGAGAGAACTGAGCGACTTAAACATTTTCCTTTTCGTTTTTGCATTTTTATTTCATAGTTTTTATAGTTTTCTTAGATTTCTATCTTGTACTCTTTCTACTCTACCCTATCTTTTAATACAATGCAATTTTCATTCATTTTCGTTATTATGTTCCTTGTTGTCATGTCCCAGTAGTGTAGTAAAGTTTCTAAGGATGGGATATATGATTTTGTGTTCTTGATCGGTTAGGATGCTTTAGTTTGATTGTAAATGATTGATAGATTTCCTTCTAGGTTAGTGTTCTTAATGATGTCAACAGACCGAGAGGTTGAGATTAGATCTAGGGCGTTTCAGCGACCGAGAGGTGTAGATGAGATGTGTGAATTAACCAATGCTAGAGGTTTACTTGACTCTGAGTAAGAAATTAGATGAGTTTGAGTTTACTGACAATAATGAATCGTTCTTAATGCCTGCTTGTTCATATTGCTAGTGCGAGTGTGTGGTAAGTGATCAAGGTTGATTGTTGCTAGTGCGAGAGTGTGGTGACAAGGTTTTAGAGATTCATTGTCTAGGAAATATTTGCTTGAGGCATGTAAGGCATCCGTACTGGTCTAGAATACTTAGGATTCGATTACCCCATCCTTAGGAGCTTTCGTATTTTATTTGTTTACATTTTCTTTACTTACTCGACCACTTACTCGATCAGGTACACGATAACCTGCATCGAGTACTACCTCGAGTTGTTCATATCTCATTTGCTTACTCGATCACCCCACTCGATCCTGTACTCGATTTTTTGCTTCGAGTGCTTAGGTCGTGTGGTTTCTTTGTTTACATTCTTTTCTTTTATTTATTTTAGGACTGTTAGAATAAAAACCCTATCTGCTTGGGTTGACTTGTATTGTTCTGATCATATCCTTCCTGCTAGCAATAGACAATCATTTGGATTGATAACCCTTTTTACTACAACTGCATAGGGAATTGATACCCTGGGTGAAAACTTGCTTATCAGAGTCATAGGAAGCACATACTCTTTACCTATGGAATCTCATGGATTAGAATCAAACCTGCTTAAAATGCTTAGATCTATGCGTCGTTGCCTGTGACAATTGAGTCTCGGAGTATAGAGATCTTAGACGGTTAGCTTGTGAACTATAAGTTAACGGTTCATTCGTGTTTCGTACTCCGAGTTAGATAAACAAACTAATCCTAAATTTTCCTAGATAGATAGATCATTGAACCCTTGTAATTCCCCTTGATGCCCAACGCTCGTTTATTATTTTCACTTGCTTTTTATTTACGTTTATTGCCAACTTACGAACGTGACAACCAAAACCCATTTTTATTGAGTCCTAGCCTTACATCTCTTCCGACGGATTCTCTAAACAACAACTCTCTCTCTGTGGGATCGATCCTTAAATACTACTACCGATTAGCTGTGCACTTGCAGCATTTGTGTGGTTTTTTAGGTAAAAGATTTGGAGTGATAAAAACCATGCACATCAAGCTTTTTGGCGCCGTTGCCGGGGAGAGATTGTTTGTTTACAAGAGTCCAGGAACTAGAGTAACGTCTAGGACACCTTGCTTTAAAATTTTTCTTTTTGATTTTCATTGTTTCAGGAGACCTTGAGGATGAACCTCGACGCTCTCCCAGGAGATTTTGAGAATCGCACTATTGCTGAGCTCATGTCACATTATCGAGCCACGGACGGATACCCATCCGGTCCGCAAGCCCACTCGCTGCAAGGTCCATGCGTTGGTCACTCTCGACCAGCCGATGTACCACCACTTAGGCGTCCTTATCGTCGTTCTATCACTCGACCATCTGGAGGCCGAGCATTCATGGGACCAGCTTACTGCCCAGCTGACCATTCTTTCAAACCGTACCATATGGACGTGCCATGCTTTGCAACGGACCAATACCTTGATCCGCAAGAAGTCATGAATGTCGATGTCAATGAAAACTTTTTCTATGACACTCGAAAACCAGTCACAGAGCTCTTACACTGAAGACAAGCTCATGAAGATGATGAATGAACTTATATAAAGTCAAGAGGAGGCTGATAAAGTTATAAATGCTAAGTTGGATAAGATGAGTATTGAGTTTGGAGCTAAACTCGAGGCTATCACCAAATACATCACACGTTTGGAGGAACAAATCAATGCTGTCAACAATCAAGTCTTAAACAACATGGAGTATATTGATGATGATAGGACAAAGATTATTAATATGGGCTACACCTTGGAGAGCCGCCTAGAATGGAAGGTTGAAGCCTTGCAAACCTTATTCAACAATCCGGACGAACGCAACAACTGGAGTTATGATCAAGTCTATCACCCTACTGATGCTGAAGAAGTACAAGAGATTCATCTCAAGAGTGCCCAAGACAATGCTATAAACACTAGAGACTTGGCGAATGAAGTGTCAAACTTAACAAAAGACCATGAGACCAAGTTTGGAGTATTGTTTAACAAGGATTTGGACACAAGGAGGCGTGTAGAGAAGCTTTAGAACCGAGCATATGAAGCTGGGAGGAAGATGTTTGGTCTCGATTTTGAACAAAAACGATTTGGAGAAGTCTTATCCGAAAAGTTTACCCTCACGAAGGAGAGCGACAACCTACCTAAGGAGATTGAATCCAAATATAAAGGGAAGAACCACGATTTTGCTGCTAATATTGAGGATATCACCTCATGTGTTGCTGGACACAAGAAAGAAGAAGCTCGACCCGACGAGGAGGAAGGAGAAGAAAAGGAATTCCTACTCGAAAAAGGAAAACATTCATGTTTCCTTTTAGGAAAAGGAAAATTTTCTTTTACAAGAACACAAGAGAATCTCGTGAGGAGCAAGTTACAAGGTTCCATGGAGGCCGAAACCTTCAACCCCAAATCACACGAGACCTCTCAACAAGGAGAAAAAGAATCAACACCCCATGTCGCTTGTAACACCATCACAACCTTCAAAGAAGTCCCACCTTTGCGAGAACTTGAAAAAGGGGAAATTTATGAAGAAGATGAAGAACAATTCAGGAGAACACAGTTCCAACATGAGCCACGTGGTCTCACCCTCTTGAACAACCATTGGTACCCCCGCATGGTAAGCCTACGAGATCTAGGGGATTTCAACCGAGCAGTTGGGAGACTTCCCCAAGGTACCACTTTCGCAAAAGCTTGTTCTATTTATCAAATTGACCGTTTCTTTCTTGAGATTTGTGAGTCAAGGAAAGAGATGAAAGAGCTATATGATCAAGCCTTACACTACCCACGGTCGTTCAACACACTACACAAAGTGGAGAGCCCTGGCCGATTCCTAATAACTTGTTTTATCAATGGAGTTAAATTCGAAGATGCATTATGTGATTCCGGTTCATGTATCAACATCATGTCAACCGATGTTGCTAAGAAGATTGGTTTGAGACACTTACAACCATCGGACATATGCATAGGACTCGCCAACTCCTCATTAAAAATACTCGAAGGAATGGTCCAAGACATTCATGTGAGAGTCGGAATTTGCAATGTTCCAACCGACTTTCAAGTTATCAATGCTGAGAAAGGAAGATTTACACCACTTATCCTTGGAGGAGCATTCCTAGCCACAGTTGGAGCCGTCATGGACTGGCCTAACCGAAGAATGACTCTTACCAACATCAATGGAGACATTTTCTATGAAGTTAAACCATTCAACCCACCAACTCGACGATGTTGAGAAGAAGATTATGCTAGAGAGCCACCTGATACCTACATTGGAGAAAGATCCAAGAGATATTGTCTAAGGACAACCCACTCTCCTCACCCTGCTTGAGAAAGCAAGCTAACGTCGAGCCAACGACGTTAAACAAGCGCGTTTCTTGGGAGGCAACCCATGTCTAGTAAGTATTTATTTTTAGGATTTTTTTTTTTTTACTTTTTAATATTTCTGCATTTTAGTTTCAGGTTTATAAAAAAAAAAAAATAGAAAATAAAAGAGCCAAAAAAAAAGGGAGAAGGAAGAAGAAGGTCCATGGATTGTCTACACACTATGTCTAGTGGCAAGCACCACCTACTGACCGGCCATGTTCAACCTGACCGAAGCAAGCTGAAGGCAACGAATCATCACAATCCTCATGTGATCCATGCCGAGAGTCCCCACTAGCTGTACCAGCCGATGCCATGTACCATGACCGACGTACCATGTACCATGTCCTAATGTACCGCGTACCATACCCACCGTACTTGCTGCTGTCCGCGACCGCTCACCCGTGTACTGCGAGACAAATCTGAACCACCACCATCCTACCACCAACCATCACCATTCTTTTACTTAGGTATGTTTTTGTTATTTTTATTTTATCATTATTATTGATGGTTTTAGGTTTTTGTTTCAAGGAGGATGCATTTAGAGATATATCAAACTCAATTCGATTGAACTCAGCCTAGTTCATACTCGATGTCAAGCAACCAAAGGAAGTACAAACGGTTAGTCACCACATTTTCATACCACCGCCGAACTCTAAGACAATTTTTGGGCAACCATTAAAATTCTAGTGTCGACACAACATCATTCCATCAAGGTGACATTGTTCTTAAACCCTACACTTTTTCCTTATGATTTTTAATCCTCAACTCTTTCTTTTTTCTCACCGAGGACGGTGTGATTTAAGTCTGGGGGGAAGGATATTCCATCCTATACTAATGCTACTTTCTATTTTGTTGACTTGAGACCTTTTTCCACTTTTTACATCAATAATTTTGACGTTATTATCGAGTCGCATTTTTTTTAATTGAGTCAAAACTAGTAGGGGATTATGATATTATTCTAACGGTTTATTTGATTTGGATTAACACTCTTATGACTCTTGATTATGCTTGGCAACAGAACCGAAGTTTGGAAAGACTGTGAGCCGACTCAACAATCCCCCAAGTCCTTATTCGATGGATATTCAAATGATCTAACGTTGTCTCTAACTTTTATAGGACCTAAACCGGACTTAATTATCTAGCCCTGGGAATTGGTATACATTGGACTAGATCTCTAGATTCAAGCCACACAAGACATTGCACTTCTTCAAAAGTATGTTCCCCTCTCTCTTCCCTTCAATACTCTAAAAAAAAAGAGAAAGAAAAGAAAAGAAAAGAAAAAAATAAGGATATAGGTAGCAAAGAAGTGAGCCAATGGATGTAGCGTAAACTCGTGCATACTTTGGATTTCATGGAAGCCTGTCCAATATATATATATATATATAAAAAGAAAAAAAAAAAGAAGAGAAAAAGAGCAAGGGATCTATTAAAAAAATGATATCCTAGAATATTAGGGAGAAATAGATTCCTTGGAAGTGAGAAAAGGGAGAGGAAATGAATCATACGAAGAAAGTCTTGGCTTGAAGAGAGTCAACAAGCCATTGATCGATTTTCCTTTGGTAAGATTTCACTTTTTATTATTGCTTTAATTTATGTAAAGAGATTACAATGGAGATTTTGGAGACTCTAAAGAATTGTGGGGTCAAGGAGCGTTGATGATTCTCATGGTGGATTACAAATTGAAGTTCCTAATGTCAAGGCGAAGAAGAGTGCAAAGACGATATCCCCAAAGATAAGTGAATTCCCATTATTTTCAAAACCTCTTTTCCATGATTTAGTTTGATTATTTGCTTGAGGACAAGCAAAGTCTAAGTCTAGGAGAGTTGATAACATCATTATTTTACCCAATTTAGCTATGGTTTTAGTATGCATTTAGGAAGAGTTTGACATGATTTCAAAGCTTTAATGTCTATTATCAAGTATTTTAGGTTTCAAGAAGGTTTTACAGGTTTTATAGCAAAAAGGACCAAAAGACAAAGAAAATACATTTCAGGAAAGATTCAGAGCTTTACAGTACGGGCAACGTTTGAAGAACTTCTACAACTTATATTTCGACGTACTTGGTGTCTATGGAAAGCTGGAAGAGTCATCTTTCTCCTCAAAGTGGAATCAAGTCAATCCATTCAATCATCCAGAATTTATGCCCAATTTACCGAAACGTCTTATAAACCGACGTAAGGAGAACCATTCAGTCAATGGGCTTTTTATTGAAGGCCTGACCAGCGACCACCACGGCGGCCCAGTCCAAGCCTTCACCACGTTCTAGAACATTCATACGCCGCTCTCTTGCCATGCACTTAACAAGAAAAGACGTTTCTACCCTTACAAAACCCAATAAATACTTTTCTAAGCCCTAAGGTTTAGGGTGTGCCTTCAAAGTGCCTTCACCGAGCAGCCAACAGATCACGACCAGAGGAGCAGCCGACGACCTGAAACCCTCTTTTTTCCCTCTCTTTGAAGCTTTGAAGATCCACCAAACTCTTTTCTATTCTATTTGCTTTGCTCTTTGTTTCTAAAGAAAGAAGATCCTACACTTTGTTTGATAATCATTGAAGTAATATCTAAATCTCTTTTCTCTATTTATTCTTTTATGTTTATGAATTGTTTAAACCTTGCTTTGATGATTCCCTTAAACATGCTAGAGTAGTTTTCTAGTTGGGTTTAAAAGGATAATCAAATGGGGAAAATGATCTTAGTTTAGGTGGCAACTTTTAGGGTTTGTTAGATTTATATTCTTGTTTATTCTATACTTTAATTCTACGTCTTTGCTTAATGCTTTAAGTTAGCCTCATGAACTAACTATGATCTAAAGTGTGTGTGCTTTGCCAAAAGCTTGCATGTGTGCTTGACCTAGCTTAGATGTGTGAGGAGTCATAGGAAGCACATACCCCTTACCTATGGAATCTCATGAATTAGAATCGAACCTGCTTAACATGCTTTGATCTATGCGTCGTTGCCTGCAACAGTTGAGTCTCGGAGTATAGAGATCTTTGACAGTTAGCTTGTGAACTATAAGTTAACGGTTCATTCGTGTTTCGTAGTCTGAGTTTTAGATAAACAAACTAATCCTAAATTTTCCTAGATAGATAGATCATTGAACCCCTATGATTCTCCTTGATGCCCAACGCTCGTTTTATTATTTTCACTTGCTTTTTATTTACGTTTATTGCTTACTTACGACCGTAACAACCAAAACCCATTTTTATTGAGTCCTAGCCTTACATCTCTTCCGATGGATTCTCTAAACAACAACTCTCTCTCTGTGGGATCGATCCTTAAATACTACTACCGATTAGCTGTGCACTTGCAGCAGTTGTGTGGTCTTTTAAGGTAAAAGATTTGAAGTGATAAAAACCACGCATATCAAGTATGGACAAAACGACTTTGTATCTTGGAGGAGTATCACCGAAAAACAGTGAAATATTGGGCAATCGTTATAGTTTTGGCTTGGGACAGCTCCATGTTCGATATCTCGGTCTCCCCTTAATACCTCGAACACTCACTACAGCGGATCTTTCCCCTTTATAAGACCAAGTCCGAAACAGAGTTAAAACGTGGACGGCACGCACCCTCTCTCCTTTGCAGGTCGTCTTGATCTCATACGCTCGGTGATATGGAGCACGGCAAGTTTCTGGATGAGTTCTTTTAGGCTTCCAAGGGAAAGTATTTGATAGCTGAATAGTATATGTTCTGCTTTTTTATGGTCAGGTCCGGATTTGAATACCAAGAATGCCAAGTTGTCCTGGTCTGATGTGTGTAAACCAAAGTGTGAAGGTGGTTTAGGACTGAGATCGTTGAAAGAGACAAATGATGTTAGTTGTTTAAAGTTGATATGGCGGTTGGTCTCTGGAGGGGCATCGTTATGGGTCCAATGGTCTCAAATGAATTTATTTAAGGATGGATGTTTCTGGTCGATTAAACCTGCATCACTATCGGGTTCATGGATGTGGAAACGTTTGTTGAAGTATAGAGACTTGGCAAAAACTTTTGTTAATGTGGAGGTGAAAAATGGGCTCACACATCGTTCTGGTATGACAACTGGTCGGCTAGCTCAAGGTATATGTTGGATAAATTTGGTCCAAGAGGCATGATTGATTTTGGGGTAAGAGAACATATGACTCTCCATGATGCATGGCACAGTCGGAGGAGACGGGGTCACCGTATGGCATTGTTAAATGACATCGAAGATGCTCTGCATCAAGAGTATCAGACTAGAACCACTTCTCAGTCAGATCGTGTCTTATGGCGAGGTAAAGGTGATGCTTAGAAGGACACATTTTCTACTAGAGACACCTGGAACCATATAAGAACAACTTCCAACCTAGTTTCTTGGCATAAGGATGTTTGGTTTGCTCATGCAACACCAAAATACTCTTTTTGCACTTGGCTTGCAGTACACAACCGTCTGTCGACAGGGGATCGGATGGTCGCATGGATTAATGGTTGTAATGTGAGCTGTGTTTTTTGCTCTGTTCTAGTAGAGATGAGAGACCACTTGTTTTTCTCATGTCCATATTCCGCTGCAGTTTGGTCAGGTATAGCACAAACTCTATATAAGACTCGATTCAATACTTCTTGGTTGTCGTTGCTCGACGTTATCTCTGGAACTCAAGCTGATCGGGTGTATGGTTTTTTAATTCGATACACGTTCCAACTTACCGTTTACTCTGTTTGGCGGAAGAGAAACGCCCGACGGCATGGGGAGGTTCCTACGTCTGAGCTAACTCTTATTGGCTGGCTCGACAAGCAAATTAGAGCTCAACTGCTAGCTATTAAACGAATGGGATATCGACGCTATGCTATGGGTCTTCAGTCATGGCTGGCAACAAGATACTAAGGCGATAGTTTATACTATGATAAAAACTGGTTTTTTTGTTCTAATTCAAATATTCTTTCAAATCAAGCTAATGTAAAACGCTATTTTTCTTTGAATATATTTTAACATTTATTCAAAAAAAAACAAAAAAAAAAAACAGTTGTGGAACGCAACAGGAAAATTACCAGAACTCTGGTGTCACAAGATAGCAGCTGTAAACGCAACAGGAGAATTGAACACGAGAAGAATCAAGCTGGAAATGAAGATGATGTGGCGTGATTATGTATTAAATTTTGTTAAGTGTACTGTGTACGTCCTTGAGTGGCGGCCAAGATACTTACGGATCAAAAAAAAATATTGTGAGAATAATTTGGCGTCTAAGTTTAGCACATGTAGGTGATGTAATGAGTATTACTTTTACGTATAATATATATTGTTGGCTAAGTTAATGGTGAGTAAACAAAGAGTGAAAGCATAGTTGTTGTTGTACAGTGAATAAGGTAGTTAGGAATTGCTCATAACGACTCGTGTTGACTCCATGTAAATCTAATTAAGTAATTTTGGGTTAGGTAGATTAGGAATTACTCATGACGTGTAAATCTCATCATTCATACAAATATTTTAATTGTACTACTCAAAACGATGATATAGAGATGACACACCATAGACACGTAGACACGGGTGGATGATGTAAGATTTTAAGTATGAGGACCTATATATATCCGATGAGATGAGATGAGATGAGTCCTCTGTGTGCCACATCATCTACGGTTCAAATCCCTACATTTCCATTCACATGGACATGGGCTGTTTCACATAATTCCAAATAAAGATATAAAAATGTGAAAGGAAGATAATCACCAGAGGGTGAAATTAGCCAAATCTTTACTATATAATTGATATAGACTCACCAGAGGGTGAAATTAGCCAAATCTTTACTATATAATCCAAGACCTTGACCAAGTTCTACCCTCTTGCCGGAAGAATCAACGGAGTCACTGTAGACTGTAACGACGAAGGAACTGTCTTTGTCGAAGCTCGTGTCAATGAATGTACTCTCTCTGGTGTTCTGAGATTTCCGGATTTCAAAGCTCTCCAACAGTTGCTTCCTCTAGACATCGTCGAAAACCCGTACGAGGCTGCTGCTACGTGGCCTTTGCTGATGGTGAAAGCAACTTATTTCCAATGCGGAGGCGTGGCCATTGGAATCTGCATCACTCATAAAATCTCGGACGCAGCCTCCATCTCCACGTTTGTTCGGTCTTGGGCAGCCACGGCTCGAGGAGAGGACGATGCTGTGACGGGAAATCCTGAATTTGCCGCAGCCAAATTTCTATCCACCAGCTAACGAGGCCTTTAGGCTTCCAGTGGACGAACAAGCCAGCAAGAGAAGCAACATCACGAAGAGATTTGTGTTCCCTGCGTCTAAGTTCGAAGAGCTCAGGGGAAACGTAGCTAGTAAAGAAGCCTTAGACCGACCTACGCGGGTGGGGTGTGCCACTGTGCTTCTTTGGAAATGCTTCGTCGCAGCTGCATCCTCAAAGAAATGTGATCACAAAGTGCTGATCCAGCTCGCTAACTTGCGCTCTAAGGTACCTTCCCTTCAAGAAAGCTTGATTGGGAATGTCATGTTCTCTTCTGTGGTCGTGAGTATTGGTCGAGAAGAGGAAGTTAAAACTGAAGAGGCCCTTAGGGACTTACGGAACAAAAAGGAGGAGTTACGAATTGTGATCGAAGACATTGATGGGTCATCTGACTCATCTTCCGTGACCGGATCTAAACTAGCACATTAGATGCTCACTAAATATTCGCAGTTGAGCTCTCACACTCGAACCCTACACCGTGAGTAGCTGGTACAAGCTACCACTTTACGAGGCTTGCTTTGGATGGGGATGTCCAGTTTGGGTTGTAGGAAATGTGGCCCCCGAGTTTGGTAACTTGGCCATTCTAATGGATTCCAAGGACAGACAAGGGATTGAAGCGTTTGTCACCCTTCCTGAAGAGAACATGTTGTCATTCGAACAGAACCCAGATCTGCTTGCATTTGCTTCCCTGAATCCTAGTATTTTGGTTTAAATTCTGTACTCCAACTTACTGTTTCCTGAATAAAGAGTTGAATCATTGTCTTCGCGCTGTGCTACAAGAAATGTAACGTATAGGAAAAATAACTTGAAGGTTTTATTAACATAATTTCTCTCGTGGCATAACGTAACGTAATGCAAATTACATACTAAACCCTAATATTTTATATTAATTTATTGTACCATCAAAACCGAACCAAATTCAAACCAAACTATACCTGAAATATTTGGTTACACTAAATTAAAATTAAACAGAATTACAATATATGGTTCTCTTGTGGAAAAGTCAAAATTGGTAAAGCTTGCACAAAAGCGATAGAGATCTCCACAAAATGCGATGGAAATAAAAGGGAAGAAAAGAAGGAATGTAAACACGTGGTTCTGAGCTAGTTGAGCTTTAATTTGTGTAAGCGTTGCCAATTTTGAATTTTCTACAAAGAGTAAGCGTTACCAAGTTTGCATGTCAACATGGAACTGAAATTTAATGTGCATAACGACACACATTGTTTGTTATTTGTCACATGTCTTACGTACGCTCCTCATTTGTTTTCACTGTCCCAAGTTTCACGTTCACATGCAAACTGATCCCTGAAGCGGTGACTTGGAGAGCTTAGAGATTTTAAAGCCGGCTTTTGGGGCACATACCTAGGAAGCGGTTAGCGTAGGACCGCTCGCTCTCATATTTGATTAGTGCTATCACGTTTGACTATACTGTACGTACGTGTCAAACTTTTCTTTCTTTCTCTAACATATTTCAAAAATTCCAGCTAGGCTGAGGAAAATGTCTAGTGACTAGTACATGTATCCTGAACCAGTGATCGGACAAAAAACTAAGAAGCTTAAAAATGCACTTAACGACCTAATTAAAGGGATTATTTATATGAACAAAGAGGATTCAAAAGTCTACTGAAACTGATGTCTATCAATTCAGCAAGTGCATAATAAATGACTTATATTATGGTTAAGAAAAGATATTAAAATAAAGATAATGAGTCCTCATTTTACTTTTAAAATTTCTTTACATACCAATTTTCTTATTAATAAATACATGTACTTTTCACATATATGACAAAATTATCGAATATTTAATCAAACATATTATTTTTGTAAGATTAATTATTTTGTAGTTCATTGTGAACTTTTTGCTCCAATGGTATGTTCTATCCATAGTGATTAGGATCGTGATGCATAATATACATATGGTCACCGCGACTTATCAGGTCAGCTACAATCCGTAGGTTCTATTTCCAATATTTGAAGGTACGTTGTAAATGTAATGGGTATTACTATTACGTATAATATATTCAAGATTTGATCTACGCAAGTTCTTTGGATAGATGAGATATTTCACACACACATATATATTATTAAATCATATATGGTGTTATTAGGTGATACAAGTGACCCTTTCTTTAACAAAATAAAAGGATACAAGTGACCCTGTATGCTGTATCTAGACAAATAATAGCAAAAATGGCCATTTGCAGCTTAGCGAACTCATTCTTCTACACATAGCCTAGAAACAACGCCAAAGAGAATGTAAGTTTTGGAGAGAACGACCTTCGTCAATTGGGCTCGACATGGGCTGAGACTAAATCCTAAAGGGCTAATCGTTATGAATGCCACTATTGAATGGTAAACTATCACTCGATCGATGACTGTGGTTTGGAAATAAAAAATATATACTGTAACATTATTAATCTTCGAATTAGCTAGTAATATTGAATCTATACATTCTAATCTTACTAATTCCAGCAAATTAATAATCTTAACAAACCTGAATTTGAATAAAATTACAAATCGTAACTAACCTTACCATAACTTGTATAAGTGGTTTGTATTATTGTGGTCATTATGTCACCATCCGGATTCAATTTCGTATAATGCATGTTGTAAAAAATAAAATAAAAAGTAGCCATCTAATTTTTATTACAAAACCTAACTAGTATATCCACCTCATTAATCTAATGAATCAAAACACCTAATCTTGGATTTACCAAACTAATTGAGAGAGATAGAGTGGGCTGGCCAAAAACCATCACTTTTTCCATTAAGACTAAGCTAGATCAATATAACTTACTTCATTGTTGGTAATTCATATCTACTCTAATTTAGTTAGGTATATCTACAAATATTTATTGTAATGGGTTCAACTTTAAATTGTGTACAAATCAAATTCTATATTAGTGTGTATATATATGCTTCCTCAGCGCACTAGTACACATCATGTAAACACACACATTCATATCCGTAAAAAGCAAGAAAGCTCACAAGCAAGCTCCTCCAATGGCGGATTCAAACTCTTCTCTCCTTCCTCTTAGCGAAAATATCTCACACAAAAGCTATGTTTTGAGAATTGTGGATCTCACGATTCTCGGCCTTCTCTTATACCGAATCTTACATATGAGCCAAAATGATAATGTTTGGCTTGTGGCTTTTCTCTGTGAATCTATTTTCTCATTCATATGGCTGATTATTACCTGCATAAAATGGAGTCCTGCTGAAGATAAACCCTATCCAAATAGACTTGATGAAAGGTACCATTTTATTTACAAATAATGAAGCTATACATTTAAAACCCCTATAATTTCATATTATTCAAACAATGATCCATATAATTTCATCCAAATAAAACAAGGATTTACATGTTAAAATTCTACAGTCTCGTCTTAAACAATTAAGTAACATCATTCATTTCTATGTTATCATCCTCTTCTTCTTTTTTTTTTAATTTCAGGGTTCATGACCTTCCTGCAGTAGATATGTTCGTTCCCACGGCAGATCCCGTTAGGGAGCCGCCAATTATTGTTGTGAACACTGTGCTTTCGCTGTTAGCTCTGAATTATCCAGCGAATAAACTAGCGTGTTATGTATCAGACGATGGATGTTCACCTCACACTTTCTTCTCACTTAGAGAAGCTTCAAAGTTCGCCAAGATTTGGGTTCCCTTCTGCAAGAAATACAACGTTAGAGTTAGAGCTCCTTTTAGATATTTTTTAAACCTTTGGTCGTAACAGATGATTCGGTATTCATTAAAGACTGGGAAATGACGAAGGTGAGTTTGACTATTGGCATTTGGGGTTGTTTAAAATAGAACTATAGAAGGTCCTGATTTTTAAAAACAAACTCAAACTGGCTTGTTCTGCCGGTCCAAGTGTCCAACCGGAAACACTCCTTCCCAAGTTTGAGTTTAGATACAACCACACTTTAACTGAACATGTAAGAGGATGACACATCTGAAACGAGGAGTCCACAAAATTTAAGTCACCATTCTCTGATTATTAACTACGTTTTTCTCTTTTTGTTTTCATCTCTTTGTTTCTTTATATTACAAGTCGATAAAAAGAAAGAAATTGAAGTAACTAACTTAACATTTAAATATTTTGTATATGTTGTTTCCATGTTATATTTAGGAGATTTTTATTTATTCTGTTTACTTTTGTATTATTATAAAGAGGGAGTATGAGAAGTTATGCAGAAAAATTAAAAATGCCATTGTTTGGATGCAGATGATGATTTTGAGGCTTTCTCAAACACAAAACCAAATGATCATTCAACTCTAGTTAAGGTATTATTATATTCAAGGAAACTATATGCCAAAACATTTTTTTTTTTTTTAAATATCTACTCTATTGTTCTGCACATATTATAAGGTTTGATTATAACGATGATTGAAATCCTGTCTAATGTGTCATGTGAAGGTGATATGGGAGAACAAGGCAGGCGTGGGAGACGAGAAAGAAGTCCCTCATCTTGTATACATTTCAAGAGAGAAACGACCAAATTGCCTTCATCATTACAAAACTGGAGCCATGAACTTTCTGGTTAGTGATTTATCTCAGACACCTATTTTCTTTTTTCTCTCTCTTTAGTTTCAAAGTAAGTACATAAGTTGTGACCGGCCTGTCATGGTTACAATATTAATTGGTTGAAATATAGATTAGTATTCATCCAGCATACGTACGTTTGATTAATATGACTTAAATTACGTACCTCGAAATAGTAGGAGTTTTCGTTAAATATGAGGATTACAAAAGAAATGACGAGCTTCGATATATTTTCAAGGAAGGTAAAATAGTATAAGAGAACTATACTTACATATAACAATAACAGTATAGCAATCTTATATAATAAAGAAGGTTTTTTTCTAACTTTGCCTAACAATGTTACATTTGACACTCTATTTTGTGACATATGTCATTCTCATTAATTTTAAATTTAACATTCTATTTTTTATTTGATGTTATTTTATTTGTATCTTATGTGGTGTATGGTTTGTTAAAAAAATATAATTGTTGTGTAGTTTGCTTTCTGATTTTTTTTTCAACATTGTTACAAAAATATATTCCTTCCATCTTTTAGTTTTAGCACCTAATATATTTCATAATAAAATCATACACCATAGAACCTAAAAAAGAAATACTGATTGCTAAAAAATAAAAACAAACTGAAACCAAATAAAAATAGAAAATGGTTTCATACTTTTAAAGTAAAAACTGAAACCAAATTAATTTATGATAGACTAATTTAAAAATATAGAAGATTTTCTAATATATATCACATTATATTCAATAATCATATATAATGTATTAAAGACACAACTCAAATTTGTTTTTAATAGTATTCTACAAGTTACTGTTTGACTGTTTTTAAAACATATGTACTAAAAAAATGGTATCATAACATAATTGTTTTATCTCCCCCATAAAATAAGAGAAAACAATTGTTTCAAAATTAAAGTATTGTTAATTATACTATTTATTTTAAAATAATTAGAAATAGAGACAATTGATAGAAGAAAAACATATTTATATTAAATTTGACACACTTTTATTTTCATCAATTTTATAAAAAAATTAGTTAGACTTAGAGTATAAGATATTTGTTTGTGAAATCGTTTCAATAAATTATTTTAAAATTTACTTATCATATTTTAAAATTATTTGTTGTTAACTATTACTTTTATATATCAAAATAAAATTAATATATAAGAAAACATAATTTATCTATCAAAGTAAGGTCTTACACCTTTTTTCTTAGAATACTTATCAGTTTTTTTCCCAAAAAAACCTACTATAAATAAATTAATTTATCTTAATTATTTAACGAACATACAAAATTTAATTAACTTTGCTGTAACTAATTGTCATATTACTATAAAATGGTTTCATACATTTCAAAGTAAAAACTGAAACCAAATTAATTTATGATAGACTAATTAAAAAATATTAAACAGTTTCTAATATATTAAAAACTCACATTATATTCAATAATCATATATATTGTATTAAAGACACAACTCAAATTTGTATTAATAGTAATTTATAGGTTACAGTTTGATTGTCTTTAAAACATATATACTAAAAAAAAAACATAATGGTATCATAACATAGTTGATATAACAGAAAACAATAATTTCAAAAATTAAATTATTGTTAATTATACTAGAAATAGAGAAAATATATAGAAAATAAAAAAATATATATTAAATTTCACACACTTTTCTTTTCATGATTTTTTTATAAAAACTGGTTAAACTTATATTATAAGATGTTTGTTTTGTGATATCGTTTTAATAAATTATTTTAAAATTGACTTATCATATATTAAAAATATATTTTTTTAACTATTACTTTTAGATGATGACAATAAAATTAATATATAGGACAACATAAAATTATCTATCAAAATAATTAAGTAAGAACTTACATTTTTCTTTCTAGACTACTTATCAGTCTTTTATTTTCCAAAAAAGAAAAAAATATAAAAAAATATAATTTATCTTAACTATTTAACGAAAGTACCATATATAGTTTACTTTGCTATAAGTAATGGTCTTATTATTATAGTAACATACTGTTTAAATAATTTCAACAATATATTGTAATCAAAAATACTTAGTAATATATACTTTAACGTTCCTCTTTTTCATGACCCTTCTAAAACACTATATAACATATATAAATTATAAATTGTAGTTGAATCGTAGTATTATAAATATTATTTTTTAAGACATATATTAACAATTACATCTGTACATTTCATATATAATTGAATAGAAACTTCATTTTATATTAGTTAATAATGCATACATAAACCACGCATCGCGTAGGCTACTTTCTAGTATTGAATATAATAAATTAAATTTCATATTTATGTCTTTAAATTCAATTGAAGTAGTATTAACGACTACGAATCTATTGATTGTTGTTGTAATAATCAAAATATTATGAGCCTAATATTTGAACAGTTAAGAGTGTCAGGGTTGATGACAAATGCACCATACATGTTGAACGTAGACTGTGACATGTATGCCAATGAAGCAGATGTGGTGCGACAAGCAATGTGTGTATTTTTACAAAACGCAAAGAATTCAAACCATTGTGCTTTTGTTCAATTCCCTCAAGAGTTCTATGATTCTTACGCCAACGAATTCTCCGTCCTACAGTCGGTGCAATCTCTCCCCTTCTTTTACATTTTTTACTTGAACTTTTGATCACTTCAATGTCATCTATAGACCGATGTTTACTCTTTGTTTATACGTTAAAATTAAGTATTTGGGAAGAGGAGTTGCGGGAATCCAAGGACCGATATATTGTGGCTCTGGATGCTTCCATATTAGAAGAGTGATTGTTGATGTACGAAACCGACAATATTAATAATACGAATCTTAATGGGAATAAATCGGAGCTGGTCCTTTTTTTTAACGTAGAATTGAAGTGAGGGTTTACGGAAAATAACAATCAAAGGGCTAAGCGCAATTAATACGAAAATAATTGCTCTTCTCTCTCTTATTGCCCAAAAATTGGATCCCTTCTCTGACAATGACATTTGCTATATATAGTGGGCCAGTGACCTAGGGCTTCCTCTGTCTTTCTGTAAAATGACGATTTTGCCCCTGCGGCCAGATGGACCAGATCCATAACTTCAGGCCCAAAATCTCTTGAGAATCTTCTGTTTGGGGCTTTAGGAATGTTGGGGGCATAGCTCATATCCAACAATGGTCCCCCCCTAGTCCGATGTGCGATGGCTTGCTTGAGCCCGTCGGATGCAGCTTCGCGTCTCTAGATCCGTCTTGCAGAAAGAACAGGAGACTTTAAAAGCTTGAAGGCCTTCCGGAAGGTTCCTGGATGAATAATGCGTTGCGCATGTTTATCGAAGCATCTGGGAGATTCAGGGATGAATAGTGCGTTGCGCACGTTCTACTAGGTCTCTCGGGTTTTAAACGGGAGTTCTTGCGTGTTCTGCACCCTACCCGAGGCACGAGAAGTGGAGACAGCTTAAAAATTAGGGTTTTCCTTTTCACCTCGGTCAACGCGCTGGTCCCCACTATATATATTTGTCTCTTTGACCTAATTTTACTTCTAACTTTCTACTCCTCTCCAAAAAGGTAAAACTTCTTCTCCTTCCTTATCTCTCTTGGTATGTTCGGCTATGGTTTCGCCGGACTTGTCTCCGCCGCCGCCGCGGAGGGTCCTCCCCTAGCCGCCTCAGGCCTGCGCCGCCGGTTCCTCGTCCGTTGATGAGGTTGGTTCGGTCCGCCGGTGTCGCCATCTTGCGCTCCGGATCTGGGCCTCCGTCGCTCCTACTCCTCCGTTGCTCCACCTCCACACGCTCCCTGCCGGACAGCCGCTCCCCGACCAGCCAGATCTGGCCGAATCCGCCGATTGCTTCTCGCCCTGGCGCGCCACCGTGCTCGTCGTCCGGACCAGGACCGTTAGGCGTCCTGGTCCCGCCTGCCGTGATGTCGTGTGTCGTCATCCGGACAGGGACCGTTAGGCGTCCTGGTCCCGCCTGCCGTGATGCCGTGTGTCGTCATCCAAACCAGGACCGTTAGGCGTCCTGGTCCTGCCTGCTGTGACGCCATGCCTTGTCGTCCGGATCTGGACCGTGAGGCGTCCTGATCCGATCCCCACCCGAGACGCGTTGATGGCGTGCACTGGACATGCGGCGGAGATTGACGATGCACTTGGTGAGATGGTGGTGCGGTGTGCCGCGGCGAGGTGGATTACTTGGTGGCGAGATTGACATGGGGCATGCAGGTTTTGATACGAGGCGTGCTGGTTTTCATTCGAGGCATGCTGGATTCTTGGGCGAAGTAGTGAAGAGGTGAGCTCCAAGATTCGCGGTGGAGAGGTGGAGATTCTGTAGGTAGAGATTCGAATGAATGTTGTTGGAGAGATGGGCTCCGTACGGTAGTGGCGAGGTGGAGACGTGCTTGGTGGTTTCTCGGCGATGCGTAGGCGAGATTGATGGTCCTGCGAGATGTGATGGCGAGCTCGCACATGTGTTTGATTGGCGAGATGGTGTTCTCGCAGAAGTCTCGTTGAGATAGGATGCAGTACGCAGGACGCGATATGCAGTACATGGCGCGCAGTACGCGGGTCGTGGTGCGCAGTATGCAGTACATGGTATGTAGTACGCGGGACGCAGGGTGCAGTGCGCAGTATGCAGTGCGCAGTGCGCGGTACGTGGTACGCAGTACGTAGTGCGTAGTGCGCGGCACGCAGTATGCAGTACATGGTACGTAGTACGCGGGACGCAAGGTGCAGTGCACAGTACGCAAGACGCAGTATGCAGTGCGCAGTGCACG
Source organism: Camelina sativa (assembly GCF_030686135.1). Taxonomy (NCBI): domain Eukaryota; kingdom Viridiplantae; phylum Streptophyta; class Magnoliopsida; order Brassicales; family Brassicaceae; genus Camelina; species Camelina sativa. The sequence continues at coordinate 15,793,885 of NC_141890.1, forward strand.
GTGCGCGGTACGCAGTACGCAGTACATGGTACGTAGTACACGGGACGCAGGGTGCAGTGCGCAGTACGCAGGACGCAGTACGTAGTGCGCAGTGCACGGTGCGCGGTACGCAGTACGCAGTACGAAGGACGCAGTACGCAGTTCATTTGGTTGTGCTCGTTCTATCGGGAACCTATTGCGCTTTTGGTGTCCTGTTGCTTTAGTACTGACTGGTTGCTTGGTTGGTTTTGCAAGGTTTCGCGCAATGGCATCCGGAGATGATGTCTTTGGAGATGTTCCAGAAGAGCTTGGGTACGACCAGTATCGCGCGTTTGAGAGTGGCCTCGACGAAATCGAGATTTTGGTGGAAAGGTGGCGAGGTGATACAGCGAGGAGCATACAGGAACGGCGTGGTATCGAGGCACGCATACGAAATGGCGAGATGACTTAGCTTGACATTGCTAGGTGCATACGAGGAAGTTGTGGCGTTGAGGCGTGCATACGAAACGGCTAGATTGTTTTTGTGATTGCACCTAGACGTGAAATCATGTTGTGAAGATGATCTTGAGCATTTCCCGGAGTTTGTTATCGGAGACACCGACGAGACTAGTCAAGAGTGATACGTCTTCTAATTATTGTTTATTCCTTTTTTTTTTGTTATTGCTAACTTGGTTGCTTTATGAGCTTGGTCATTCGTACTTTTATTGATGATTTTCACGCAAAGGTTTATTATTGCTGATTTTTGTCGCGCAAAGTTAGATTATTGCGAAATTACCCTCAAAAAGAGATGCGACGTTTTTCTTGTTTACAGGGCATATTTTGCAGTGCAGGACGTCTCCTGGCTTATCCTGGATATGTTTTTCCCCGAAACGTCTTGAGTAGACAAGACGGACTTGTCGTACTGTTTTAGGTGCGGTACGCGTGACCGGCTTACCCTGTGGGTGCTACAGGAATTACGTGTGTGCGAGTCGGGGTCTCGGCTTACTCACTCCGCTTCCTGCTAGCTCATTGCGAGTCTGGGCTCGGCTTAAAATGTCCTACCGAAGTAAGGACGTGGATTATTTCACTACTGCACTCATGCGGAGCGCGTTTAAAATTGTACACCTGGCCAGGGCGACGATGTGCAAGCTAGGTGCGGCTTTTGCTTCTGGCTTATCCCGTGAACTCGATATTGTCGAGCGTGTGATGATTATTTTTTTTTTTTTTTTTTTTTGTAGATGTTCTCGTTGCGCCAAATGTGGCAAGTATTGGTCCTTGATGCGTGCTAGTGAATGTGCGGTGTTTGCCGGCGGCGCTGTCTGGTGAGGTTGAGGTCGAGCTGACTGCTTGCACGAAACTTGCTGCGTTTGTTGTTGCGAGATTGCAAGGCCATGTCACGTTGGCGAGATGGTGAGATTGAATTCTCCGGTGGTGAGATCAACACTTCTCCGTATGGAATCGTTGGCGAGCTCAACATTCCTCCGTATGGCAAGCTCAACACTCCTCCGTATGGAATCGTTGGCGAGCTCAATGCTTCTCCGTATGGCAAGCTCAACACTTCTTCGTATGGAATCGTTGGCGAGCTCAACATTCCTCTGTATGGCAAGCTCAACACTCCTCCGTATGGAATCGTTGGCGAGCTCAATGCTTCTCCGTATGGCGAGCTCAACACTTCTTCGTATGGAATCGTTGGCGAGCTCAACACTTCTCCGTATGGCGAGCTCAACACTTCTCCGTATGGAATCGTTGGCGAGCTCAATGCTTCTCCGTATGGCGGGCTCAACACTTCTTCGTATGGAATCGTTGGCGAGCTCAACATTCCTCCGTATGGCAAGCTCAACACTCCTCCGTATGGAATCGTTGGCGAGCTCAATGCTTCTTCATATGGCGAGCTCAACACTTCTTCGTATGGAATCGTTGGCGAGCTCAATGCTTCTCCGTATGGCGAGCTCAACACTTCTTCGTATGGAATCGTTGGCGAGCTCAACACTTCTCCATATGGCGAGCTCAACACTTCTCTGTATAGAATCGTTGGCGAGCTCAACACTTCTCCGTATGGCAAGCTCAACACTTCTCCGTATGGAATCGTTGGCGAGATGGTGTGACTTGCGTCATTCGCGGACAGACTGATTGTCAGCGAGCTTGAGAAGTTAGCGAGCTGCAAGGTGACCTGCTTAAGGGTTCACGAGATATTGTGATCGCGAGATGCTGTCAAAGGTGTTGCATTTGATACTTGGCATGTTTGAGGGCTGATGAGGTCGAGATTGTGGCTTGATTGAACTTCCTGTGAGCCCAAAGGGTCGTTGCGATGTCGCTGTTACGGGATATGCGTGCGAGATCGAGATTGTATTTGGGTGTGGAGAATATCGATGATTGTTCGTTGCGAGTAACAAGTGCTTGCGTATGGGCGTGGTACGCATGATTAGATGATGTTTGTGTCGTCCAGGGTGCGAGGATAATTTGGGTGTGATTGGTTGGAGCGACGCGCGTAGCGCCTACGGCTTCACGGTCGGTTGGATTGATGCCAGCGGCTACACGAACGGGGGCGTAGCACCTACGGCTACACCATTGGTTGGAGCGACGCGCGTAGCGCCTACGGCTGCGTGGTCAGTGAGGGTTGCGTCTTCGACCATAGCTACTTCGGTCCTGTCGACGCCTTGGAGCTGGTTCGTCCTCGCGCGGGTGCGCCCCCATATGGTGCGCCTGGGAGACTTGACGCCGGCCGCGGAAGAGTCGACGCCTTCGTCGCTGGAGAGATCGGTGTGAGACATGCTTCTGGTTTTCCGAAAACACCTATCTTCAAATTCTATTCGTCAAATGAAAGGATTTCGTCTAGCCCCACGGTGGGCGCCAAATTGTTGATGTACGAAACCAACAATATTAATAATATGAATCTTAATGGAAATAAATCGGAGCTGGTCCTTTTTTTAACGTAGAATTGAAGTGAGAGTTTACGGAAAATAACAATCAAGGGGCTAAGCGCAATTAATACGAAAATAATTGCTCTTCTCTCTCTAATTGCACAAAAATTGGATTACTTCTCTGACAATGACATTTGCTATATATAGTGGGCCAGTGACCTAGGGTTTCCTCTGTCTTTCTGTAAAATGACAATTTTGCCCCTGCGGCCAGATGGACCAGATCCATAATTTCAAGCCCAAAATCTCTTGAGAATCTTCTGTTTGGGGCTTTAGGAATGTTGGGGGCATAGCCCATATCCAACAGTTATGTACGGATTGTCAACGGACGATTTAGAAGACAACGGAAGTCTTTCTTCAGTTGCTACAAGTAAGTATTAGAAACCGTAAGAGATTTTCATATATTCCTCCACAACATTCTACTTAAAATATCTTAAAACATCATATAATGTATTACTTTTAATATATTTGTTTTTCCAATCTGGTGTGCAACAGTGTTTGTTTTAGTTTTAAATGGTTTTTTTCTTAAAGAACCCTGAAACTTCTTTTTTCTTTTTTTTTGGAAGTCTACTTTCAACTGCAAAATATGCAACCAAAACTTTTTTGAGTTGTAATAAACCCGTATACAATTTTAATATCACTCAAGTATATGTAAAAAGAGGGAACCAGATCCTTCACCGACAACACTACAGTTTCATTAAACCCGTCTTAGAACAATTGGTAATAAGTTTGTGGTGTTGTTCGTAATGTGGAGGGTTTGGATCTCTCATTTTATAGTATCTTCTTCGAACTATTTCATCTTAGACGTAGTTTCAAGAGATAATAAATACTTTATTCTTCACACTTTCATTTTTCATTATTCTAGTAACATTCCTATACATTCATTTAACATTCAGTTCATTTGTTATTCTACTGTTCAACTAATATTCAGTTATTTCACTATGCATACATTAAATCATTAAAGTCTTTCGGAAAAAAAATCCACTCTTTAGCACTTAAGTCCGTTTTAACCGGGACTGGCCGGATCAACTTATAGAGTTTATTAAAAAAAAAAAGTTCATTAAAGAGTTGTTATTGTTATTTTATTAAGGGGAGTTTTTGGCTGAGGAAAGTTTAGTGAGGAAATATGGGACCTCTAAAGAGCTCCTAAAATCGGTGACGGATGCATTACAAAGAAAATCAAATCCCCAAAGTAGCCTTACAAACTTCATTGAAGCGGCTCAAGAAGTAGGGCATTGTCACTACGAGTGCCAAACCAGTTGGGGCAACGTAATACTAGCTTCTCATTTTAATCAGTTTATTCTAAAATCAAACATATCACGAAACATTAACGTGTCCTTTCCTTGAACTTATGAACCTTTTGCCATAGTAATGTATTTTTCTATATAAGTCATGCAGCTTGGTTGGTTATACGGTTCAGTGGGAGATGATATAAAGACAAGTATTGGAATCCATACGAAAGGATGGACTAGCTCATTCGTTTCTCCGGATCCACCTGCGTTTCTTGGATCTACGCCATCGGTAGGACTAGAGACGATAGTCCAACAGCGACGGTGGGCTACGGGAGCGACTGAAGTACTTTTTAGCAAACAAAGTCCGTTGATCGGTTTTCGCCGGAAAATAAAATTCCGACAACGGTTAGCTTATTTTTGGATTCTCATGTGTATAAGGTCAACCCCTGAGCTCATTTATTGTCTCTTGCCTGCTTATTTCCTACTCCACAACTCTACCTTATTTCCCAAGGTGTCTTTCTCTCTTTGAATATAGTTTAGTTTATATTATCATAAAACTAATTTGAAGAAAAAGTTAATTATTTTCTTACATCTTTTTTTTTTGTGTGGGATTTTATTAGGGACCTTGTCTAGGCATAATAGTGACACTTGTGGGGATGCATTGTCTAAACAGTCTATGGCAATTCATAAAACTTGGGTTTTCGGTACAATCGTGGTATGTCTCCCAATCACTTTGGAGAATAATAGCCACTAGCAGTTGGTTATTTAGCATTCAAGATATCGTACTCAAGCTTTTTGGAATCTCGAAAGTAGGGTTCGTAATCGCTAAAAAGACTATGCCTGATTCAAAATCAGTAGATGAGTCTAAAACATCACAAGGAGAAGATGATGGGCCAATATCAGACTTAGGCAAATTTGAATTTGATAGCTCGTGTCTTTTCATTCCCGGCACATTTATTATGTTAGTGAATCTTGCTGCTCTAGCTGAGTTTTTGGTTCGTCTACTACAGTCGAGTTGTAGTCATGGAGGAGATGGGTCGGGTTTTGCGGAGGCTTGTGGATGTATTATGGTGGTCATGTTGTTCTTTCCATTTCTGAAGGGTTTGTTTGAGCATGGAAAATATGGTATCCCATTGTCTACACTTTGTAAAGCTGCCTTTTTAACAGTTTTATTTGTTGTCTTCTCGGTGGCAAAGTATTGTGGCGGCGATATGGTTTGTTTGTTGTGCAACTAGCACAACAGGTGGAAATCCACTTGTATGTAGAATTTACGTTCTATTTATGTAGAATTTTAATTTCTACGAAATTGAAAATAAATATTTTATACTTTGTTTAATGAAAATTATAATACATTTACTCGTGTTCTAAGAGTGTTAAAAGACATATTCTTTAGTTTTTTTTTTCATATTCTGTGAAAATTAGAAAGTACATTATGATGTACTTTGGAACACTTAAAATAGGAAACTGAATATTTCGAGTCTTTTTAGGTTTCGTCTTTATGCTTGAGAATATAGGATAGTCATAAACCAAACAACGCTTTGTAGGAATTAGGATACAAACTTCGAGTACAACGAAACCAAATAACCAAAAAAAAAGAGAGAGTTAACTTCTAAATTCTAGTCAATCCTAATTCAAAAGAATCAACGACGATTGTCTGCGTATTGGCCAACGGATGTCGATAAGTTTCTCCAAAACATACTAAAATCTAAAAACACACATCTACTAGCTCAGATTTTCTCTTTGTACTAATAAAAGTACATTACTACATAAACACAGTTGTGTCTACAAATTCAAGACAGAAAAAAACATAACACCATAACGATAACATACACAACGTAATTAAAACACAGTAGCTAGGCTATACAAATTCCCCCCCCCCCCCCAAAAAAAAAAAAACACATAGCAATAGCAAACAAATACATAATAACACTTGGAAGTTGGAACCGAGTCACCGTATCTCATACGTCCCTAACCCAAATTAAGCAACATTTTTGGTAACGTCTTGAATAAACTTTTGCAAAGCCAAATGCGAAGATCCACCGTCCATTAACGCAACACGACACTTCACAGCCATCTCCGTCACCCTCTTCCTGACATCACTGTCCTGCTCCATCACACACCTGGTCGCTCTCTCTATATCCTCTGACGTAACCGTCTCCATCTCACTGACCATCACCAAATCTCCTCTAATACACTTCCGTATCTCCACCGCAAGTCCCAGCTCTTCCACCATCTCGAACGCGTTCACCTTCTGTTCCGCGTAAAGCGGCCACGTCACCATCGGAACACCGAACCACAAGCTCTCTAGCATCGAGTTCCACCCGCAGTGAGTAACAAATCCTCCTATAGCCGGTTTCGCTAGCACCGCCGCTTGTGGTGCCCATCCGATCACTTTCCCTCTGTCCGATGTCCGGTCCAAGAACCCCTCCGGAAGAACCTCCTCCAAATCAGTGAAATCTCCGGGACCGTCCGTCCTTATATTCGGAGACGCACGACGGAGTGACCAAAGAAACCTATGACCGCTTCGGTCTAACGCTACAGCTACCTCTCTAGTTTGTTCCTCAGTGAAACCTCCCATGCTCCCGAAACAAAGAAACACAACAGACTTATCCGGTTGCACATCAAGCCACCGCAAAATCTCTGATCCCTTCTCGTCCTCATCGACAGAACCGTTTTCAAGATCCAACACTGGTCCAACTGGATAAACTTGAGGAAGATCACCACCTTCGAACATTTTCAAAGCGTGAGGTTCCAGCTCAGCAACAGTATTTACCAAAATACCCGTCATTTTCCGAAACGATCTAGCTAGAGTTCGGATAAAAGGAAACCACTCCTTTGAACTGAGGATATGAGGGAGACACTTCACAGGATAAGGACGAGTCAGACAAGGAAACACCAACTCGTCCACGGACTCATCCAAATCACTGACGTCATACTTCTTCTCATCGTACATTTGCTGAACGTGAAGAGTCATTCCAAGAAACGTAGCGTTCGATGTGTAGATCATGTAACACGGAACTCCGAATCCGTCGGCTACATCGATCATCGAGGAACAGAACATGTCCACCACGAACCCTGCCAGCTTTCTTGTTGGATCTTGAATGCTAGTAACTGCATCTCTCACTTGAGCCTTTTGTCTCTCGATGTAGACCTGAGATGGCTCTAGATCAGCGTTCGGTGATTTTTTAACGACGGAGATAGCTTCGTAACGGAGACGATCTTGAGACTTTGTAGTGAGTGATGCGATATAAGCGGTTACATCGCCGACGTCGTTTCTAGGAGGGATGATGATGAAAGTGATGGAGATAAGATCGTCTCTGCTGATGAGTTGCTTAGCTAGCTTCACGGTTGGCCGGAGGTGGCCGATGCCTGGTGAAGGTATAAACACAAGCTCGATCTTTGTCATTATTGTTTTTTTGGAATCTTCGTTGATAGGGACAAATGACAAAAGGTAGTGCGGTTTTATATAATAAAAAATGGAAGTTGTTTGTTGGGTCACGTAAGCCGGCCCATTTAGTGTTATTGGGCCAGAAAACAATAAAAATAATAGATTATAGATTATGGTATCCCATTGGTAGGGGTAGCCGCCGGCAGTAAAACCCTAATCCTCAGATGAGTTTCTTTTTTGTGTCTGTCTGTGTGTGTTGTGTATTTATATGGTTTTTAGAGACTTTCGTCTTCATCAATTCATAGGATCTTTCTCTCATTTCTCTTTGTCTGTTTGCTGTAGTTGTTTGGTTTTTAGGGTTTATTGAAAGAGGTTAGTGATGTTTTTGAATGGGTGTGGGAAAGGTGTAAGGATGATATGGTGATGACAAAAGTGTATTTTATGGACTAGAGTTTCAGATATGGGATTCTTCTCCCAGTAGTTGAAGATTAACCCCTTGGCTGTCTGAATATTATTATTAGCCCCTCTTCCTTTCATATCAAATCTTGTCTTTTTTTTTTTTTTTTTAAATCCATTATTGAATAAAGTTTTGTTTTTGAAGGCTTTTTGTTTGGATTGGATGTGTTTATTCATGTTTTTGTTTGGGGTATGAAAAAGCTTATGATGATAAAAAAAAACAATTATCTTAGCGGATTTCAGTGAGGTTCTCTTTGAATCTATGATCTGAATTTGTTACACACACTGAGGCTTTTTCTTTTATTGCCCTATTTTGGTTTGGTTGAATTGGTATTATGTTTTGGTTTGATGCTGATGCAATGATGAGAGAAAAGCACGAAGAGTGTGAGAAGAGCAGTGGGTTATACCGTGAGCTCTCCTTAATTAAACGACTTCTCCTTCCACTGAGCATTTTCCTTTATTTTGTTTTTTTTCCTAATTGATGAAAGTTTTTTTGTTTGTTGCCTTTTTGTTTTAAGGCGTCCATTACCAATTCTGAGGGATAAATACAATTCCTTCAGGTATAATGGCTTGTGACGCTATAGTTGTTGTGGTATATCCTGATCATCTTGCCTTTTCCTCTGCTTTTTGATCCTGGAAATGCCTCGTATATTTTATATCAATCACATTGGGTTTTGTTTTCCCTTTTTGTTTATCCCGGAAGGGGATGCGTTATTACATTATAGAAATGAGTAATTTGTTTGTGGGCAGATTGTGGTATCAGTTTTTTTACTCTGCTGAATTATTGAATATCTTCTACTGACAGTCAATTGTCATATGGCTACTTGCAACCATTGTGCTAGTTCAAGAGTTCAAAAGATGTTAACCTTCTGGTTGAACAACATTTCGGAGTGGTGACCAAAATAGACCTGAGATCGTTGAGAGAGACCATTGTTTTTAGAGAACATTTCATTAAGAGCTTCATTGTTGAATCTTTCGTCAAAGTTTTCTTTCTTGCAGTTATATAAAACGCTTTAACGATGTAAAAGCATTAATGGAATTCAATGCGATTTACTACTTCATTCAACAAGTACTGTCTATTCATGGCCTTGCGAATTCCTTTAATTTCTTAGTTTCGTCTCGAAGGAATTTAAAGGTCAAACAGTGAGCACACGTAGCTACAGTATTGACCCTCTTCCCATTGTAAATCGAGCTGTAGTCTTAACAATGCTCACTTATCTAAACCTCATAAGTTAAGAGGTTCTTAAACAATCTTGCAGTTTAGTGATGAACATGGTTCGGAATTGGTTTAGAAGTGGACACAAATGGAAATCAACACTTGTTTGGACATGGTTGCTGGCTTTCTCAATCACATAAAGTGTATATTCCTGTAAGCATCTTTCATCAATAATGCTCTTTTACATAGGTCATGAGAAAATTGGACAGTACACTAACCATAACCTACCGGTTAAAGCAAACGTCTCTGGTATGGTATGCTGCAAACTCATTAGTCCTAACCCACGTTAAACGAGCACGCGGAATAGCTTTGCTTCGAACTAGTCTTGTTTCTCGGATGTTTTGAACAACTGAGATATTTATGCCTCGGCGAAATGAAAACGTGTTCTAAAATTAGAGCCACACAAAGTAACTAAAGAATCAAACCATAACTCCGAACTGTACGGTCAACCACATTAGGACAGAAAAGTATCTAACGACAAGAGATTCACACGTGCCATAGATACCCCCACGTGTTGGACACCAAACAGAATAAAAACAGAGCAAAACCTTTCTTCTCTGTTCTTTCTCATCTCCTTGCCACTGGACTCAACTCACTCACACACCCTTGTAACGCTTCTATCTTTGAACCCTAACTCACATACATTCTCTTCCTTCGTCTTCTTTGTTTTAGGGTTTCGTTGGTTTTCAAGGAGGCAAAATTGGAGTTCGACTCTGTGATAATAAATCTCGTCGGAGATGGAGAATCAGACATCGACGGTGGAGATTCTGAAGATTCAAAATAAGAGGAGAAGCTCCACCAATCGATAATCAAGAATACGGCTTCAGGGAACGATGTGGAGGTCACCACCACGAATGAAGACATGATTGAGACTAGTCTCCAAGGTGAAAAGCTCTTTGATTAGGAGAAACTATTCGTCAGTGTCCCAAACACAAATCAAATTGACGAAGATACGAAAAAGCAAGAACACAATGAACTATTCATTGTGCCAGAGAAGGATGTTGATTGATTCAAAATTAAATATGGGTTTTAGAAGTTTGTGGTTTATGGGTTTAGTAATCATGGGTAGTTCTGATTAATTAGCTTTCTTATCATGGGTTATGGGTAGTTATTTTCTTCCTCTATATATATTTCTCGGTTTGTAATTCTCAGACTTTGTGCTTCTCAATTTCAATCGAGCAATTTTAGTTTCAGTTCTTCTTCTTCTTTCCTGCAATTTTCTGTTTTATCCAACAAAGGATGAGTCAGAAATATTAAGAAGAAGATTGTGTCGTCTGAAAAATGAGAGGAGGTTTCAGAGATGAAAGCTGAAGAAGAAGGCTTCACCATTGTTCTCGCTTATTCTTATTGAACATAAACATTATATATGTTTGTGTTTGTGTTAAATAGTTAATAATATAGCATAGCTCCGTTGGTGAAGTAACTATCATTCTTGAGAAAAGGTGAGGAGTTTGAATCCCATATTCGAATGGTTTTTTTAAAGTCTCAATAGCAAAGTCAACAAAACTTTATGATTTATTTTAAAGTCAACAAAAAAATGCTTTAAATCAACGAAAATGCATATTTGGAGATTTTTATGACATTTTTCCCCGTCCAAAATCTTTGTGTTCCACCTTTGTCCCCTTGCCTCTAGCTTGTCTCCTCATGCTCCCCGACAACGTCATAATTCCCACCTCTCTCTCTTTAACCCTAATTCCAAAGCAACTTCGTTATATAAATCCCTCTCTCTCTCTCTCTCCCTCACCATCTCACAAACACACAAAGCAAACTTCATCACATTTCAGGGATCTTATCACAAACCCAAAGAAAAAGAGAAGAAGAAGTAGATCAAGAGTTAAAGAAGAGAGACTCTAATAGTTGAAACAAACAACAAAAATAGTAGGAGAATATGGCGTTTGAAGAAGTCATCAATGGGCTTAACCTTAAGGACACCGAGCTTCGTTTGGGATTGCCTGGAACAGAAGAACAACAACTTGAAGTTTCTTGCGTCAGAAGCAACAAGCGCAAGAACAGCGACACGAAAGAAGAATCTGCTCCTCCTCCTCCTTCCAAGTAAGTTGAGATCTGAAATAGTATTTTTCATTCAAATCTCTTGATATAGATCGATCAGTGTACTAATGAGTAATCTTGTTTTGTAAACTTCAGAACACAAATCGTAGGTTGGCCTCCAGTGAGATCTAACCGTAAGATCAACAACAACAACAAAAACGTTAGTTATGTGAAAGTAAGCGTGGACGGAGCTCCATATCTCCGTAAGATAGATCTCAAGATGTACAAAAACTACCCAGAGCTTCTCAAGGCACTCGAGAACATGTTCAAGTTCACAGTAGGTGAATACTCCGAGAGAGAAGGCTACAAAAAGGGATCTGGATTTGTACCTACTTATGAGGACAAGGATGGAGATTGGATGTTGGTCGGTGATGTTCCATGGGACATGTTCTCTTCATCTTGCCAAAAACTCAGAATCATGAAAGGATCTGAAGCTTCTTCTTCCTTATGATCCCTGCCCTTTTAGTTGGCTCTGGTCATCAAGTTTCCTACTTTATTTTAGAGATCTTTTTAGACATAAAAACAAAGTTTGATGTAAAGAAAAACAAAGAGAAAGAGAGAGAGAGAGAGAGAGAGAGAGAGAGAGAGGTATGAACAATAGGGATACAAACACTATAGCCCGTTAATTATGTAAAGATCAGTTTTGATTATACAAAGTTTATATGTATTCTCAAGATAAACCAAACATTATGCACAGATCTGTCTATGTGACTAATCATTTACACATCAAACCTAAAGTGTCTAAAGGATTCAAAGATATGTAGTGGTTAGATGTGAGCTTCGTTGTTCTCTATAGTATAATACAAACACTAACTAATAAAGATTGGGACATAGTGAAAGATATAAAATTTTGGATTAAGAAATGTGGGAAATTTAATGGATATTATCAACATCGAAAGTTTTGGACTTAATATAGATGGCGAGAATCTTTACACACCACCCACCAATCAGTTGCTTCACCAAATTGGGGTTTGACTTGAGCTCTTCTCATCGTCATCTTCGTCGCCTTCATTTCCGACCTACGTTCATCACTCTATCACCCACTCAATCGCCGTAAGCTCTTCTTCTTCCTCTCTCTCTCAATCTCTGTGTTTTTGTTTGTGTTGGTACGGATTATGAATCATTGATGGTGTTGCTTTGATGGGTATCGTCTGTTTGATCTTTTTCAATCCGAAAGTTCACTCCTTTGATTGTTTTATCGTATGTTCTGTTTTGACGAATTTGGAGCAAATTTTATCTGTTACGAACTGGATTTGTTTTGCAATCATTTAGAGATTTATGAGATACTTGTTTCAGTTGCAAGAATTGGATTCGAAGATTTGTAGCCATGGATTCTTCTGGAACTGATTCGGCTAAAGAGTTGCATGTTAGTTTGGATTCAACTACTGAGGAAGAGTATGCCACACAGTCAAAGCTACTTAAAGAGTTCATTAATATTCCCAGCATTGACAAGGCTTGGATTGTCAACTCTGATTCTGGTAAGTTGGGACATTGAAATCAAGATTTTAAGCGTTTTGTTCTTGAGAATGAATCATCTGACCAGATGAAATGATGATTCACTTTATTGTAATGGGATAAGTTTGAAGTATTTGAAAACTTTTTACTGCAGGTCCTCAGGCAATGTTTGCCTTGAGTCAGGCTAACCTTTTGGCTAATAAAAGGAAGAAGTTTATGTTGTCGGGTCATATCTCGAAAGAAAGTAACCAATCTGTTAACTTTCACTGGGCGCCATTCCCCATCGAGATGACTGGTGCATCAGCTTTTATCCCATCTCCATCAGGTCTGAAGCTCCTTGTGATTCGAAACCCTGAAAACGAGTCTCCTACAAAGTTTGAGATATGGAATTCGTCTCAGCTAGAGAAGGAGTTCCATATTCCACAGAAAGTTCATGGCTCTGTATACGTTGATGGATGGTATACCACTTTTTTTTTGGCTGATTTTTAAAGACAAGTTCTTGTAGAAGTATAAAAACGAGTAATGCTTATATATGATGTAGGTTTGAAGGGATCTCTTGGAATTCTGATGAGACTCGTGTTGCCTATGTCGCTGAGGAACCATCTCGTCCAAAGCCTACATTTGATCATTTAGGTTATTACAAGAAAGGGAACTCGTTGGACAAGGATATTGGAAGCTGGAAAGGTGAAGGGGATTGGGAAGAGGAATGGGGAGAAGCATATGCAGGAAAAAGGCAGCCTGCGCTGTTTGTTATCAATGTTGACAGGTATTACTCAATTTTTTCATAAGAAAAGAACATTTAGTCGTAATTTTTCTGATGGTTGTTTCTCTTTTTCTGTTTAACAGTGGAGAGGTCGAGCCAATCAAAGGAATTCCTAGATCGATAAGTGTTGGACAGGTTGTTTGGAGTCCAAACAGTAATGGATCAGCTCAATATTTGGTTTTTGCTGGGTGGTTGGGAGATAAAAGAAAGTTAGGTATCAAGTACTGCTACAACAGACCTTGTGCCATATACGCAATTAAGTTCATTGCGGATGAACCAAAGTGAGTTGGTGACTTATATAACTACTAAGAGACATCTGAATTATTCCTAATTTCCCATAAATACTATAGAGTTTATGTTTACTTGGGTTTCAGAGATGATGCAAACGGATTCCCTATACATAATTTAACTAAGAGCATAAGCAGCGGTTTTTGTCCTCGCTTCAGGTTTACATCTTATGATTCCTTGCTTTTTAAGTTATATATGTGCTAAGAGTATTTGTTTTCCTTGTTACTCTGTATTCTTACACAACTTTTGTTCAACATTTCCCTTATATATAGCGGTGTGGATTTGCAACGTTCATTTTTGTTATGACCTGTTAGAACTTTCAAACTTACTCTCTCTAGTCATCATACATTTTTTTCCTTCCCTCACAGCAAAGATGGCAAATTTCTTGTGTTTGTATCCGCAAAGACTGCTGTTGATTCTGGGGCGCATTGGGCAACCGAGTCACTTCACAGGATTGACTGGCCAAGTGATGGGAAACTTCCTGAGTCAACAAATATCATTGACGTGGTGAGGTTATGCGGAATTTTTTTTCTCTTTAAAAGCCAATAAGACCTTCAAAATATTCCCGGGTTGACCACTTTTTGTTTGTTAAAAATGCATAACTCTTTCCACACAAACATATTTGTTATGTTATTTGATGATATTCAAAGATATCTTATATTGCAGATTGAAGTTGTAAATTGTCCTAACGATGGTTGTTTCCCTGGGCTCTATGTTACTGGCCTTCTGAGTGATCCGTGGCTGTCAGATGGACATAGCCTTATGTTGTCTACCTACTGGCGCAGTTGTCGAGCGATACTCAGCGTAAATTTGCTAAGGTGACTGTTGAATTGATATGGAAAGTTTCAGAATTTCCTCCTGCTGCTGTGCTAACTGCTAACTGATAAACTATATATCTTGAGAATATTTCAGCGGTGAAGTCTCACGTGCTAGCCCTGATGATTCAGATTATTCGTGGAGCGCTCTTGCGCTAGATGGTGATAATATTGTTGCTGGTAAAATATTTTGAGCGAGTTACTTAATCTCAGTTACTAGCTGCCACAATTTTATCTTAATGACACACCAGACTTGTAACAACATTATGTTTTCTTTTTCTGACTAGTGTCTAGCAGTCCAGTGAGTGTTCCTGAAATCAAGTATGGAAAGAAAGTTGTCGATTCAGCTGGGAAGCATTCATGGCAGTGGTCGAATGTTCAATACCCAATCAGATGCTCTGAAAAGGTCAAAAGCATATATTGCTTGAACTTTAGATTTAAATGATGTTAAGTCTTTTCCTCATCTATCTTTTGTTTTAATTGCGGCAGGTTATCTCAGAGCTTTCATCTCTTCAGTTTAAAATTCTAAAAGTACCAATTAGTGATGATTCTGAAAGTCTTACAGAAGGTAATTTACACTTTAATTTTGATTTTGACAAAAACTATTTGTTTTCTTGACTGTGGCCCTGAATACTCTGTTATTGTTTATGGCAGGGGCCAAAAACCCTATTGAAGCTATATATGTATCATCCTCCAAGTCTAAGGAGATTGGGAAATGTGATCCCTTAATTGCTGTTCTTCATGGAGGTCCTCATTCTATTTCACCTTGCAGCTTCTCCAGGAATATGGCCTATCTCTCCTCAATTGGATACAGTCAGCTGATTGTAAATTACAGGTTTACTTACGAGAGCGTACAGCTCCAAATTCCACTAGTTCATCAACCTTTTAGAGATCCTAACTTGGTAATGGTGACTCATTTGAATTGAAGGGGTTCATTGGGATATGGGGAAGATGCTTTGCAGTCTCTACCTGGCAAAATTGGATCGCAGGTAATTACTATATACGCCTGCAATGCCATTTTTCTTCTTTCTAACCTGCATTATGCTTAATTGATAAGCTTCTCTGACGCAGGACGTGAACGATGTGCTCACGGCTGTAGACCATGCCATCAAAATGGGACTCGCAGACCCGTCTAAAATAACTGTGCTGGGTGGTTCTCATGGTGGGTTTTTAACCACTCACTTGATTGGCCAGGTACTGCAGTTACTTTACCTCAGAATTGATGGCACTGAATTAGTAAGCACCATCCTTATTCATTTATCCCAAACTTTTTCTGTAGGCACCGGATAAATTTGTGGCAGCAGCTGCAAGGAATCCTGTATGCAACTTAGCATCAATGGTTGGGATTACAGATATACCTGATTGGTGTTTCCTTGAAGCCTATGGGGACCAGACCCACTATACAGAAGCCCCCTCACCTGAAGATCTTTCTCGGTTTCATCAAATGTCTCCTATATCACATATCTCTAAGGTCAGACCAACCTTGTTTATCCGGTTCTTCAGGACGTTTGAAAATATTTAATGATTCTTGTTGTGTATTTACTACTGCTGCAGGTGAAAACACCTACTTTGTTTCTTTTGGGAACTCAAGATCTCCGTGTTCCGATATCAAACGGATTTCAAGTAAGATCCTTTTTAGTTTTGAAAGAATCTGCAACTAGTTCAAGTTTGCAGACTCAAACTCGTTGGTAATATCGTTGGTAATGGTGTTTAATTTGGTGTTCTTGATTTGTATAGTACGTGAGGGCATTGAAGGAGAAAGGAGTTGAGGTTAAAGTTCTAGTCTTTCCCAATGACAATCATCCCCTGGACAGGTAAAAACGAAAGCCTGCCATTTTTGTTATTCATAGTTAATACTTAAATAATCTCTGTGTGAAAGTTTTAAACTTGTGATTGTGTATGCAGACCACAGACGGATTTTGAAAGCTTTCTCAACATTGCTGTCTGGTTCAACAAGTACTGCAAGCTGTGAACACCTGATATTTTCGAATACCGAGTTTGTTTTCTTAAAAAATCGGAATGGAAAGAGTCGAAAGAATAATCCTTTGGTTTCACCAATCTTAGATTGCTTGCAGCAAAGACTGCGACTTTATGGTTTCATGTCATAAACCTTTGAAAATAAAGTGGTTTAACAGGTTCTTTTATGCAATGAAAACACATGAGGGAAGAAAAATAAACGGCTAAAAACTTTAAGGCTTTGATTTTGTTTACACACAATGCATGAGTTTGCAGAAACGGAAGGTTGCGGTTAGTAACGTACGGTATTGAACTCAACTGACAATAGCAGCCGGAAACGGATGTAATTGTATTGTTGAGTGGCACTAGCATGTGTCATAACATATAAATAAACACGAATAACATAGTTATGTGATTAAATAATAATCAAACAATGTAATGCTTTCATCTTTGAAAAAATTATCAAGAAATGGGATGGAATACAAGGTACTTGTTCCAACTTGTGGAGTTTTCAGATTGATTCTTCTTCAATCTAAACGATATTTTTGCGGATGTCGAACCCAAAAGAACTCCTGATTACATATTCTTACGAACTATTATATGTGAATGTAATTATGTGTAACCGGTACCCTGTTTGGGTTTAAAGTTTGAAATGAAAGTAGTTAGAAAACACCTACAAAACAAAAAAACATACAACAACCGCACAGCACCAAACTACTATGAGAGCACATTACTCTGAAAAGTCCCAAACCACGTCACTAGTTCAGTATCTCCTGGAGGCCTTGAAACACGACATGCTCCTTGAGTTCTTGAGAATGCATGGTTCAACCATATTAATCCATCCTGAAACAATATAGTAATAATATCTCCAAACTTCTGTAAAGAAACCACAATCAAAGAACTCATCATGTAGATCACATAAGAGGCACGCTGAAGGAACTGCCAATCTCTAATGTATGAGTTTGTCTCTCGTCTAGTTAACCTGTGTCTTGCCACTATCCAAGTAATGAAGGCATGTTTTGGAATCCTTCCCTTGAACCACACATATTCATACCAATCCACCGTTTCCCTGAGGGATTTAAATATTCCCACCAGGTTCTGGCCGTTGAGAACCTCTGTGAAGCTTCACTTTGTCCCACTTTCCATAAGTACAAATCATCCTCCCCATCCTCATGCAGGTTCACCACAGCATGTATATATATATATTGACAGCATGTATATATACAAGTACAGTATTTATATATACATAATTGTGTGTGTGTGTGTTTAATTTCGTAATCAAGTTGACATGAATATATGGTAGGGAAAATATATTTTGTTATTTTACGTCAACAACATAACATGCATCGTGAATTACATGTAAATATTCTGTTTTTGAATTAGCTTTAAGGATTATTAGAAACTTTGTAGTACTCATCAATCACTATTCTCATTTTTGTATATTTATGTGTGTCAAGAACATAAATAAAACTAAAACCATTACTTAGATGTATTAGTTAATTACTATTACTTAAAGATTTTAGTGATATTATGAGGCGAACAAAATGACAAGAGAAAAATGCCTGAAGAGAAATTGACTAATGCTCAAAGCATCAGATATATTTATGAACATGACTATAGTAAACTCATTCATATTTCATTCGCTATGTGAGAAATGAATGAATGTTAATGTTTTAGATTAGTAAACCAAATTATCATATTTAAAACCGGATTGAATCGTTGGGCTATGTAAGCGTGGTAAAAAAGATAAGATAGTGACATTCATGACTTCGCTGAAACTTTCTTTAAAGCACGATGGACTTGCTTTTATAAGTAAACCGAGCACCCATGGATGTTACATTTATACATTTCCTTTAATTGATGTTCAGACTTGGCAATTTTGTATTTAATATGGGGTACGATTAGGTCAAAACCTTAAGAAAAAATATACTAACAAGATCTTACCATGGAATGAACTCTCTCTGAGATAAAAACATCATGGATGGTTCATGGTTGCCGAGACCAATTCATCTTATATAAACTAGCCGATTTTGGACTCTCTAGATCTTCTCTGGTTGATGGTGAATCTTATATATGTATCAACAGTAGTTGCAGGAACACCTGGTTACTTAGTCCCTGAGTGAGTAATCAATCAGTTATCTTAATCATAAAATATTATGAAATGAAATACCTATAGTTAATATTTTTTTAGGTACTATGGAACAAATTTGCCAAGTGAGAAGACTGATGTGTATAGCTTTGGGGTAGTTTTATTAGAAATCATCACAAACCAGCCTGTGATTGATTCAAACCAGGTGAAAGCGCATATTACAGAATGGGTTGGATTCATACTCATGGAAGGGGACATAAGGAATATTATCAACCCAAAAATGATGGGAGAATTCGATACAAACGGTGCGTGGAAGGCTGTGGAGTTGGCTTTGGCTTGTGTAAACCCTACCTCAAACAGTAGACCAACAATGACACATGTTGTGATGGACCTAAAAGAGTGTTTGGACTCTGAAATTGCCAGGAAACAAGGGAGTTAAGAGATGTATTCAAAAGATTCTATAGAATTAAGCTTCTCTCCTCTTCTAGATTCTTACTTGGACGGAGGTAAATTGAGAATAATCCATTGAACCCAATGATGTCTAATTGAATTTGAAGTCTTATGAACTCAATGATTGTTTAAAGAATCCATTGAAGTGTTTAGTTATCTGGAACTGAAAACACATTCTTTATGAATCTAGCAAGTGGTTTATTAGGAACAAGAAATCGATATGAAAGTACTCCACAAGGCACAAGGTTGACCTACACTTGTTTGATTTGCTTTTTTTTTTTTTTTTTTTTTTTTGACAACAGAGTACAAGATTGACTCAAACAAGGAGGGATCATCTCAGAAATCCCTAAAAAAATTTAGCAAATCTCCTATCTCCCTCTCTATTCTTTGTACCCCTCTTTCTTTTAATGAAATGTGTGCAGACTATTTTACCCTTCCTTCCTTTTATTTTTTTGTTTTTTTTGTTTTTTATTTTCTAAAAAAATAATCATTCACGATTTCTTTTCTTCCTCAGTCATCGTCCTTCCTTTTTCGCCGGAGCTCTCCAGTCTCCACCGTCACTATTTATTCACCGGAGCTCTCCATCCCTGTTGCTTTTCACCTTTTTTTAGTTCACGTTCTCCTTCAAAATGCATGTGTGTTCTTCAACATAAGAATACATTCTTGATTAAATAGGGTTAGGTTTTTAATTTTGGAAATGTAGATTGAATTTTGCTTGAAATACTTAGCAAATTGGGTGTTTTACCATGGGTTATGGGTCTATTGCGCTATTTAGTTGATAAGAAATGAATCTTACTGTTGAATCGTAGTGAATTGTAGAGATTATAATCCCAGACCATTCAATTCGATTTTCAATTATTGCGACTGGGTAAAACTAGTAATACTAGTAAATGTAGTATTGCTAGTAAAACTGGTAATACTTATTAATATAGTAGAACCAATTAAACTAGTAGTATTACTAATTGAGTTTTTTTTGGAATTGTTTTGGCAGGATACAATGAAAGAGAACCTTAGTATGCATTTTAAGTGTGAAGGTCACATGTATAGTATAATGTTCAAGACATATGTGATGGATATAACTTTGTTGATGTTAAAAGGAATGATATACAAGAAGCTTGAGTTTGTTGAAAGTCACGTTACATTGTAGTTGAGCTACAATCCACTAATAGTAGGAGCATCAGTACAATGTGATTTTAATGATGATGAAGATGTTAATGTATTTTTAATGTCCGTTGATCATGAGAAGCGAAGATGTATGTTGTTTGTGAATGTCATCTCTGTCTTGGAACAGCCTGAGCAAGTGCCGAGAGTGGTGGACCAAGGTTTTGTTGGTATGAACTATTGAAAGAAACATTCTGAGGATGATGAAATTGCATCTAACACCATTGTTTGATTCATGTTTGATATTTTGGGTTGTACTACTACTTTGTTGGTTATGTCACAACTATTATAAAACTTATTTTAAAATCTAGTAATGTTTGATCTTTCATTGATGTGTATATTTATTATATCATAACAGAGTAAAACATGCGTAACTAATATAAAAATGGTCAAACTAGTAAAACTAGTATTAAACGTTGAACATCCATAAATAATTTTTAAAGAAAATATAAGAATGTGTGTACTAGTAAACGTCAAAAGTAATGTTTAAATGTTTACTAAGAATGAAATTTTTAAAAATATATGAATTTTGGATTGTGATGAAAGAAGCTAAACAAGTGTTTCTTTATACTTTTAAGGTCACTTTGTAAATAATAACCAAGTTAGGATGACAAAGTTATAGAATTGTAGATTTTAAACATAAGAATGCATAACAAACTCATAATTATACGTTGATAGACTTTAATCAACAGTAAAACTAAAAAATATAATTTTAAGAGTAGGTAAAACTAATTAAATGGAAAAACCTCAAAAGTAGAACTATTTGCAATTGTGGTACAACTATTATTCTTGGTATAACTATGTGTGAACACTAAGTGTGAACACACATATTGCACACGTGGTAATACAATTCAGATTTGATTCTGCAAAATTTGATTTTTTTTCCCAAACGAAGTTGAAAATTGTAGATTAATCGTATAAATAAATAAAAAACTTGTAAAACTGGTTTACTACCCAATTTTAAATGACAATACACTAGTTTTATCTAGTTATACTATTTTAGTATCCAGAAATTCAAATACGAGCATAAACCCAGAATTTATGGACTTGTTTCCCTATTTCTTCTAGCAATAAGAAACGATGAGCCCTTCGTTTGCATAGTCACTCCGAGCGAGATTCTAGATGTATGTGCCACCGATCTCTCTTCATCGTGACGTTTGCAAAATACCTCTTCCTTCTACCTCTTTGTTTGTTTGGGCTTGCAAATCTTCTACCTATGAACTTTGAGCAATCTTCGTCCTCTTTTTCTCCACCTTGTTTTAGCCATTTTCGAGTAGTTATCGTTGAAATCTTGCAATAAACATAAAAACAAGTATTATCAAGTTCTATTAATATATCAAAATCACACTAGTTTTACCTAGTTATACTAGTATTACTACCCAGAAAAATCAAATATGAACATAAACCCATAAATCACAAATTATAATCCCAAAGCTTGTTTTTTGGACTCATCTTCCTTATCAATCGAACACAATAACAAAATACCTCTTCGTTTGTTTCGGCTTGCGAATCTTCTACCTATGAACTTTGAGCAATCTTTGTCCTCTTTTTCCCCACCTTGTTTTAGCCATTTCGGAGTAGCTAGAGAGTAGTTATCGTTGAAATCTTGCAATAAACATAAAACGAAGTATTACCAAGTTCTATTAATATTTCAAAATCACACTAGTTTTACCTAGTTATAGTAGTATTACTACCCAGAAATTTAAATATGAACATAAACCCAGAATTCACAAATTATAATTCCAAAGCTTGTTAATTTGACGCATCTTCCTTACGAATCGAACACAATAACAAAATACCTAGTTTTTCAAATTTCACGAAATCGATTTTGAGATAATAGTTTGAGAAATAATGGATGAGAACGGTGAGAAAAAAATGTAGCAGTTATTTGATTTTAGATTTTTTTAAAAAAAATTATAAGTAATTATATGTTTGTGGATTAGATCCAATAGATATTGGATGGGTGGATAAAGCCCATGTAATATATGTAATATTTCTGTGTTTGTTAGGGTAGTAAGGTAATAGGCATACTTTTAAAATTAAAAATAATTCTAAAAGAAATTGTTTTTCGAGAAGGGAGTTTTGAGATTTCTAAAAAAAAATTGGGGACTTTTGAGATGAAAACTCTTCAAACAAGCCAATATGAAGGAACATTGTTTACATAGGTAACTAAGTGCGGAACTGTGCGAACCCGTCGCGCTAAATTATCCGCTTTACCATTTTGGGATCGAGGGATGTAGACTAAGGAAAAAGAAGCAAACTCCTCTTTATCTGCTTGTATGTCCTCCAAATAAGGCGTAAAAGCTTGCCACTCGGAAGGCGAAGATACCATCTTCACTAAGTCAGAGCAGTCGGTGAGAAAGACGACAGATTGGTTATCCGCCCCAATCATACAGCGCATAGCCCAGAGAAGGGCTTCAATCTCGGCATGAAGAGGGGAGAGACTACGGCGAAGGTTGGCAGCTCCCATAGTAGGGGTGTCCCCCCAGGGTGACGTGCAGAACCATCATCTACCCGCATAACAATTTGTTGCTTTCCAAGAACAATCTACAAAACAAGTATAGCTCGAGAGAGACCTAGGAACCCCTAATCCCCCACTTCCACAGGGAACAACCGAAGTGTTAATATCCGATACTAATACCATATCCTCTGTCTGAGACAGAGCCCATGCTTTTGCCTCATGCTCCGCTAACCGCAAAATTGCACGGGGTTTGAATCCAGATTACTGAAAAGTTTATCATTGCGCGCTTTCCAGATATACCACAAAATCCAGGGAAAGAATTCATGGGTTGAAACATTTGTACACCGCTAAAAGAGATAATCCATGTTTTTGAAAACTGACACTGAAGGAAAAACGCCCAGGACCGCCGGAAACTGCGACAAGGCCCAAACCTGTCTAGCCGGCGGACATTCGAAGAGGGTATGATTAATCGTCTCCTCCTGAAAACCACAAAGGCCACACGCGGCATCACAACTCATACCGTGTTTCCGAAGATTAGCTGTAACCGCCACACAACCCGAAAGCACTTGCCACATAAAGTGACGAAGTTTTGGTGGACACCTAATTTTCCACACAACTGCCTGAAGAGGTACAATGTCCGGCCAAAATACTTTCGGCTCAGCGGGAGCCGTCATATTGGAAACAAGAATATGGTACTCTGATTTTACCGAATATTTACCAGACTTAGTAAAATGCCATCCCAGTAAATCCTGTTTATCCGATTGACGCAACGGTAAGGCAGAAATCATAGCAACATCTTCCGGTACAAACGTAGCCGTAAGGTGAGCCATATCCCAGGAAGTAGAACTCCTATCAATAAGATTTGTAACTCGGAGCAGGGGATTAGAAGGCGACCCTGTGCTCAGTGCTGGTCTCGGGGATTGAGCAGGGATCCATGGGTCAGTCCATACAGAAATGGAAGCACCATATCCTACATGTTTAATAAGTCCTTTGTTAACCAGATAGCGAGCAGAAACTATACTCCGCCACCCATAAGACGGCAAATAAGATTTAATTGGATCCAAAGGATCAGAATGCCGATAGTATCGGCCCTTAAAAACCCGTGCAAAGAGTGAATCCGGTACGGTGATCAAACGCCAGAGCTGCTTCACTAGCAAAGCGGTATTATAATCATCCAAGCACCGGAAACCCAAACCTCCTGCATCTTTACCACTACACAGTTTATCCCACACCACCCAGTGTAGCCCTCGTGATTGGCCAGACGAGCTCCACCAAAAATTAGAAATTGCACTAGTCAACTTCCTCGTAACCGTCTTGGGTAGCCGAAAACATGACATCACAAAAGTAGGAATAACCATAGCAACGGACTTGATCATTACCTCCTTGCCACCTTTTGATAAAAGTCTAGCGGGCCACCCACTTGCCCGTGATTGCAACCTGTCCTGAACGAACGAAAAGATTTTTGTCTTAGCCCCACCCAAGCTTTTGGGGATACCTAAGTAAGATCCCATACCACCCAGATTTGTGATCCCCAGAACCTCTTTTAACTCCTCCCTGAGATCATTATCCACCGTATGTCTGAACTGGACCGAAGATTTCTTAAAATGGATTTGTTGGCCAGAAACCCGTTCATACTTCCGAAGGATCCCTAATACCACCTCACATTGCTCCTTTGTGGCCCGACAGAAAAAAGACTGTCATCCGCAAATAAGAGATGAGAGATGGCGGGACTAGCAGTCAAAACCTTGATAGCAGTAAGGAGTTTCATCTGCTCTGCTTTCCAAAAATGTGCAATTAGCACCTCCGTACAAAGAATAAAAAGATAGGGCGACAAAGGATCCCCCTGACGCAGCCCCCGACAGGGGATAATGGAGCCATATGCCTGACCATTAATCAAGACCTTATATTGAACCGACTTTACACAGCACATAATCCAGGTTATCCACTTTTCACAAAAGCCAAACTGCCTGAGCAAATGTTCGACAAAAGATCACTCTACTCGGTCATACGCCTTACTCATATCCGTTTTGATAGCCATGAACTTCCCCTTACAGGAGGGGTTGGTTCGTAGGCCATGAAACATTTCCTGGGCAATCAAAATGCTATCCAAAATTAAACAACCCTCTACAAACGCCGATTATGTTTCCGAGACGAGAGATGGTAATATAGTTCGTAGCCTCTGGCACAGAACCTTAGATATAATTTTATAACCAACATTACATAGGCTAATAGGCCGTAACTCCGTCATCCTCGTCGGCTTATCCACCTTTGGGATAAGACAAATGTTTGTCACATTTAGCCTTTTGTCGAAATCCCCGTTCCGCAAGAAGGAATTAACCAACAATACTAGATCTGCTTTAACCGCAGCCCATGCTTTCTGGTAAAAAAGGGTGGTCATCCCGTACGGTCCTGGAGCCTTGTCCGGATGCATCATGAACAATGCATGTTTAATCTCCTGTTCGGAAACCTCTCGAGTTAAAAATTCATTTGTCTCTAAAGTAATAGATGACTGGATCTCATCTAACATGTCCGCAAAATCCGAAGGGTCCGAAGATGTAAATAAGTCTTGAAAATAAGAGACCGCAATATTTTGGACATCATTCTCCTCCGTCGTCCAAACACCATGTTGATCATGAAGACCAACAATGCGGTTCCGAACTCGTCTCTGCTTTGCATGAGCATGAAAATAGCTGGTATTATGGTCACCAAGCCACATCCATTGCCTTCTGCTTTTTTGGTACCAGTAAACTTCTTCATCTCTATACACCTCCCGTAACCGCCAAGTAAGCTTTGCAAGTTCATCAACCGAAGTAGTATCATTTTCCTGAGCTACCGCTAATTTGGACTTTAGATCCTCAATTGTCTTCCGCCCATAAGGTAATTGCTCTTTCCTCCAACGAGAAATAGCACGGCGACATTTAGTAATTTTATCCACCAGGGTGGCACTGGGAGCAGTTCCCGTCGTAGAATCCCATCCTTCGAAAACCGCAACAAAGAAACCCTCCTTGTCAAGCCACCGTCTACCAATCGAAAACCACCCTGACCCCGCCGAATCTTATCCTCAATAACAGCTAACACTGGCTTATGATCTGACGCAATCATTGTTAGATACTCCATAAAAGAGTCCTTAAACAAGTCATGTCACTCCTCATTCACCAAAGCCCGATCTAACCGACATCGTATCGGTTTGTTATCCACAATGTTGAATCCACAATGTCGAATCATTGAGTTAAAAGGCACAAAAGAAGAGGCAGGACACAATTTACCACCCCTCTTCTCAGGGTTTCCTTTTAACTCATTGAAATCCCCAATTAAAAACCAAGGAGAATCTCTATTCAAACCAATCCTTGTTAACCGTTCCCAAACCATTTCTCAATTCTTTGGAACTAGATCACCATATACAAAAGAGAGATAAATTAATTTTCCTTTGTATACAATTTTCACATCGATAAGTCTATTGGATTCAAATAAAATAAAAACATTATTATTTTTGTTATTATAAAATAGTGCAAGACCACCACTACAACCAACAGGTTCAACCGTTTTAACCAAAATGACCAAAAAAGGTTCTAAAAAAGAAAAGGATTGCCTAGTTTCAGAAAGAAACAAGAAATCTGGCCGATGCTTCCCCCATAAATCCCTGAGATACCCAATAGTAGCTTTATTACTCAATCCCTGACAATTCCAGCTTAGAATCTTCATATATCAGCTCTCGGAAGTGGTGGTTTGGTGCCACCCATTGCCTCCTTCTCCACCACATGTGGCTTAGGATTATTAGTAACCCCGGATGGACCTGTACCCTTCGGAGCTGGACGCTTACGAGGAGTACGAACATACACATTCAACTTCTTTGACCCCATCCCCTTAAGTCCCATGACACCCTTACCCTTACGCTGCTTGGGCAAGGTAGCTCCATCCGCCACCTGCTGATCTGTCACCATTGTCTCAGAGACAATATCACCTGACAAGCCGGTAACCAGAACCTCATCTATTTCACCAGAACCATCATGTTCCCCAATCATAACAACGTCGACATTAGGCAGGATCTCCTCATTGCCCAAGGAACACTCCCCAACCATCCCCTCTACAGCGATAACAGAACCATCTCCACTTTCCCCAGACCCGAGACCCACAGACTCCTCCACCTTCTCTAACACAACTCGATCCCCTGCTTGCCCTACGACACCCAAACCATCAGCCAAAGGCAGCTCCTCTGGATCTTTTGGCTTCTCCTTGTCCATGACCTCACCAACATTGGCTTCTTCCTCCTGAAACAAAGCCTTACGAACCACTTTCGTCGGGATAGGAACACCAGTCTCCACCTGAGAGTCAGACACACCACCCCTCTCCATCACCACCGACGAACCAAGAGACTCCTTAACAGTGGTCTCCTTAGCAACCGCTTGTGAATGGCAATAGTCATTGTACTGAACATAAGACTGAAAACGTCTCTGTTTAGCCACTGGTTCCCCTCTTGATAAATCAGACCTAGACTTTGTACCCTTTGTATTCCTCGCCTCAAAAGGTCGCTTCCCCTCCGTCTGAGAGCCTTCTCCTATGAACTTTCCTTTGAAACCACCCTTGTAACCACCATCTTGACCAGCACCCTACCTCCACTCAGAAGTGATAGCTCCTTTGTAACTCTTGCCCCGACAATCTTCCGGCTCATCTCGTTGCTGAATCAGACCAGCAGTGACCTGCGGCGGTTGTAACAGTGGAAAATGATCATCGTCATGGCACAAGCTGAAACATCGCCGAAAATACCCGAACAAACGTTTATATCGAAGCGACATTATGGTCTCCTCTCCATTGAAGAAGTCCACTTCAGTCTTGAAACCCAAATGCTTGAGACCATTAATTGTAACCTGGACATGACCACCATCTATATCGACAGCCTCGACACGCCCCAGATCCGCAGCTATCCCTCTGAAAGTCGGCTCAACCCAGAACTGGAATGGCACTCCCATGATGCGAACCCAGAAAGTTAAGGAAGAAGGATACAAAGGATCCACCGTTGGTGCCCATCTAACCATTGAGACCATCCAATGGTCAAAGTGGAATGGACCCATCTTCAACACCTCAACAATGTCTGCTTCCTCAACAAAATCAAACTGAAACTTTCCCATCCCTAAATCCGCACCAACCACTTTCCCTTCCAACTGCTAGATACGGGGAAACATGAGGAGAAGAGATTTCATGTCTTGACGTCGCGGATTAAAGCACCATCCCACCACCGTTTTGGAGTAACCCTCGATCAGAGCTGTGTTGGCAAAGAAAGGAACCTTCAACTTCCTCTTACGCACAACTGGAACCGCAACACTCATAACAGGACTCCTATCGACCAACAAGGACTGAGACATCTCGAGAAAAATTTTCACAACTCTAAAAACCCAAAAGAAAATAGACAAGAAACAAAAATTCTCGATAGGAGATGTCTTATAGATATATTAATCTATAAGACATCCTTTTGTCTTATAGATTTAGGATTTGATGATATCCTTTCCGGTTGAATTATCCAAATAGAAGATGTTGGGCATAATTTTAACCATATAAATTATAATAGATAAATTCTATTGTAAATATGATAATTTTTTATATAAGATGAATTCTACATTCTCTAGAAGATTGAATCAATATGGGCCGTAACGACAAAGGCCAAGTCAATACGAGCCGTAACAACAAACTTCGAGCCAATACGGGTTGTAACTGGACTTTGGGACCGACTTTGATTTGTGACAATATTATCAAGAAGATATTTGACTAAATCTCGTGGAGAGAATATTTGGAACGACCTCATCTCATAAAGAGTCGGTTACCCAAATCCAAATCCCACGAGGATAAGGATAAATAGACTTCTCTATAAAAAGGGAGCGATATCGACATAATACGGAACAAAATCGAGAGCAAAACAAGAGACCTAAAGCACAAGACACACAACTCAATTCTAACGCACGGGTTTAAAGATTGATTCGTTGTGCCTTGGATTTTTGTATTTGAGTTTGATACTTTGATCAATAAAAATGACTATTCAACATCTATTTCTTGTTTTCCGTAGTCTCTAAACGGATCGATTAATTTGTCCAAACAAAAGATTTATTAGAAAAAAACAATATAAATCTTTCTAGAATATAATGGACATTGTCACCACGGCCCATAGTAAAGCTATCTATTACATCAAATTATATAT
Source organism: Camelina sativa (assembly GCF_030686135.1). Classification (NCBI taxonomy): domain Eukaryota; kingdom Viridiplantae; phylum Streptophyta; class Magnoliopsida; order Brassicales; family Brassicaceae; genus Camelina; species Camelina sativa. The sequence goes on from NC_141890.1 coordinate 15,822,727, forward strand.
TTAAAATATATAATTTGGCTAAAACAAATCCACAAATCTACAATTTGGCTAAAAGAAATCTAATATGGCTAAAACAAACAAATTATAGTTACATTCTTTTCAAGTTATATATTTTTCCTGAAATCAAAAGAAAGATGTATAATTTATCAAGTAACATAAAAAAAGAAAGATGTATAATTTGGCTAAAACATATCTACAAATTTTCTCTTTTGTAAATCAAATCAATTATTGTATATATAGTTATAATTTTAATTACATTATCAATTCTAGTCCTAATCGCTGATTAAAGCCTAACTAAAAAAGGAGTGGGAAATAAACCGCCATGGCCACTTTCTTAATGTTTCTATAAACCACCATCATCCTTTAAGTTGCTAGCTGCCACGTACAAAACAAACTCAGATTCATGTTTGATTCTGATCAGAGCTATGATTTAGGTGTCTTGGTTTATTGGTTTAGTTATAGATTCTTTTCAATATTTTCTTTTAAACATTAGGATTACTGTTTGGAGTTTTATGCTTTAGTTTATGATTAGGTCGGTTGTACTAGGATTTATAAAAAGACTCCTTATGCTAATGAGAATATCAAGCTTCCAACAATTAACCTAATTCTGAAAGAGAGACTTGGGTTAAAGGAAGTTCGTTTTCAAAGGACAGCTCAACACTCGATCTTGTTCCCTAGGACAGGAAATCGTGAGAGCTTCAAAGGTGGAAGAAACAAGGAAGCTTAGTTGCCCCAACAAACATAAGAGAAACAAACTCCTCAACAACTGTTTTTGAAGAAATTGACCACCGCAGGAATGGCAGAGCGACGAGCAAAAAGTCTCTGCTTCAACTGTGATGAAATTTTCACACGAGGACATGTTTGCAAACCAGTCCTTTTTCAAATCACAATAGTCAATGATGGAGCTAATCAGGACGACGAACCAATTGAAAAGGAGGACATGCCATGAGCTGAAGCTTGAGGACAAGCTTCAAGTGGAAGAGGGGAGTAATGATAAGAGCTATTATTTAGGTGTCTTGGTTTATTGGTTTAATTATAGATTCTTTTTAATATTTCCTTTTAAACATTAGGATTATGGTTTGGAGTTTTATGCTTTGGTTTATGATTAGGTCGGTTGTACTAGGGTCTATAAAAGGACTCCTTATGCTAATGAGAATATCAAGCTTCCAACAATTTACCTATTTCTCAAAGAGAGACTTGGGTTAAAGGGAAGTTAGCTTTCAATCTCTTTGTTCTTTAGTTTAAAGAATGGGTGTGACAACTAGAGCTAAGGCTAAGGCTTTGGCTCATAACAGATTCATTGTTCTCTCGTCGATGGTGAACAGCTTCCACATGCGAACAGTTGTTGAAACAGCTTCAACATCGTCTTAAGCTACTCATAAACAAGAAGCACGCATTGTCAAGAGATATACATTCGGACATCGTTATATTCATTCGATTCAATGACTTCAAACATGCTCTCCGTCGAACTGAACAACTCGTCCTCGTCAAAAACTCGGTTATCGCATACGAATTGTTGCTTCGGTTCACTAAATACATCATCTTTCACATCCATGTTGGATATGGGTTTCACCCTGCCTTAACAGGCCTTCCACTTGGCCCATCTACGGAACAGTCAACACAATCTATGGGAACGTTGACCAACCAAATAGGATAACTTGGGCCGACGAAGCTTCTAGAAGGGCCCGACTTTATGTCCAGCCCGTTAAGCGATGGCCCGGGCAGAGACGACCGCCATTCATGTGCTAAGGCGGTACCACATCGACCCCAAAACATGAAGATGATACGTCCCATCAACTATAAATAGAAACCTTCTGGGCAAAAGAAGAGGACATTCTAGAACGGGAGTCTAGAATAAGACAGATTCTACTTTTAAGTACTGATAGTCTTTTAGCGAGAGTGCAATATTGTAATTAGCCGACCAGCTTTCACATAAAATATTGTGAACTCGCCGATCTTTCGCTATCTCAATAAAAGTCCTTTTTTCGCCCTTTCCTCTTATTGTCTTAGATCTTGTGTAATCACTCGTTCAACGATCCCCTACATTAAAAAACACAAGTTACATATAATATAATTCTATATATACATATTTTATTTTATTTCTCTCTTGGTTCTACTTTTCCTGAAATACAAAAACACTAATATATTATTCAATTATGAACATGCAGAAAATTGTTTAATGACAAGATTAACGAAGCAGTTTCGAGTCTTGTATTTGCCTCCGCGAGTTGTGGAGAATAACTATGTGAACTAGTTAGCATTAAAGAGCTGTTTTTTCAACGATACGGTCAAAGCTATGTAACAAGTGCTCTTCAGCTCTGCTGGGAATTAGAAGCGAAACCTGATGAAATTCTCGATACGGTCAAAGCTATGTAACAAGTGCTCTTCAGCTCTGCTGGGAATTAGAAGCGAAACCTGATGAAATTCTCGATAGAATCAAACCCATTTGCACCATTATCTATACTTTAGTTACTCTCTGTGGCTACAAAGCTGTTATCAAGTTCTTTCCGCATCATATATCCGATTTAGAACTCGTTGTGTCGCTTCTGGAGAAATGCCATACCATGACTTCTGTTTCATCCTTGAGGCAAGAAAGCACTGGTGAAATGGAGGCCCAATGTGTTACTCTCTTGTGGCTTTCGATCCTTGTGTTGGTCCCGTTTGATATTTCTTCTGTTGATACAAGCATTGCAAATGATAAGAGCTTATGTGGGGACGATCTTGCTCCTCTGGTATTGAAGATTTTGTGTTTCTGTAAGGACTATCTGCGCAGTGCGGGCCCTATGCGCAGGATTTCGGGTTGCTCCTCTCTAAGATTTTAACGCGTCCGGATATGGGAAAGGCATTTAAAAGGTCTGACTCTGTCACTCATAGGTGCTTAAGTTTTGAGTTTTGTTTTATGTGATTTGTTCTGGTTTGAACACTTGACTTCATCAACAAAATTGCTCGGAACATTCAAATGAACAAACTTATCTTTGTTGCACTTTGGCGTTTCTGTTTCAGTTTTTTTGAGTCGACACATGAAGTTTTATATTTTTAGGAAGATAATCTTGTGAACAACTTTTGCTTGCTTGGTGTTATGGAGGCTCTGGCTGCCATTTAAAAGGTTTTTTTTGGGATTTTTGCCATTTATGCCATATTTTTTTTAATTCTTATCAAATCTGTCATATTGTTAAACTTTTCTAATCTGCCATATGCATTAAACATGGCATTATAAGTTTTACCAGATTGCCTTCATAATAACGTCAGTCCGACGGTGGCACGAGGAGAGGGGACGGGCGCGTGATGAGAAGCTGTGCAAGTAGAGATGGGCGCGTGACTACACGCGGTACCCGGGACATGTGGTTGAGAATTTGTGGACAACATATAATGTCAAGGTATCGCTATTTTGGACATAAATAATTATGGACGACCACAAATAGGTGGACTTTACGTAAACTTATTTGAAGTAGTCAACCAAACATACAAAGTAGACAGGATACCCCATCTTAATGTATAACTTGTCCGGTAATAGACAAAATTTCGTAGAACTGATATTGGTGGACAAAGTTAAGTGAATGTTAGCAATTACTAATAGACCCTCGAAAATGGCGGGATGAAATGGCACGTATTGGTGTGTAATTGGACAGCAGGTGTTAAGCGGCCTCATTAGCGACTGACAAGACGTGTAGTTAATGCCAATGGGTTGGATAATGGGGTGTTTGTTGAATAATTTGCAGAGGATCCAGGTCTAAAAATGTTTAGGAATTGGAAACTTTTTTTTGTTTGGAAACAAAGAAGAGGAGATGTTTTAGGAGACGACCAACGTGAGTATTCGTATGGTTGTGGTGGACAAAAATTCGAAGGAGAAGCTATAGGTGTTGTCCTCCAAGGCAGCCATAGAAGGTATAGTCGTCCGCCATAAATGTCGGTGGTTGGGGAGCTGAAGAACTTTCTGTCATTAAATATCGTGGGACGTATATAAGTGTGCAATTTTTGAAATTTTATATATTTTTTTTTGGCAGGACATAGTGTTTAAGAAATGGAAGAAACCGTGTGTGCCCTTCGTGGCGAATGGGTATGTTGTGAAAACGGAGAATGAAAATTTATTCCTGCCCACGGAGAAATGTGAAGATGTGTGTCATATGGAATTGACACATGTTTCCGAGAGTTTGAAACAACCATCAAAAGGGTTTTTCGTTTAAACAAGGAGTGTAGCGTTGTTCTGACCTTTTGTGATTCAGGTGAAACGGCGCCATTAAGTAATGGGAAAATACCCCCGATTATAGTCAGCAACAATGTGGAGTTGGCGCTGTTTAAAAGGAGAATAAGTAAATTTGTTGGGATGAGGTTGTATGTTACAGTTAAGGAAGTTGGGAGGCTGTTGGGTGCAGGGTGGAAGAAGAAGCCCTTTCCGATGATGTCCTATTGGCGTATGTGGAGGGATTAGAAGCACATGACAAAGGTGAAAGAGTTGACAGTGTAGCTATTGGACAAGAAGGGCTAAAGTCGCAAGATAAAGAACAACAAAGGCAGTCTTCTATGATGGACGACTATATGTCTGCAATGTTGTCGTCCACTAGAAAAATATTGGAGAATGATGGCAGACAAATCAGAGGTTGTCCAAACATGCTGACGAGTAATAGGAAGGTTTGTTCTTTGGGGTCAGTGGACAATTGTCCCACTATGAGTAACTCTGTGATAGATTTAAGTGTTGACAGGACTGCTGGAATACATGTGTCACAAACCAACTTGTCAATGGAAGACAGCCTGGTTGAAGTGGAAGTTTGGTTATCGAATACATTTAATAATGATGAAGATATTACGGATGCAGAAGGTTCTATTTCCGTTTCTGATGATGAGCAAGATTACAATTTCGACGAGTGGAGTGAGAGAATTAACAACGATTATACAGTTGAGGGTGTTGTGCGTGTCGAAGGAGGGTCGACAATATGAAACAGTGGGTTGAGGTTGGGTGATGAATTAGATGTGTTTGGGCAGGGTCTAAGCAATTACCCTGTTTTGGAAGAACACCCAAGAACAGTTAGCCAAGTCAGCATTGGGGATGAGGAGTTTGAGAGAGCTAGATTTACAATCCTTGACATCGATGACCCCTTGCTGTTGGAAGATGCTCCACCTTTTCATGATAATGTCAAAGGTGCGCCACCCCAGGAGAGAAACATGGACCTTAAAAAAGCTGAGATTTAATTTATATAGGTCGAATATTTGAAAGCAAGGCATCCCTACGACAAGAGCTGTGTGTGTATGCCATGAAAAGGATATTTAAATTCAGAATTGGGAAGTCTGACAAAGGCAGGGTTATTGCAACATGCGTGGACAAGAACTGCGGTTGGCGAGTATATGCAACCAACCACCCGAATTCGCAGAATGTGGAAATCAAAACTGTAACTTTGAAACACAGCTGTGATGTTTCGTCCAGGTCTAAATATGGGGATAAGGCGACAACCAAGATTTTGTCTGAACTCTTGCAAGTAAAATTTGCAAACGGGAAGAGAGGTCCAAGAGCGTGTGAGCTACCTGAGATGGTGCTGTCAGAGCTAAACGTTACAATTTCGTATATGAAAGCATGGAACGCAAAGGAATTGGCCATGAATGTTGCCTGTGGGAATGAAGAAGAAGGTTATCGTTTTTTGGCAACGTATTTGCATTTGGTTGAGGCCACCAAACACAAAAAGAGGTGGTGGGAGACCATGTAAAAGAAAGATTCCATCTCAGGGGGAATTACATCATGTAAGTAGTTTACCTTCTCTATATACTTCAAACATTGCTATTTTCTTTATTGGCATCTGACATTGTAGAATCGCGTCACAAGGCAAGCAAAAAGGTAAGCAAAAGAAAATCCGCAAATGTGGTAGATATTTCAAAGTTGGCCACAACAGAAAAACATGCTCCACTCTTATATGAAAGGGTAAGGTAGAGGGCTGGCTTAAATTTCAAAGTTATAAATATGTATTTCAGGGATTTTTATAATTTTAAATGGACTGCCTTCACAGTTGTATTATGTATGGCTTGTGGAGAAGCGAAAAATATAAGTTTTTGGGTTCAGGTGTAGTGTTGTCGTGACAGTTGTAATTGTCGAATATTTACTTGCATCGGAGAGAAGGGTTAAAATTTAATGGACAATTCTTACTATTGGTTTCCCTATTCGATTATAATAGTCCACCATGTGGTTGTAGACTACTTATTTTGACTGACAACCCGAAACACTTTCGATGGACAACGTATGTTACACATCAGTTTTTTTCTTATTGTCTACACAATATACATTCATGGAGGACAACATTCATGGAAGACAACATAATGGAGGACGAATTTCATGGAGGACAACTTTCATGGAGGACAACTTTCATGGAGGGAAAATTTCATTGATATCAGCCAACATTCAAGGTGGACATTATATGTTTTACAACATCGATTGATGGTGGAAAACATACATACTAGAGACAACATTCATGGGGAAAAATATTCATGGTGGACTACTTACGTTGCGATCATCCATCATTCAAAGTGGACAACATTCTAGAAAGACAAAAACATAGGTAGACAAAACATAGGTTTAAAAACAAAGGGACAAGAACCGGTTACATATAGAGGACCTGTCGAAGGTTCGTCGATTCTTTTCCAAATCTTACAATGAACTACTTTGAGACATAATAAACCAAGGCAACCAGGAGAAAGAGGAGAAACACAATGGCAAATGCGATCAGAAGAGAATTGGGACCCAAGGCTAATCTGGAATAGTTAGAGCGTCCGTTTTCGTAATACCCCTTCACCTCATCCAGAAGCTCCGTGTAGCCGTCAACGGTAGGTCGGAGAAGGTGTTTCAATTCTCTAATTTCTTCTTTCATGAATTTAACTTCGGCCCACATCATGGACGATTCGATGGTGTCGCCATCAGGCCCTAAAGTGAGGTAAGCAATGCGGTCTTCCTTTTCCAGAATCTTCATATGGAGGTAGTGAATTTCATTAACCACAGCTTTATCCCAAGACTTGACGAGATGAAGACCACCATCCTTTGTGACATTATAAACATTTTCCCAAAAAATTGAATTTTAGATCTACTTTAACCAACTATGAAAAAAACTTGAAAAAAGTAAAAAAAAAAAAACTTGCCGAGGGGCTTACAAAATAATTTTCACACTTGTAAAACAAGCGACCGTCGACATGATTCGTGTCTGGTTCCAAAATTAAAGCACCACCACATGTACATTTCTTAGGGATGCCAAACTTTCTGTTACGCCGGTCACGGGAATTGATTGAGGAGGCGGACGAGGCAGATGAGGAAGAGGGTTGGTTGTAGCTATATTGCCCTATTTCTTCTTCACTTATCTCCTTTTGTTTCGTTTAGTTTTTGGGCACCACAAGAGGATTAGGTTAAAAGATATAGGGTGTGATATAGACTTTAAGCGACAAATCCCATTATTAAATGCTTAAAAAATTAACAAATTAATCAGTTTGACAACACGCAAAGGGATATTTGACTTTAGCTGTAAGTAAACAGTCCTAGACAGTGGGTTTGAGGAGCCCACTCAAACTTTATTTGCGGAAAATAATATCGGATTTCTCCTTTATGACAGGACATCAATAAATTGAAATGAGTGGAGACAAGTGAGAAAGACGGACTACACAGAAAACGAAGGACAACATTAAGCAAATTTTACAACTGATGGACATGAGCCATTGTTTAAGGTATTTGGAGCAATTCTTTAAACCTTCGGCATCGCCACCAAGTGTAGCATATCGGGCACCTGTTGCACGGCGAACACTTCTCGCAAACGTCAGGGTTGGTAGGTATTTTCCTTTCTAACTTTGACAGTGCTTTAACTCGCCCACGTAAGGAATGTCCACCAACCGCGATCATATCATAAAAAACTATTTATGCGACGACATCTATTGTGTTTACATCATAGAACAAACTCCTGAACTTTTTCATTAGGGCAACACCCTCTTCCGTTTCCCCGACACATAACATCAAAAGCGTTAGAGTGAAAGTAATGGATGAGGATGAATGCTTTTTACCGAAGAGAAAGCTCCACTTGTACGAAAGCAAGGCAATGGCTTCACGATAGTCGCCAAATCTGACAATAAATCTTATAGCCTCTAAATATATTGACGTAGGGTTTTTAGCCATAATGGTACGTTGAAAGAAAGGAGTATTGAGGCTTCTCTCATAACATACTCATTAAAAGCAAGTTGCATACCGTCTGGACCAGAAGCAATAAATGGACCTAGGTGCTGGAATCCTCCCTCTACGAGGAGGCTAACAATGTATATAGCTAGATGTTGTGGGATGGAAAGTAGGTTCGTCATTGTTGAAGTGGAGAAGCAGAATAACTCTGTAACTACTAGATATAACAAGAAACATTTTTAGTTTTAATTGCACAACTATAAATGACAAGTTGGTTGGGTGGTAGTGTGATATTGTGTGTGGTGTTATGTTTTAGTAACTTTCTAACCTACCAAAGTACTACGTTAATTAAGACTTGTCGTTATTAGGCAACACCCTCCATGGTACTACGTTAACAAACACACTTTGTATGAGTTATATCCTTATAACCCATCAAAAGGAAACCTAATAACCGAAAGACAACAAAAGACAAATAATAACTTAGGTTAATAAGTAACAGATGTTATACAACAACAGAGAAATAGTAACTTAGGTTAATAATTTGCAAACGTTATACAGCAAAAGACAAATAGTAACTTATGTTATAGCTTAAAGGTATACACGCAAATGTGTTGGCGATCAGCCACGTAGGCTGAGTACAAATTCGCTATAAACATCAACGGCAAATCGCATCCGCATCTCGTCCACAATCTCATCTGTCAATCCATCCAAACACAATCCTTGCGCGTGTAACTCTATAAACTTGATCTTCAGAGGGCCACAGACTCCGGTCCGGTCGTTTTGGTAAACATCAATGACCCTCTCAAACGTAAAGATGTTAGGTATGGGACAGATAATACTTTCCTTCTTCACAAAATCCCTAATTGCAAGAGGAAGCATTTCGGCAATCGGTTTCATGTGGCGCGGAAGCTTTCTCGAATCATTCTTTATGATTAGGGGATCAAGGATGAATAAATGTCCCAATCTCAAATCTATAGCGGCTGCAACCCAGTGACCCTTTCCCCAATTCATTGGGACGTAAACAGTGTCGACGTCAGTAAACCAAGCCATCCTCGCTGACCGACTCGGAACTACATTTCTAATATAGTTCTTGATGACACTGTTCCAAACAAAAGCTTACTTCTTTTTTGTCTTCTGGTATTGAATGTAATCAAGAGCAAGAGTTTGTGAAAACCAGGTATCCAGCACCGCAACCCTTGGCTGAAGGAATGAATCACCCAATCTTCTCCACAAAATGGTCAGCATTGCTTCAACATGCTGAAACATAAGGGTATTCGATATGAAGTCTGAGGGCAACAAAAATTCAAATAACAGACCATGTGAAGCAAGTACTTACTGGACTATCAACCCATTTTTGCAGTTTGTATATGCATTCAAAAAAGTTGCTTTTCACCCTATGACCATCAATGATGTACTCCCTGAAACATATTTAATATTGAGAACACACGATTACATTAGTTTTCAATATATATGATTAGAGAGTGGATCTACTGTAACTTACTTCTTGCGATAAGATGCTAGCTTTGCTAAGAATTTCTTCTTAATATCAGCTTTTTCACGGGCCGGAAGGGAATGTACACATGAGCTTCAGATTCGGGATCAGGTGCCTTCTCGTTTGTGGATCCTGACGAGAAACCAAACCTTCTAGTCTTCGCCCTAGCTCTTTTGGCAGGAAGAGGGGTAAGCTCTTCTATCGTGCTACATGGCTTTCTTTTCTTTCGTTGTAATAGAAATTTCCAACCATCAGGACTTCACATACGGTGAATATAACTTACAAATAAAAATTCCAACATGCTAAATACCTCGCCAGTCTGTATTGTCGCTAACTGTGTGTCGTCGGCGTGCTGGTCAGGATCAACATCTCCTTTATCACTATCTCCATAATCCTCTTTTTTGTCTTCCCCTTCTCCATCTTCCCCTCCTACAGCATCATCTTCTCCATCATCGTCTTCCACATCATCCCCTCCTACATCATCCTCTTCTCCCTCATCACTATCTCCACCAACACCTTCTCCGTGACCACTTTCTCCACCAACACCTTCTCTTCCAATATCTTCCCATACTCTAACACCTACTGATCAACAGGTCAATTAAAACCCAATGTGTACTCCACCACGATCTAGTGGTATCGTTGTAACACTTCAGGATCGAATCCACAGAGACCAAGCGATGCACTATGAAATTGTATAGATTTGAATATAGCTAAGGCAAAAAGAAAGATTGTGTTTCAAGTAACCAATTAAAAACAGAAAATAAATAAGAGTTTTGCAATCAAGGAAGGATATTGGGTGTAGGGAATCAGTTAGGGGATTACAATCACAAATTTAGATGATAGATTGGAAAGCATTAGAAACCGTTCTTGAACTCAAATCATGAATGTAAAACTAACCTACTGTCGCAGTGTTAGTTATCTATGCAATGAATTGATTAAATTCTAAACCGTCGTTTGAATCTAGAAATCCTAACAAGCAATAAGTTCAAGTTTGATTTTGTTCACAAGGTGCCTTAACTTCAACTTTCGTTGGTTAAGGATCACCTTGCTCACCTATGTTCTTTTCAAGCAATTCAACAACACTTTTGATGCCTAGATGAACTAAACCTACAATCATAAACTAGGTAGCTAATCTAGTTTAAGCATTAAGCACAACTATAGATGAAGAACACAAAAGATCAATCCTAAATCTAACAACCTAAATTTAGAGAATCATAAAAACCCTTTTGAAACCCGAAACCCAACAGTAAAACTACTCAGACATTGAGAAACAGAAACAGCAAATCAAAGATGAAGAAAACATAATTGAATTGCAAAGAGAAATAAGAAATAGGGTTTAGAAATCTTCTCCAAAGTGTCAAGAAGGATTAGAGATCTTCTCCCCAGCTCTCAATACAGAATAGTCTCAGAAAATAAAGCTTATGTCTCTGGAGGCTGAGCCTCTAACTAAAATATCAAAATAAAACCCTAAAAGTCGGTTTAAAAAGAAAAAGGAAAGGTTGCTTCGGGTACGGGATCGGTCGATCCCGAATGTAGATTGGCCGATCCAGGATGGTTTTCTCTATTTGTTCAATCTGCTTGCTAGTCCAATCAGTCTTCACCAAATTGGCTTCAGATGCTTGTCTTCATCACCAAAACACTAAGTTTCCTTCCAAAGTCACCTAGAACTTGTAAAGACTCTCACAAGACTAAAAAGACTCTAAACTCCAAAACCTTAAAGAACCTTCAGTCTGAACTCCAAAACCTTAAAGAACCTTAAAGAACCTTCAGTCTCCCTACTCTGTACTCCAAAACCTTAAAGAACCTTCAGTCTCCCCATCATTGTCTCTCTAAATCAAATTAATAAAAAGGTGTGGTCTTACCATGGGAGTATCGATCATTGAACTTCTTGACTCCTTCAACCTTTTATTCCCCAAGACCTCCTTCATATACTCCCTTTCCTCTCTCTTTTCTTTTTTTTACTGAGTACTGAAGGGAAGAGAGAGGGAAGCATACTTTGCAAGGAGATGCATGTCTCGTGAGGCTTGAAAGGAGGAGTCCTGTCCAATGTATACCAAGCCCCAAGGTAAGAAATTAAATCCGGTTAAGTCTTATCAAGGCTATAGACAACTTCTGGTTCAACCGATTGTTTTCCTTGGCGAGTGTCTTTTGGGGCATGTTGAGACTGCTCATGTTCATTCCAAATCAAAAGTACTAAAACAATCATAAGAGTGTTAGTTCAAGGCAAAGATTCCTAGAAAATGATCATAGTTTCCCAACATTTTTTTTTTAGACTCGATAAAATGACTCAAAGAAAAGAAAAATTCAAAGAAAACAACCAAAGAAAACGACATTAGTAACTTGGAGACATCCCTCCCCCGGACTTACTTCACACCGTCCCGGTGTGAAAGCAAAGCCAAGAAAAAGAATGAATCCCACAAAGCAAATAAGAAAAATGGAAAAGAAAAATAAAAAACTAAGGAAAAGAAACAAAAACTGGTGATCTTGCATCTGGTGTTGGAGGGTGTTGGAAAGGGTGGAGACCGATCAGTCTGAGGGTGGGATCGAGCGATCTGCAACATTATTGAACTTGGAGATGCCCGCAAAAAACCACCGGGATCGATCGATCTGTAAAGAGGATCGACCGATCCAAAGCTTCTGGAACAAAAAAATTCGCATCTTCTGCATTTGGAACCTGTTCCTGAAAATACTTAACACCAGACGTGATTTCACAATAATGAATCCTAAAAACAAAACCAAAATCCTAAGACAAATAAAAATTAAAGGGTAAGCCAGCACAAACCCCATGGGTTGTCTCCCATAAACGCTTGTTTAAGGTCTATAGCTTGACCGCTCAACACAAAATGTTAATCATGAGTATCAAAAGGCTGAGCCAATGGACCTTTAGTCCTTCTCTTGTTAATGCAATAAACAATATGTGTCAAGTAATACACAATTATCCATGGCAAAACGATAAAATACACATCAAGGAAGTTTACTACAAATGTAGCATATACTTTGAAATATTCCTTGATGGTTGGATGCTCATGAGGATCAAATGCATTTAATAGGAAAATAAAGTCAATTTCAGGTTCAAACGAGGTTTTCACAAAATAATCAACTTCATCACCATTAATTTCATAAAACACAATATCCTCATTCATATAATCAACCTCAGGGTCCTTTGCTTCATGCAAAATTGTATCAATATCAAGAACACACCCTAGGTAAGATTCTTCAAGAAGAAAGCTAGATACATCAGGCATTGAAAACTTAAACTCGAGATCATGAACATTCAAAGCACAATGATATTCAATATCAAAACATATTTCATGATAATCTCTAGCAAGTTATTATGCTCTTATAATGTCTTGACGTTGAGACTCACATATCAAATCATAGCATTCATCAATGAGCAATGGAGTATCCAAACTAGAAGTCACATCTTCAATGCATGGCATGTGAATATCCTCAAAATCATGAATTTCAAGGGTGGAAACGCATGTACCTTCTATTTGGCTTGGTGGAACCCAATATATTACCTTTTCGCAAGCATGAGCTTCCCTAATCTCTGTGAAAGTGGAATCCCTCCCTTCAAGTACTGCTCGATGTGAGATGAGATTCAACCGGATCATTGCTGCTAAATTCCTCCTTGTCGTTGTTGGATGCTCCATGTAAAGCTCATCCAACTTAACTTTTTGATCCTGTGTAAGGACACTCTCATCAAACAGTGGCTCCACATAATGCTCATCTAGAATGTCTTCATCAAATGTGGTCTCCTCTTCCTGCTGCCAGTCATCATAATCCTTGGCCCCAAAAATATTTTTCATTTTTTTATATATATTTTTTATCTACAAAAAAGAGAAAATAATAATAATTAGTAAAAACAAAACAAAAATCTTAGACTATACTCAATTCTAAAATTTCAAAGGCAACGTTTTGGTCCCCGGCAACGGCGCCAAATTGATCAACAGGTCAATTAAAACCCAATGTGTACTCCACCACGATCTAGTGGTATCGTTGTAACACTTCAGGATCGAATCCACAGAGACCAAGCGATGCACTATAAAATTGTATAGATTTGAATATAGCTAAGGCAAAAAGAAAGATTGTGTTTCAAGTAACCGATTAAAAACAGAAAATAAATAAGAGTTTTGCAATCAAGGAAGGATATTGGGTGTAGGGAATCAGTTAGGGGATTACAATCACAAATTTAGATGATAGATTGGAAAGCATTAGAAACCGTTCTTGAACTCAAATCACGAATGTAAAACTAACCTACTGTCGCAGTGTTAGTTATCTATGCAATGAATTGATTAAATTCTAAACCGTCGTTTGAATCTAGAAATCCTAACAAGCAATAAGTTCAAGTTTGATTTTGTTCACAAGGTGCCTTAACTTCAACTTTCGTTGGCTAAGGATCACCTTGCTCACCTATGTTCTTTTCAAGCAATTCAACAACACTTTTGATGCCTAGATGAACTAAACCTACAATCATAAACTAGGTAGCTAATCTAGTTTAAGCATTAAGCACAACTATAGATGAAGAACACAAAAGATCAATCCTAAATCTAACAACCTAAATTTAGAGAATCATAAAAACCCTTTTGAAACCCGAAACCCAACAGTAAAACTACTCAGACATTGAGAAACAGAAACAGCAAATCAAAGATGAAGAAAACATAATTGAATTGCAAAGAGAAATAAGAAATAGGGTTTAGAAATCTTCTCCAAAGTGTCAAGAAGGATTAGAGATCTTCTCCCCCAGCTCTCAATACAGAATAGTCTCAGAAAATAAAGCTTATGTCTCGGGAAGCCGAGCCTCTAACTTAAATATCAAAATAAAACCCTAAAAGTCAGTTTAAAACGAAAAAGGAAAGGTTGCTTCGGGTACGGGATCGGTCGATCCCGAATGTAGATCGGCCGATCCAGGATGCTTTTCTCTATTTGCTCCATCTGCTTGCTAGTCTGATCAGTCTTCACCAAATTGGCTTCAGATGCTTGTCTTCATTCCCAAAACACTCAGTTTCCTTCCAAAGTCACCTAGAACTTGTAAAGACTCTCACAAGACTAAAAAGACTCTAAAAGCACACTTTGACTCAATAAAAGACTCAAAAATATAAAAACTATGGTTAAAACCTATAAAATACAGACACATCACCTACTCCATCACTTTCTCCCTTACCTTCGCCATCAACTTCTCCATCCTCACCTTGTTCATCTTCTTCATGTTTGTCATCTTTGCCAGCTGGGTCACCTTCGTGAGCTTTGCCAGCTGGGTCACCTTCGTCAGCTTTGCCACCTTTTTCACCTTCGTTAGCTTTGTCACCATCGTCACATCCATTGTAACCGTGGTCAAGTGCCAGATCCACACCTTCGACACCAAGATTCACATCCACCCGATTTGAATCAAAATCATCATCTTGTGAGTCATCCTCTACACTAACATCACATTCACGCCCATGTACGACACTTCTGGCAAGAACGTCACCTTTATCACTACCAGAGTTTCCTGAACAGTCCCCAATGGTATGTAGGATTTCCTTTCAAACACCAAAAAAAAAAAAATTAATGTTACTCTAGGCTGTTTTTCATATCACAGCATTACACCACTATGGCAGCCAATACATAACATACCTCATCTTGTCATTGGATTTTGACTGATCCTTCTCCCCGTATTGACCATGACGACTTGTTGATATGACTTCTCAATTCTGACTGGAAAATAGGACCACACTGGTCAAATACACCTTTCTCCGTAAGGGTTTTCAAAACATCGTCAACTATTTCATCTCTCAGTGCACCCCTCTCCAAATCAAGCTTCAACTCTATCTTCGCAATAGCCGCATTATTTCTACGTTCCACCTCCTTCAAAATTTCTTCAGCAGTTACCCCATCTACAACCATATGACCTAAATCTCCATCCAGACTTTGCGGGTTTGCAACCTTCTTATACTTTTTCGTTTTGCCTCTTTCTTTGGTGGTGCTATTTCTACCTAGTCCTAATTTTTTAGGTTTGTCAACGAAAGTGGTATTTATCATAGGCAACTGTGCAAACCCACCATGCTAGTCCTCTTTCCGAAAACTATGTCCATCTCAAAGCTTATCCAAAATGTATTCCACTCCCACATCGTCAACCTCATCACTCCAAGAGAAATCTTGAAGGTCACAGTCACGGTCTTCATTGTCTAATATGATTTGAACTTCAAACTGCGTTTGGAAAAATAATCACCATTTAATATCCCAAACAAAATTTTATTTTAAATTAAATTGGTGTAAAAGATTATAAAACTTACACTGGGATCAACCTCGGTTTGAACAATTGTGGAATTGTGGAAGGTCTTAAGCATAGTCACTAAAACTCAACTCATCCGTTGTTTCTGGAAGGTATTTTTCCAAAAGGGGAATGGCATGAAGAATCATTAGTTGGAAGAAAAGTATAAACTAGTGAGTTTCTGTATGCGACTGGTTAAATTTGTCAACTAGTTTGTCAACACAATCCACTTTATCTCCAACTTTCACCATTTCTATCGTCTTACCAAATGCTACACGCCCCCATGGATATTTAGCAAATGCATCCACATCTTTGACCATCTCCACAATTTTTTTCGAAGCTCTAACAGTAGATGAGTCGCAAACCAATATACCCTCAACAATTACAATTAGCGCCAATTGTAACCTCCTTGCGCCAATTGTAACCTCCTTGCGCCATCCATTTTTTTCGACTTTGGCATCCTCTTGTCTAGTTTCAACATATTAACAATCTCTTGTATAGTGTATGAGTTCTTAGGTCCTAAAAGAAACTTACAATAAGGTTCATCACCTCCCCCGGATTCTGTATTTTGGCAATTTCATTTTGACTTGGCAATTGCTCGCAGTTCAGACCAGTGACAATAGCAAACTCTCTGAGGGGAAATCATATGGGATGACCGCCATAAATTAACCATAGCTCATATCTCTTCTTAGTAACAAGAGATCGACAAAGGACTTGATGGACCAGTTTCCCTGACAGCGAGCTCTTCCTTACTGGTAGGCGGAACAAACATCCAAACGAAGACGACTTAAGCCACTCAAACTCTTTCGTCCCATCCAAGACTTCAACAATGTCGAGGAGATACTCTGGTTTCGAGTAAGAGTTGATACGTCCTTTCTGAGGATAACGATCAGTTGCAAATAGCCTAGGAGGCAACATATCCGCATTACTCCGTAAAACTGTTGCTGTGGGGTTCATGTTCCTGTAAAAAGATAGACAGAAACTTTATTGAAGTGACGTCAAGTCGGAAGGAAAACATAGTAGACAACAAGTAAACTCGATAGACAATATTGTTCTCAAAATAGAGGAAATGAGGACAACATTTCATGGTAGACATTAAAACTGCGGTGGACAACATTTCTTGGTAGACATTAAACATAGACAATTTCTAAACGCCTAATAGACAACATGTAAATCCGAGTAGACAAATTCATAAATACAATGTATGGTAGACAACTAATTGTGGACAACTTGAAAATACACAACTTTCGTCCACATAGGCAAATGGAACGAAATAGTGGAAAACAGTATCGAAGTTTACAGATCTGGTTCATAATGTGACGGGAACCTACTGCGATGTCGTCCACTGGAAGTTAAATAATTTAACAAAATTTCATAAAAATTACCCTGCGGTGGGGGAAGACGGGTAATCGCCTTCGGTTGTGTCGTTGACGGAATTGAAACAGATTTTAAAATAAATTAATTTATATAAGTAAATATATATATATAGCGGCGTCGGGAAAATCTAGAAAAATACCCTCCTACGACGGCCAAGAGAGTTGAGAAACTCATCGCCGTGAACACGAACTGAGCTTCGGCCGAAATAGCTTTCCGACCGAGTTGTTACGACGGCCCAGCGAAGAAGATAACCCTTAATATAGTAACAGTGAATGGAACCTACGTTTTCGCAAAGAATGATTCGAGAAAGAAACAGAGATACGCGTGAGCGAGAGCACCAGAGAAGAAGCACAATGCGACGATTGAATTTCGAAAACGGAGTTAATTTGCAAATAAAAAAAATTAAAATATTAAGGGTTAACTGAAAGGTCAATTGGGTAATTAAACTCACACCCAATTCCATGGATATGGCAGATTTTGAAAGTTGTTAGCGGATATAGCAGATTTCGAAAGTTTTTTCACTGTACATGGCACATTAGTTAGATTTTTTTTTTTTTTTTCTGTATCCTGGAGTTGTTTACTATGTTTTCAATAATGGTCCATATTGCATAAACATATATATAGCTGCTAGAAAAGTATCGCTGGTTTTGATTACTAAAGTTTTGGTATTTTGCATCTGGGTTTATATTGTTGATCCTTTACCATTACTATGTTTTCTTCTCTTCATCATCTTGTTAACCTCCAGGTTTCAACCTTATCACACTTTTTTACATTCTTTTTTTTTTTTTCCTTTTTTTCTTTTGTCTGCATTATTCTATATAATAATAGCAATCTAAATAAATGTCAATAACATCTGTAATTTTTCGTCGTACTTTTTCGTAAAATATATGTTGTAATTTAAAGAAAATATATACAGTTGCGTCTGTTCATTGTAGAGTTGTGTCTTTTCACCATATTTTTTTTTATTTTTTTAATCACTACCTTTCCTTTAAATAGTTGTGTATATTCATTATTCATGTCTTTTGAACTCTATATAGATTTGTCTCTTCTTTAGTTACTAACAAATCATTGTTCATTGACACATGTTTTCTGTTTTATGTTAAATCAAAATAATTTAAATATTAATATATTAATATCCAGTATCCAATGTTATTCTATAATCTAACTTAGAGAATTTAGAAATGATTATAGCAAGATAAAATTTTTATTTTAAAATATAATTTAGTGTTGCGTCTATTTATCTTAATGCTTTGTAAAATATGTATTTTTTTTTAGAAGTTGTGCATTTTTACCATAATTTCCCTTGATACATTGTCATTAAAGATTAAATCTATTTTGTATTTATAATTATTTTATTAGAAAATTACATTTACTCATTACAACCATTCGTTCGATATTCTCACTTAAGATCATTTTTTTATTATTATAGTTTTTTACTAATAATATAAATATTAATAACTGTTATAGTAGTTGCAATTTTTTGTCATAATTCTTTACAAAATATCTTATATTTATAATACATTAAACAATATTTTTGACAAGATTGCCTCGATTCATGACTTTTCACTATCTAATTTCTTTTTTGAGTTGTCTCTTTGCCAAAATATTCTTTTATCATGAACAAAATTTTTGGTTTTCATACTGATGGTTGTGTTTAACCCCTAACACTTTATGTTTAACATTTGTGTATTTTTTTTTCTAAGTTGTCTCTTTGCCAAAATATATTTTTATCATGAACAAAATTTTTGGTTTTCATTTTGATGATTGTGTTTTTACTAATACTTTGGCCATGAATGGATGCAGTTTTTGATTCAGTTTTTCGATTTGGTTTTTGGTTTTTGAATTTTAGATTTTAGTTTTAGATTTTGCTATTAGGTTTTTGTTTGAAAATCCAAAAAAAATGGTTTTTGGTTTTAGAGAGAAATAAACGTAGAAAGAGTAAAAACTAGATTCCCTAAATTATAGGAGTACTAAAAAACTAAAATCGTGAATGGAAGACTACAACGAAAAAGTTTTTCTAAATGCTAGAGAATCCAAAATTTTAAAATCTTGATTGGCTAAAAATGAGTTTTTGAAAAACAAAAACCAAAATCTCTTTTAAAATCTACAAAACATTCAAGACCTTTATGTTTAATATTTGTGTAGTTTTAGTACTACTTATTATTATTTTTTTTTTTTAAGATCATATGCTCTTAAACTATTCTATTACTTTCAAATATATATATAATATATAAATTTAAATTTAATTTAATTAATTTTTTTTCTTTAACTAATTGGGTGAAATAGCTAATCAACACTTTCATCATCCTGATTAAAATCAGATGAAAAATCAGATTAAGACCGTGAAGGCAAAAGAAGAGGAAGAACTACAAAGACTAGTTCAACCAAGGCTTCCTGATGAAGACCAGATGGTAAATCAGATTAAGGCCATGAAGGTAAATGAAGAAGAACAACGAAGATTAGCTACTCCACATGTTCATGCTAAGCTTCCTGATTATGACCAACTTGTAACATATTTTACAGACCTTAAAACCAATATTGCATGCGTTGTTAACAATTCCGTTATACTCAAATTGTCATGAGTTTTGATTTGTTTTTGTAAAGATGTTCACATACTTATATAATACTTCTTTCTTTCTCAATTCATTATTATATTTTTTTAGATTCTTAACTTGATTACGTCAAGAAAGAAGTGTTGTATGTTTTTTTTTTGAGATTCTTATATAGAACTTTTGTTATTAGGATATACCTAGCATAGATTTTTTTTGTAATTTTTAGTTGTAAATTGCTTGGTAAACCAAATATGAATGTCTATTCTTTTAGCAATTTCAATGACTATAATTATTTTAAACAATTTGTAATGCTAACATTTTTAATTTGTAATCTAGCATAACTCACATGTGAATAAATCTAGTAAATATTAAATAAGGGATTAGTTGGCTACCAAAATGGATCCAAAAACACTTTGATTTAAAATCGTTTAAATTCACACATGACCGTTTTAAATTTTGATATTAAACGAACAAATGTTTACGTGGAAAAACTAATCAAGCTCTCTTAATAAATTTTAACCAATTTACGAGGGAAAAATTATATGTTTGAAATTTGATCTTATATAATATAATTTTACGCGGGAATCCCAATCAAACTCTCGTAGTAATATTTTTAACTATTTTACATGAAAAAAATTATATGTTTGAAGTTTGATTTTATATATACAATCAAATTCTAATATTTTAACTACTTTAGGTGAAAAAATTATATATTTGAAATTTGGTATTATATATACAATTTTATACGGGAAACCAGTCAAGTTGTCATTATATCTTCGACTATTTTACGTTTGTCTCTTTGGCATCAAAGGTAAGAAGAGTGATACTCAAACTCAAGTGACATAAATAAAAAAGTGAATCCACTAATCTTCATAATATTATATATATAACTGAACCTTGAAAGCAAAGCTAAAGCCATCTTTGAGATTCTGATATTTCTACACAAATGAAAAGCTAAAAGATAACCAACTCGAGCTAAGATGACGTCAGTTGTGCCATGAGTGCACAATCTCCTCAAGCTCTACAATTAGCTCCGACCAATGAGACTCCTCCTCCTCCTCTTCACCTTCAGCCACCTTCACCTCCGCAATAACCAACCCCTCCGCCAGCTCCACCACCTCAACCACCACAGCAGTTCTTCCTTTTCCCAATCCAACCACCTTAGCCTCGTCCTTCTTCTCAACTCTAAACCCTAACTTTTCGCCTATCATCTCTGCCTTCTCCACCACTCCTTCCGCTGACACTTTCGCAGTAAACCTCTTCTCCTTCCTCTTCCTCCTCTCGAACAACCCCGAAAGATCCAATCCCGATGACAACGAGATCAAATCAAAGGCCGTAACCGCATCGCTCGACTTCGCCTCTTTCTCAAGAAACCGATCCAACTCAATCACGTTAGACTGAACCTCAAGAGACTTTTGAAACCAAGCCGTTTCAGTCACAGCTTCGATACTCATCCTCGTCTCCGGATTCGGATCAAGCAATTTATAGATGATAGACCGAGCCGGTTTAGAGATCCAGCTCGGGAACCGGTACTCTCTTTTATGAATCTTCCGGTACATCGCAACAATGTTGGAATCATCAAAAGGAACATAACCTGCAAGAAGAACAAAGAGAAACACACCACACGACCACGCATCAGCTTTAGCACCGTCGTAACCTCTCTGAGCAATCACTTCCGGCGCTGTGTAAGCTGGGGTTCCACAAGCTGTGTGAAGCAACCCGTTACAGCTACGGTGCTCCGGCAAAGCGGATAAACCGAAGTCGCATACCTTGAGGTTCCCGTTCTTGTCCAAGAGGAGATTCTGCGGCTTCACGTCGCGATGAGCGATCCCGTCGCGGTGGCAGAAGCTAAGCGCGGAGGCAAGCTGCTGGAAGTAACGACGCGCCGCCGATTCGTTCAGCCGACCGAATCGGACGAGGTTGGTGAAGAGCTCGCCTCCGGCGGCGTATTCGACGACGAGGTAGATCTTGGATTTAGTGGCCATGACCTCGTGGATTTTGAGGACGTTCGGGTGGTTTTGGAGACGACGCATCGCTTCGATCTCTCGGATGATCCTCGGCTCCATAGCTGCGTCGATGGTTCTTTTCTTGTCGATGATTTTGATAGCTACGAGTTCGCCGGTGGAGATCGAACGAGCTACATGGACTTTAGCGAAGCTTCCGCTTCCGAGTCGACGACCGAGTTCGTATTTCCCGAGAAGAACTGTCCCTGTTGGTTTCTCCGATGATTTTGAGGATGGAGATTCCATCGTTTATGGTTGTTGTTGCGGCGGAGATGCGCCGGAGATATTTTTTTAAAAAGAAATTGAGAGGCTTCAAGGGACGGTTAAAGAGTGGTGTGGTGGAGACTGTTGTTTTTTCCTTTTTATAGGTAAAGCAACAAATAAATCACTTTTGATTCTTTTTTCAATTTCCGAAACTGCCCTTTCTTTCTTTTTTTTCGTTTTGTTCTGAATTGTGTCTATTTTTGATTAATTATCTGAAATTGATTTTGATGGGAAATTTATTCGCGACGTAAAAAAGTAACATGTAAAGATAAATGGTTTTTTTTTTTGGTTTCCTTTATAATAGCATTGATAATTACACTGTTTTTTTGGAGTTTTTTGACAGCTGTTTCAATTTTATGGTATTATTTTAAGAAAAAATTTCTATATTTAAATTCCGAAAGTTTAAAATTTTTCTTTGAGCTAATATTTATAGATATATTTCTTTCTGTTTTTTTGTTATTTATGTACATAAAATGTATATGGCAAAAAAAAAGTTATCTATATAGTATCTTTTATGTATCTAATTCAAATTTTGGTCAAAATACACATAGAATTAATACTTTTTACCTTTGATTAAACACAGCCAAAAACTAAGAGGAGTGTATTCAAACAATGCTTCTGGAGGAATTTTGTGAGATTTAGAAAATTTAGAATTTTGATAGATTTTAGGGAAGTTGATATGATTTATGTTGAAATTTTTTCAAATCCCACCTAACACTATGAGATTTGGATTTCCGTATTTTTGACTAAACAAATTTTCTCAAATCCTCTAAAATCCCTAAAAACTTATTAAAATCTGAATCCACAAATTGTTTTGAATAACACTAGATTTTAAAGTAGATTTTTAAATCATCAGTTCAAACAGCAGATTTTAATAGACTTAAATTCATGATTGAATAACATAGGATTTGTAAATTTTACACAAATAACTCAAGTTGAATACACTCCCTTATTTTTCTTATCTACAAAAAACAAGTTAAACTCCTTAATGGTACCAATAATTATAATTTTTCAAATATCCATCTGCATCTGAATTAAATATAGTCATACAGACATTACCATACCGTGAAAAAAAAAACTAAAAAAGCAGAAAATGTTAGAGATGTGTTTGTTTGCTGTAAATATGTGGAATTGTCAAGGTTATCTTTTGACTTTTGTTGTGTATGTACTATAATTAATTATTGTAATATACTTTTTTTTTCGCTTACATTATTGTTTCATGTATATTATATATATCATGTTGTTGCCGACAATGAACTATAAATACTTTTTTTTGTTTTTTTTGGTAATGACTATAAATACTATTGTTATATTAGTAGTTCGTTGATATATAATTTTTTGCTAATCCGCACGTGAAGATATGTTTTCATAAAACTGTGAAGTTATTATATAGTCTGATATAAGATGTAAAATTGTTATCATCAAAATCCCGTTTTACAACTTTTTTAAAGTCTAACAGCTAATTAACTCTGAGAATTCGAACTTTTGAAGACTAAAAAAATAATAATAATAGTTATGATTATCGAACTCTCGACTCTATAGTAATCAAACTAACATTAGCGGCTTAGCGTATTAAAATAATTTTTGCAATGCAGCCGGTAAAATAGATTAAGGATTTTAAGATTGCAAGGCTTTTTCAGTTTGGACTCAAGATATATATTGGTAGTAAATAGTTTATAAAATAAATTAAAATCACAAAAAGATAGACCATAGCTTTTTTGTGCTTAATAGTATTGTTTATTGGTCTATACGTGAAAATTAATTGTTAAATCTGAAACCAATATTCAAAGTCGATAAATGTTTTTTCAGTTGTAATACACTTACCATTAAAAGAAAATTTATATTCAGACCCCGATTGGTGAAAGTTTTTAAGACTTTAAAAGCATTTAAAAGTTGTAAAATCATTTTTTTGCCAATTAGACTTTTATGACTTTATTATCTTTAAAGTTTTAAAAGCCACTTTATTTTTTCTTTCTTTATTTCCTTTCTTTTTTTAAAACCTAAAAATAACACTGTAAAATCAACAAATTTTAAAATCATTTTTTTTTCTCTATCCATTATATTTAAAAACTCTCCAAATATATATATATATATATATATATATACTCACAATTTATTGATCTTCCAAATTTATATTCACAATTTATTGATCTTCTATTCTTCTTACAAATTGTTCATATGGGGTTTCGATAATTACAACTAGATATGAAGGAATATAAGCTGGTTATATAAATAAACGTGTGGAAGACTTTCAAAATTTGTTGGATTCCTCAATTTTTCAAGAAAACTGCAAATGAATTTGCAAAAAGTTTGATTCCGAATTGGAAAAGCATGATTCTCATAGTCATCTCTACCTAGCTAGCTGTATTTCTTCCCATCTTTATCAGATTCTTGTAACTTTGTTATTCATTAATAAACGTTATTTAGATACCAACAAAAAAACGAAGAAGTAACTTGCCTTAATTATCACATACGTTAACGTTATAATTAAACCAAAGCTGTATTTTCTTAAGAATACATTGTAGAATATAAGTGAATAAATATTATAAGCATTATTCCCAAGAATAATAATTCAAAATATACGAGCAAAATATCTCGTTGCCACTATTAATCATGCGTTATAGAGAAAAATAATATCAACGGTCCGCATCGGTGGGACCTAAAACTCCTCAAGATATTCTCTAGTACATGCAGTTCGCGGTCAAGATTTTTCTACCTGATAGGTTAAAAAACACTTCATAGATTTTGTCTTAACCACTCAAATGATAAATATAATATAAATCTTATTTGTACAAAGGGTATTTAAGTCACATGTAGATTCCAAAGGTCAAATTGAAACTGATCATTTGGTAAAGGCTCTCCCCGCTCCTTCCTCGTGTGAGCAGCCTCAAAGGCTCACACCAACTCACCAACATGAGAGAAACTGTTTCAAGACAACAACAACACCTACCGTCAAGATTGTTTGATACTTGTCGAGAGTCAGTCAGATCAAAGGCTCTCACTACGCCATGTCATCGAATGTTATGGATTCAAGACTCAATGTAACGGGAAATTAAAGTAGGCAACGAAGAAGGCATGCAAATTGACGTTTTAATTATTCTATTTTTTTAGTGACTTTTTTGGATTTTTTTCTTCCACTAAAGACTTGGCATATTCGTCCTTACTACAACGCACTTATATAAGTCCGTATTTAAAGAACTATTTCATCATGGAAAAAAGTTTTCTTATATTATTTTCAGTATACGGAATCTTATCATGATGTAGTCAAAAATATCTCAGAAATTGTATTATACTGAAAGCCTTTTAAAAAAAAAATTGTAATATTATTGATAGTGGAAATAGTAATATTGATAGTGGAAATAGTAATATTGTTTGTATCATATAAATATGCTTTTATAGGTGAGGGTGAGTCACGTTGATTTTCATTTTGTGATTTTATAATGTAAATGGATGCGCACAAGATTCAACCTCGGTAAATAGTATCAAAAGTCAAAACAAATATTTGTAACGGCAACCTATAAGGAGTTATGTGGAATACTTTGTCATTGATGAATGTTAAATTTATTAGGCAAAATTGCTAAAAAGGTATAATTACAAACTTTGGATAAAAATAAAAATACTGTAGAAAGGGTCAGGAGCTGTTAATTTCGTCTCCGAGCCTAAAATCATTGAAGTCTTAAAGAAGGTTTCAAGTGAAGGTGTGTCTTGTTAGTGCTTACTAGCTACTAGCATTCCAAAATAGAATTTTAACTAGGTAATATAAGAATTATTTACTTTTACATCAAAAAATATTTGTTCAATAGAATTAAACATGTATTTAGTAATATTTTGATTTGGTCAAAATTTAGTAATTTATTTTTGTGCCGGCGTTATATAACCATTTAAATATTTAACTCTAATGTATGTTATATAATTTGACCAAAACAAAACTTTATAAAATTTGATATAATGAATTAGGCGGAAGCACATGATTACTTGAAAGATAAAGAACCATTTTAATTAAAAACTTTGTTTCCTTTTAATGCATTTGTGGTTGTATGGTGTGTGTTGTTGTCCTATCTCAATTCATGTAGGTGGAGAAGGTGAAACGTAAGGCGCCAATGAAATGGTACGTTTAAATTATACGTTATAACATATGATTTGTCAATAAGATAATCAAATCAATAATAAAATTTGTGATTATAATTTCACAAGACAAGTTAGGCGAGGCTGTTCATGGACATTTGGACATCTGGAGATGGCCACCCGAAAGTTGGGTTTTTCATTTAATTGGTGGGAAGCAATACAATCATATGCAGTTCAATGAGAATGTCTATATGTTTTTATATGTAATAGGATGTCACAGACACAATGATTTCTTTATATACTAAAGAAAATTAGTTTCATACTTTCATCATATGTCTTAATAATAGAATATTGTGAGACTTGACTATACATTAATTAATTTAAGATTTCAGAGAAACAATTATTCCTTCACATATATAGTAAATAAAATTAATATCATTTGTCTTAGCAGCATACCGATGAGACTTGACTATGAATTTTTATATGTATTTGGCCTATTTAAATCCAGTCACATATAAATACAGATTAATTCAATAACGAATACGATAAGATTATGGTATTTTTTTAATTATAAAGAACACATATAACAAATATAAATATCGTATGCCAGTATTTTATAAATTATATAACACATAAATATTGTCAATGTCTTGCTTTGATTTAAAAGTTGGAGTGGCACATTATTCGTTTTCTCTAAATATAGGCAAACAAATGAATTGAAATCGATGGTTGGACTTAGATTCTCTTATTTAATTCTGAAAGCTACATGGCCGTGGGAATGTTGCATTCACAGTGATGTATGCTCCATCATTATTAAGAGTCACAGTTTAGTTTGTATTTAATATTTTTGTCGATACTAACATCAAAATGAGACATTACAATATAATTAACTCGTCTCTCCGAGCCCTTTGGTCTATTGGTCTGATAATAATATTAAGCGTCGTAAATTCTAAACCCATATGTTATTTTTTTGTTTAACAATTTAAAATTCGTCATCATCGCAATGATTTTGAGTATGGGTTTATTATCATCACGGGGTCACGACCAATTATTTTCTTTTTCAATTTGTTGTATCCAATCATAAGGTTGATGATTGTTTATTTGTGCTTGTTTTAGCTTGAATGAATAAACGATAGACAAATTAAACATCATTTGTATTTATATATTTTTTTTGGACGTCTGAGTTTGTATTAAACCAAAGATGGTACCAAACGTATGAAAAAAAGGCTAACACTTACAAGAGCCTAGTTAGCCTTAGTTAAACCACCACTTCAACACCATATGAAGATGGGTTCTATACGAATTAAGGAAATCTCGTATACCAAAAAACAACAACCCAGTAAAGCTCAAAAAACAGAGAGCTTTCAACTGTATCCAAAAAACAAAATTCATTCAAACAGAGGACAAACCTATTTCTTCAGAGAAAACACCATGGAGCCAACCAGGATAACCCCTAGCCACATAGGATTGATTTCTCATATCTGCCGTGACACTTTGGGCTATAAGGTTTGCTCCTCTGTTTGATGCTGTTACTTCCACTTCTACCTTCCAACCCTTTAAACGGCACAAAAAGCTATGAAGAGCCACGGATTGAGACTTAAAGTATGACCATGCCATCGGTCTATTCACTGCACCTACTAGGGCTTTAGCTTGTACTGCAAAGATTACTTTATCTACTTTATGACTCACCATGCTTTCCAAAGCCCAAAGTAAGACTCTTAGCGATGCATCCTCTTTGTTGGAGATATTGGCAAAGGCACGTCTGATGTGCAACAAGACATCTCCTTTGTTATTTCTTAAGACCCAAGATCCTCCGGCGATCCTATTTCGTTTTGACCAGGAGGATCCCACATTGCATTTTAACCAATCTGTAGACGGTTTCTCCCAAAGCCTGGCCACAAATGTTTCTCCATTCAAAAATTCTGCTTGACCTGCAACATGGATTTCTTCTTCTTCTATTTCAAGTTCCATGATTTGCGCCTCAAGCCATTCAGTTACATCCTCTTGAATTTTCCCAACCGATTCTAGAGGAGAAAAGACCTTTCCTTCAAAAATAAAGGCATTCCTATTCTTCCAAATTCTCCATAAAATCCAAGGAAAGCTCCTCCTAAGTTCTAAAGGTCAGTTTCTATTGTCTTTGTTCACTAAAAGATGATAGAAGTTAGGGAAGACAGACCCGTTTTGAAAACCATGCTCAGGAGATGGGTATTCTGATAGAGCCCATATTTGCCTCGCCACAGTACACAAGAAGAGAGTATGGTTCGTGGATTCTCCACACTCTCCACAAATCTGACATTGCTCATCTACTGCCATTCCCCTGCTATTCAAATTGCCTGGCACTGGTAAGATTCCACTGATGACTTTCCACAAAAATACTTTGATCTTAGGATCAGTTTGAAGTTTCCAAACTTGGCTTTTCAGAGCGAGTGTGGAAGGCTGCAAACTAGCCTCAGTGACTAACTCTAAACTGGCATCTTTGTCCGCAAGCCAATAAGCTGACTTTACCGAGAAGTCCCCACTCTTGTTGTAATGCCAAATATGGAAGTCGTCTTGCGAGCATACTGGTTTTATGAGTAGAATGCGGGAGATATCCTCTGGCAGAAATAGATCATTCAACATATCTCTATTCCAGAAGCCAGTTCTATGGTCCAATAGCACACAGACTTTTAACCCCACTTCAAAAATCTGGTTTCTCCTCCAGGGAGCTCTAAACCCGTCATCATAAATCCAAGGATCAAGCCAAACATTGATCGATTTGCCATTGCCTACCTTTTTTGTCAGACCCTTTGAAAGCAGATCTCGACCAAACAAAATGCTTCGCCATGCGAAGGAAGGTCTCTTTCCTAACTTTGCTTCCAGGAACTCCCCTTCTTCATAATATCTGCTTCTCAAGAGTCTAGACAAAAGACAATCCGGGAATTGTAACAGGCTCCATGCTTGTTTTGCCAGTAAGGCTTGGTTGAAGGTTTGGAGATTACGAAAACCTATACCTCCAAGGTCTTTTGATAGACAAAGCTTATCCCAGCTTTTCCAATGAATCTTTCTTGAATGGTCTCCTGAATTCCACCAGAATGACGCCATAGCACTTTCCAAATTTTCACAGGTTGTTTTTGGTAATTTGAAGCACGTCATGGCAAAAACTGGCATAGACAATGCAACTGATTTCAGGAGAACTTCCTTTCCTCCCTGTGATAAGCATTTAGAGTGCCAGCTTGATAGTGTCGACTTGAGACCATCTTTTAGGTAATCTAGCACTTCGATCTTAGATCCACTGAAGCATTCTGGGAGACCAAGATATTTACCTACTCCTCCCTCTGCAACGATACTCAAAGATGCTTGAATAATTGCCTTGATGTTGTGTTCTACTTTGGATCCGAAAGTGATGGAAGATTTGGTTAAGTTAATAGTCTGACATGTGGCCTCTCCATAGATCCTCATAATGTTTTGAAGCACTAAGCATTGTTCTCTAGAGGCTTTACAGATGAATAAGCTGTCATCTGCGAAAAGCAAGTGATGAATCATCGGTCCTTCCAATGAAAACTGAATTCCTTGCAAGGAACCTTGCATCTTGGCTTTATTCAGCAGGTGCACCAAACCTTCTATACACAGGATGAAGAGGAATGGAGACAGGGGATCTCCTTGCCTTAACCCTCTCTGTGGTAAAATTATTCCATAAGGGGAGTCATTGATTAGAACCGAGTAAGTTACCGTAGAAACACAGATCATGATCCAATTTACCCAAGTCTCATGACACCCAAGAGCCAGTACCAATGATCTCAGGTAGCTCCACTCCACTCTGTCAAAGGCCTTTGACATATCGGAATTTACTGCCATGAATTCCTCGGACACCTTTGGATGAACCTTTAAGCAATGCACCATTTCGTGTGCCAGTAGAATATTGTCAGTGATGAGTCTTCCCGACACGAATGCTAATTGAGTGTCAGAAACAATGTCTGGCAACAAAGGCTTTAACCGATTAACCAATACTTTGGAGATGACTTTATATAGTACTGAACACAGGCTAATAGGTCTTAGATTTGCCATCTCTGTGGGATGGTGAGTCTTTGGAATTAAGCAAATGTGTGTGTAATTTCAGTCTGTCGGCATCGTCCCTTCACTAAAGAACTTTTTCACTTCGAATGTTACCTGTACTCCAACTGTGGACCAGTATTTCTGGAAGAAGAGAGCAGTCATCCCATCAGGGCCTGGGGCACTGCTTGGTTTAATCGAGAAAACAGCTTCCTTGATTTCCTGATCCGTGACTGTATCTAAAAGTCTGATGTTCATATCTGCAGAGACTTTAGGGATGAGATCGTAAAACCAGTTATGAAAGCTTGTCGGGTTGGAGGTTGTGAAGAGATTCTGAAAATAGGCAGCCGTTACTTCTCCCTTTACAGCTTCAGATTCCTGGTAATTACCATTTATATCTTTCAGCTTTGCGATTCTCTTTCTTTGCCTATTAAGTTTGACTGAAACATGAAAGAATTTGGAGTTGCGGTTTCTACATCTTAGCCATTTCTGCCTGCTTTTCTGTTTCCAATAAGATTCCTCTTCCCTATAAGCTTCTTCCCTATAAGCTTTAGCTAAATCATTTGTATTTATATATTTACGTAAAAATGTTAAAAAATTAGAAATTTTTTTATTAAGAATGAGGAGAAATTTAAAGAATAAATTTAAAAGAAAAAATTTTCTTCGTGTTGCATCTCTCCGTTTTTTGTTTGTCAAAAAGAAAAAGAATTTTAAAAAAGAAAAAAAATTACGAAGAATGGAAGATTCATTGTAACCAATAAATTTCAAGTATTTTTGAATAATAAAATAAAAAAAGTTATAAACTACTTAAAAAAAAGTGAATTCGAAATGGGTTCATTTAATTAAATTGCTTAATTACAGTAACAAAACGACAAAAGTATGTGTCGTTTTAGAATCTATAATAAGCGCAGACAAAAGTCAAAATTAGAATCAAACCAAAAATTTAAAAGTCAAAATTAAAAACCAAACCCTAAAGATTTTGTTTTCCCCCAAATCTCACAAAACAAAACAACGATGATGGTCTCTTCTTCTCACGTCTCTCCTTTAGAGTCGACTCTCAATCCAATGGAGAACAGAAACCGCATTGCTTCGTCGAAACTGATTCGAGTCTCTCTACACGAAGTCGAGAACCAACTCGAACTATCACTACGTCAAGCCTTTGAGTCTCTCGAGCCGAAACTACGGCCACCGTTCTCCTTAGATATCCCAGACCCACAAGAGTATCTTGACCTCAATAAAGCCATCGTCTATGGCGTTTTATGCGAACCCGATTCATGTAAAACCCACATCAAGCACTTACACGCTCTCGTCACTGATGGGTATGCGCTTTTCACTAGTTTGCTTGTTGGAATCGTTGTTGAATTGTACGTTAAGCTTGTTGATTCCGCTAAGGTTCAGCTGGTTTGGGTAACGAAGGAGATGATTGATGTTTCGAGTGTAGGGATTGAGGATTTGATTGTGTCATTGCTAAGGAGAATCGGAACTGGGGATTATGGTGATCAGAATGTTTGGCTTTGTTCTGAATTGGTGGGTTTGTTTCTTGAGAAATGGGATTGTTTGCTTGATGATTTGCCCTTGGTGTTGACTAGTGCTCTGTATAGTTTTCTTCGTTTGTTAGCTGATCATTGTAGGGTTTTAGGCGTTGTGAAACTTGATTATGTGAAGAGGTTGGAGATTAGATTCTGTGTCAAAATGTTTAGAGAGCAGCTGCATTTGTGTTTGAAGATTGGTAGGGATCTTGTCCGGTTGTTGCAGGATCTGTCTCATGTCTCTGAGTTCAGGGAGATATGGAATGATTTGGTCACAAACAAATGCTCTGAGATATATCAGTCCAAGACTTCGAGTAGATACTTCTTTCTTCGGATCGCTCCTGAGATGGAAACGCAGTTAAGGTTTTTGCTTGGATATGTGAAACTGGGAAGCCATAAGCGGCATCAGATTTGGTTCTTGAAGAAGTTTCTTATGGGTCCTGAGAAAGAAACGCTTTTGATCGACATAGTGCGGTTCATTTGCTGTGTTATTCACCCTACAAACGAAATCATTAGATCAGAGATTATGCCAAGATGGGCTATCATAGGTTGGCTTTTGGAACTGTGCAAGCAAAATCATCACATCGAAAGAAGTGTTAATCTGGCTCTCTTTTACGACTGGCTCTTTTTCGACGAAAGAATTGATAATATTATGAATGTTGAACCTGCTGCTCTCTTGATGGTATGGTCGATACCGCAGTATCCACACATCACTCACTCGTTACTTGAGTTCTTACTTCATCTTGTGGAAACTTATGACATAACCCGTCGGGATATGATTGTTAGAGGTTTGACATCAGCATTCAGAGAGATTGAGCGTAAAGGAGTTATTCGATCGCTGGATATATTCCTAACAAATCCTGCACTTGCGCCAGATTTGAAGAAGAAGCTAGCAAATCTGTTGTCATGTCATCAGGAGAAGGTTCCTGTGAATCTCCATCAACTTAGTGTTCCTTCTAAACATACATTTCTGTCTTCAGAAGCTAATTTAAAGGAATGCAGCACCAAAATGGTTGATACCCCTCATCAGGGGTTGGACAATTTGGTTGAAAATGTAGCAAAACACTAGATCCCAGGTTGAACAATTTTCAAAAGAGTTTATTAGACCTTCGTGGTGAACATAACACTTTGTCTATGTTGCAAATCTTGCATCAAACAACAGCCGCAATCGGCTCTCATTACTTATGATTCAAGACAGTCAGTACTTGAGGAGACAAACACTTGAACACCTTAAAGAGAACAAGAACAGAGGAACGGAGGTAGAAGAAGAAGATGGTGAGACGCTAAGTTTATAAGCATTAAGTTGATCCTATCTCTATAATGCCAGAACCGAATCTACAAGGTCATGGAGAGCTCCACAAAGACGTTTATCTGTTTTAACAATTGTTCTAAAAACTCTTGGCTGATAATCAGTGTTTAAAGTCTTAAACCATGATCCGAATTCACAGATCATATTGTCACCAAAGTTAATAAATCTCTTCCCAAGTTGATTTTTCTCTTCATCGATTGTAATTTTCACCGGAAAAAAGTCTCATCGTCCACGATTGACAACGAGGTGAGTCGCTAATTGTTGTTTTGTTCCTTCTCTCTCTGTCTGTCTGCTGTTTATGGTTCTTTTAACTAACAAATTGACATTGATCAGAGTGCAAGCCGGGGGTGAAGAGCAACATAAGGAAACTGAACATGACTGAAAACATAAGCCGGGGGTGAAGAGCATAATCCTTAGTGGCAACAACCACATAATTGCACGTGGTTCTTTCCGCGGTCATTATATAGAATGAACACACAGCTTTTAGCCGTAACAATATCTTTAGTCGATATAAACCAATCAAAATCCTAGTATATGATGTGACTTATGTAGGCCCAATGGGCCTTGCAAAAGTTAGGAAATCTCCACGACCAATTGGAAGTTATTACCCTCGTCGTCTCCTCCAATCATGTCGTCGTTTCAAAATCCCAGTTTCTTCTCACTGAAGAAGAAGCTCTCTTGCTGGGGGGAGTTCAAGTTGATTCCTCTTCAATCGGATTGTAACTTTCTCGGGAAACACCAATCCACGATTCGCAACGAGGTGAGTCGTTAATTTGATTTTGATTCCTCTCTCTCTGCCACAGTTATGTTTCCCTTCCTCTGCTAATTTTACCATATCTAGTTCGCATCAAATCCCTAGGCATTAAGGATTTGCAATTTAGTACTGTTTCGTAAATTATGTTGATTCTTAATTCCTATGCGTTAATTTGATTCAATTGCTTCACCTTCGATGCTCAACAGGTGTATCGAAAAGTTTGTTTGTTTTGCTTCTTTGTTCTCAACAACTCCATTAGCAAGGAACAAGAATGCAAAGTCTTAGTCAACTTGGACCTTCGGAGATTTTCCTAGTAGCCCGAAGAGATCAACCCAGTACGAGGTTAGTTATTTCTGTGTTTTCTTCTACTTAATCTGGCTTGATACATCTGTACTGCAGTAACATTTCTGATTGATTCTACAAATTTTACAGAGCACAGCTTTGGTTTACGGGAAGACTCTCTTTTCGACAAGAAACAAATGGTGAGTGAATCAAAATGATGATACATTGAAGGAAGTGAATATATCTTCCTTTTACGAGTTTTTTATACAACCGGGTTTCATAATGATGTTGTTTTTTTTTTTTATAGGGGTTCGTTTAAAGAATAGAGTAGAGTTTAGTCCAAGACCTGTGCCTCCAAACCTGATTGCTGCAGAGAAAGAAGAAGCTAAAGCTGTTCTAACTCTATTCTTCAAGAAGCAAGGTCTCAGCAACAGTCTCTCCTCTCGGTTAATCAACAAATCTGATCAATTCATTGACCATTTAGTCTCCAGGCTTCACTCTGTTCATAAAGCCAGATACCTCGTAGGTTCGGTCTTTCTTCTTTTTAAACATTTTTTACTATGTAATGAGAGGAGATCGGATGATAAACTGTTTGATTAATTTGATTGTTTTTAATTGTAACAGGAAGAGAGCTAACTACTCTTGAGATCCGAGACTCTCTTGAACCTTACCTTGAACAGCTTCATGAAGAACACGGTAATCTTCTCTCTGACCTTGTTGTGAGCTACCCAGATCCACCAGCTGAACCTAGACCTCTTGCCTCATCTCCAGTTCCGGTCTTACAACCTCGTGGTGACACAGATTCTGCTGCAGACAGTCGGAAACTCAGAGCCGTGTCTCGTGTCAGTGAACTTGATCAAGAAGGTGCATTACGTCCTCAGACTCTTTACCTTCTTGACCTCGGTTTAAACCTAGAGCAGATCAAAACGATCACTCGCAAGTTCGCTGCTTTTCCTTATTACAGCCTCGACGGAAAAATCAAACCTGTCGTTGAATTCCTTCTAGACCTTGGAATCCCTAAATCAGATATCCCCACAATCCTCTGCAAACGTCCACAGATTTGCGGAATCAGCCTAACCGATAACCTCAAACCAACAATGGTCTTTCTCGAGACACTTGGCATTGATAAGACTCAATGGGCAAAGATCATTTCCCGTTTCCCAGCAATCCTCACTTACAGCCGTCAGAAACTTACTTCAACTGTCGACTTCTTAACCCAAGCCGGTCTCACAGAAGAACAGATTGGGAAAATCCTAACCAGATGTCCTAACATCATGAGTTACAGTGTAGAAGACAAGCTCCGTCCAACTATGGAGTACTTTAGATCGCTAAATGTAGATGTTGCGGTTCTCCTTCATCGATGTCCTCAAACGTTTGGATTAAGCATAGAGTCGAATTTGAAGCCAGTAACAGAGTTCTTCCTTGAAAACGGTTATAGTTTAGATGAGATAGGGATTATGATCTCAAGATATGGAGCTTTGTACACATTCAGCTTGAAAGAGAATCTGATGCCGAAATGGGATTACTTTCAGACAATGGATTATCAAAATTCAGAGCTGGTGAAGTTTCCGCAGTTTTTTGGGTACAGTTTACGAGAGAGGATCAAGCCGAGATATGAGCTGGTGAAGAGAAGTGGAGTGAGACTGCTGTTGAACCAGGTTTTGTCGCTGTCGGGAGTAGAGTTCGAGAAAGTTGTTAAGAAGAAGATGATGAAACTTGTGTCTGTTAACAACATTGCTGAACAAAGTAGGGGTGATTTGTTGTGAATTTTCTAGTTTAGAGTAATTAATTTTGCAGGAGCATATTTGCTGAAGTTCCATGTGAGTTGAGAAACAAATATAGGCAATGCCCCGATCTTAATCTTGCCAATTTGGATGTAAGCAATTTAAGTATGCAAACATGGTCATATAAGTAAAAGCCAATGAACACTCTGAAACATAACAAAGATAAAAGAGAGGTTGAAGAAAGAGAATTTCATGAGTTACCAGTTACCACGGTCTGGAGGTAGCCAAGAAACGGATTTCAGTGGCTCTGTCTTCCCATTCAACACCTTCCAACCATTTGGTTTCTCCGTATTGTACAACAAGTTCTACTCCCGCATTTCCACTTTCCGAATCCAATGGAAGCTTTTTCAGTTTTGGACAATTTTCTTGTACGACGAGCTCACTCAGACGTGGAAAAGACAGAGGTGACCAGTAGATGCTCTTTAGCTTTGGTAAATCAGACAAGCTAAGACATTCTAGTTTTTGAAAAGGAATGATAATACTTGCATTGTCATCTGTAACACCTGCAGCTTTTTCTTCACTTATTATATCCTCTAGTTGCTCTGCGAAACGAACTTCAAGATAAGTAAGGTTTGGAGCAAACAATAGCCATGTCAAATCCTTTAGACCATCGCATTGTGCTATAAAGACTTTGTAGAGGCAAGAAAAGTATGATGATGCTCTTCTCTCGATCTTTATCTCCTTCATTCCACACTTCCATATGCCAATGCGACGTACATTACCCATGGTTGGAAAAGTCAAGATTTGAAATGATTCTTCCTCAACATCTATAAGCTCTACATATAGAATAGATTTCGCCAATCTCTGAGAGCATAACAAATGTTCCAAAACCAAACTTGAGAAGATATCAATGGTTAGAACTTCTATATGTTGTCAGAGTTGTAGCTCCTTTGCTGAGTTCACATCTAGAGCCTTTTTGGACTTTTGTAGTCTTAGTGTCCTCAAACTCAACAACTTAGATACTCCGACCACACTCTCCAATCTCTTCATGGACTCCAAATTTAGATGTACTAGCTTTTTCAACTCTTGTAAACCAACAGGCAATCGCTCGATGTTTGTATATGACAAGTCAAGATATCGCAAGGAGACCAACTCTGATATTTGCTTTGGTAATCCAATGAGACTACTACTCCATGATAAATCCAATACGACAAGGTTAGGCATAAATCGAAAGAATTCTCCGGAAATATTTACCAATTTGTGGTTTTTTTGGAGGAGGAGAGTTGTAAGTTCAGGACATGTAGGGCAACCCAATATCTTTTCAAGCTCATTTTTCATCAGAGACATCCTTCTCACAGCTCTCCAGTTCTTCACTTCGGGTACTGCATGTAATCCAACACCGGCTCGCACAATGCATTGATCTTTGTGCTTTCCAAGA
The DNA here is from genome assembly GCF_030686135.1 of Camelina sativa. Classification (NCBI taxonomy): domain Eukaryota; kingdom Viridiplantae; phylum Streptophyta; class Magnoliopsida; order Brassicales; family Brassicaceae; genus Camelina; species Camelina sativa. The sequence continues at coordinate 15,859,926 of NC_141890.1, forward strand.
TCAGATGATATCCATAAAGCCATCTCACGGACCACATCATGCATTTTCACTTCTACTGTCTTCCATCCTTCCTCCAACAATAAACATGTGCGGACAAGATTACCGATTATCTCATAGCCTTCGTTTATCGCTCTCTCTTTACCGTCTTTTGCATCTATAAATCCTTCACATATCCAATAGTCTATTAGCTCCTCTTTTTTTATCTCATAATCTTCAGGAAATAAAGAGCAATATAGGAAACATGATTTGACATCTCCCTGTTTAAATTATCATAGCTATACTTAAAAATGGGAAGAATCTCATCTTCCATGCATGAAAACTCTATGGCTGATGAAGTTAAAACATCAATCGCGTGACGCCATTCTTGAACTGTGCTTTTGCATGCCATTGTTTCACCGATGACATTAAGTGCCAATGGTAGACCACGACATTTTTCAGCGACTTTTTTTGCGAGTTCAGGAATGTCCCGGTCCCGATGGCATTTCAAAGTGTTTTCTCCTACTTTCTTTTGAAACAAGTCCCAAGCTTCTTCAGGCTCCAAACAACTAACTTTTACCGGGTCATCAACTCCCATACGCTCACAAACATCTCGAGAACGAGTGGTAAATGCTATTATGCTTCCATTTTCTCTGCTTGGATATGGTACTCCAACCGATTCTAAGTTCACTTTCTCCCATATATCATCCAACAATAACACATATTTCTGTCTCCGAAGGACATTGTGTATGTCTACGGCTCTCTTGTGTTGGGTTTTCTTGTCCCACTCCCCACCGACAAGACCAAGTCTCTTTGCAATATCATCTTGAATCCTAGAATTCTCTGGAGTTTTAGACACAACAACCCAAATCACGATATCAAATCCACCATCTTCTTGAGAAAACTTATTGTTGATTTGCGTGAGAAGCGTAGTTTTCCCAACTCCACCCATACCATACAAACCCATAATCTTGATGAATCCATCTTTCATGAGAGAGTTTCATACCCTTTCAAGAATTGTATATTGACCAACAACTGTGGATTGTATAGGCATCTCCTCAACTGGAGCTACTAGAGCAACCTCAGTCACCACATCTCAAATCCTCCTTGAGAAGAGTGACTCTCAACTTTCTTCAACAGCAAGCTAACCATTTTCCCATAACGATAGCTCATTTTCAAATTTTTGGAGCAAACCCCACAAAAACACAGCCTCTTTATCTCGACCTCTTGAGTACTAAAGAGATCATTGAATCGGTTCTCGAGAGTCGAGACATTCGTAAGCCATACCTGAACTTGAGAAAGCCTTTGACGGCGCCCTGTAAACTCTTCTCTATGGACTCTTCTTTTCACATCATATCTTGCTTTGTCTTGAGCATTTCCATGGCTTTATGTAGTGCTGGTAGATTCTCGGGAAGGCTGTGAATATAATAAATACTCTTTCTAACGCATAACCATTGAGTGAACTGATTCACAATCCGATCACATGACACCGAGACCGAGATACAACCTCCCATCGCGCGGCTCAATACTAGAAAGAAGATTTGGATTCAAGTCCTCACGCACCCATCTTGAAAAGTCAATTTCCCACGACCACGACTTTTTTAGTTTTCGTAAATATTACTATTATTTTTACACGTCTGCAGTTGTCAACAAGTACTACTATACAATGCTTAACGGGCTCATATTTAGTATCAGCCCAGATGATTTCACTAAGCCCAAATTGGCCTATTGTGCCGTTCATCATCAATCCCCCAATTTCTCTCGATCGATAGATAAACCCTAAAAAAGCTTCGATCTTGATATCTGGGAATTGTTGTTCCAAATTGATCTCTCTCTCTGTGGCGGGAAAGAAAATGTCGTCTGTAGGAACATCGAAAGGGGTTCTGGAGATTGTAAAGTTCGGTGTCTACGTCGCAGTTCCGATCGTCCTTATGTATACGTTCGCCAACAACAGCACCAATATCAAGAAATTTATGGGCAATGTAATCATCATCTCACTCTCTCTCTCTCTCTCTCTCTCTCTCACTCTCTCTCTCTCTCTCTCTCTCTCTCTCTCTCTCTCTCTTATTTTCTGATTCACGAAATGATCATCACTGACTTCGATTTTTTTTGGAACCTGATGCTTGTTGTGTTCTCTCTATTTGGCATAGATTTTGATTAGGACGTTTGTTTACTCTAAACGCATTGTTAGAAATTCTCAGGGCATGAGTCACTGTAGGAAACAGAGTTGTTAGGATCTCAGAAACATGTGTCATTTGCAGAGTTTTTATAATCGTGTCGGTGGTTCTGAATAAAATTTTTCTAATTGAAGCTGTTTGTTGTTCGTGGATTAAGCGATGGGGGGTTACAGTTAGGGATTTTGATGCTTGGTTATTAAATTAACTTTGTTAAGTTGTTTTTGTACACTGTTAGGAACATAGGTTGATTGGTTAGCTCTGAATTAGTTATCCTATCTCTCAACTTGGTAAACGCCATTGTTACTTAAATCACTGTAACACTGGGAAATATGGTTTATAATCTCCTTGAATTGTCAGTGATTCTTCATCGTAGTTTTCAATTTGCTTTCATTCGAAGTTTCGATGGTAGTTAGGGAGTTTTCTGGGTCTGACTCCATACAACAAACAGTCTGCGATGTTTCATTTGCCCCAGTTTGGCTAGTTTGCGAGTATTGTATCACCTGTGGGGTTTTGCTGAATAGTTAGGAAATGGGAAGTCTACAATGTGTTTTTGTTGTACTTGACTGTTATGAATCACTGATTGGATCTTTAAAGCAATCACTATCTGATTTGTTTCCCTCTTAATGTTGAATGGTTCTAGGACTTCATTAAGAATTTTGCTAGTATTCTGGTTCTTTCCGGGTCTTACCAAAGCACAGTGCAATGGAGGCATTCCCTAATCTTCCATATTTGGCTATTTGTTGTGCAGCGTTCATATGTTGTCTATCCTGAAGAGGCACCTCGACCTCCTCCTCCCGAGGAGCTAAGGGAGATGGCACGAGAACTCGCCCGTAAGAAGAATCTCTCTTAGAGTTGTAATGAGACGGGAAGGAAGGTCTAAACAGAAGAGTACGTTTGTTATCTGTAATAGTAAAATTGCTCAGCGTAGCAAACTGATATAATAAAGGTAATGTTATGTTGTTGATTCCTGTAAGATCAAAAAATGGAATGTACAAGAAAAGCAATAATGAAGAAGAGGTGGGTGGCATTTGTTTTGTTCAAGAACCTTGGTTACGTTTTGTGCTTATACACATCAATGGATACATCATTTCTAATAAAATTACTGAATCAGAGATTCATAACTACAGTCTGATAAGTGTTTTGCTTCTGGGATCTTATTAGGCACATTCAGTTGGACGGACCTTAGAAGAACTTTGAATATAAAGAACATGATTTTAAATGAAAGTTGTGTAAATTGTGTAATACTGTCTGTCTGTCTAACGTCACATAACCTTTACTATTAAGTATTAACACATTGGTGGACCATATTTTGGGCCTCGAAATTTAAAATAAAATAAACTAAAATGATATTAAATTTTAAATTATTAGAAAAAAGTAACGTGAAAACAAGCTTTCTTCAAAAATTTCAAATTTCTTTGACATTTTGAAAACGTTTTTTCATGAAAAATTCCTATTTGTATAATGAACTCTGTAAAGTGTCTATTTTCTAGTGAAAAGGTGCCCATAATAAGGGCTTCTTGTCCGAACTGCCATTTTTGGGGAAAAATTATTGGATCTACCATTTTAATGGGCTTTTGGATCTACCATTTTGAGGACAATTTTGCCCTTAGGTTAAGAGCGGGATGAGGAACGATTTCGAAATTGTTTTTTTTGTCCGGGCAGATAAGTTGATGTCTTAATTTTTTGGGCAGCGGCGACTGTTCACCGATCGGACAGGAGGAACTGTTTCGCTTTGGCGTTGTGTGGCTGAAAATCCGTAGGGTTTCACTATTGTGTGGATCTATAAAATGTTGGCCAAAAATAAAGGATATGGTAGAAGCTTCTGTTTAGTGTGGATATTGGGTGAAAACATAATTAACAAAAGTCCGACTGAACAGAGCAAACGGGTTACGAAAGAAGAAGAAGTGGTACTAGAGACATGGATCCGTAGGTAAATTAGCTTCTCCTTCACTTATACTATTGTAGCAGATTTGGAACGAAATGGTTGTCCTGTTTGTGGGTAGTTAATGTCATAGGTTCGTGATGAGTGGCTTAGGGGTTTCCTCTCACGACTTGGCTGTTACGTAGTTGCTTATTTCGTGTATTTGTGTGTTATGGGTTTCAGGGAGCGGAAGTGGCTGTGTTTGTTATTGTTGGGAGTTGGGAATGCTCTAATACAGGTGTTTGGGACTTCTATATTGCTAAAGAATGCTACGCACGCAGCATATCCATGACCATGGATACGAGTTACGAGGAGCTTCTCATACTGGTTCGTCACGAGTTTGAGCTTGATGACCTGAACTTTAAGCCCAAATTAAGCTACTGGCTTTCGTCACAACTTTCAATCTTTTCACTCAATGCAAGACCTCCAGTCGTCATCACAAGCAGTATGGGGGTACGAAACTTCTTGGAAGTTATGAGAACCGCACCACATCTAAACATGTTACTGTCACTTGATCATGAAAGCAGTGCTGCTGAAGGCACCATCATCCGGAAACAATGTGGACTTGAAACTGGCAAGGGGAAAGCCATTGCGAGAGATGAAAACATTGGTGATGTACCGCGAGTGACGCTAGGACGTATTGGGATGGGAGGAATTGGTGATGCAGGCACCAGTGATTGTAATAAGTTTAGTGGTGTTAGGAGACATTTATTTGATGGGAATGATGCTTCTTGCTCAAACGGTGCAATGAGAATATACTCGGTTGCAGGTAATGCCCAAGGAAACTGTAGTCGGAGGAGTGGTCTTATGTACCATGATGCGGAGGTCTCGCCTGATAGTAACAACAGTGGGTTAATTAGATTGGCAGATCCTGGGACGCCTTCACTCTCTGTTCACTCTGACGGGAGTAACTCAGGAGACGTCGATGTTAACAACTTTCTAGTAAGTGAGGAAGATGATGGGTTTATGAGAGAGATTGCAAAAATAGAGGATCAGTGCACTCAGTCTCGGCTGTTGGAGGGGAAAAACAAATGTAAAGAGACTGCGGATGGCGGCGGTGAGAATGAGAATGAAACTTCTTGGACTGATGCAGTGGTGTCTTCAAGGTCAGACGACGAAGATATTTACAACGATGACTATTGGAGTATGGTGTTCGATCAAGATTATCCAGTCAACGTCAGAGACCCGTTACTGGAGAAGGATACATCTCTTGAGGTGGTGGAAAGAGTAGGTGGTAGTGGTTCAGAGGACATAGGATCAACGGTACTGGCTTATTGTGCACAGCGGAGTGAGGCAGCTTTACGCTCTGATGAAAATATAACTATGGATGGTTTAGCTGCAGTTAATGATCCAACCGTCTTAGCTGATGGGTCACCTAGAGTTTGTCAAAGAAAGGAAGGAGTGATTGGATTAGATGGATTGCCTGAGAATGTGGACGGTCTTAATACTGTATCAGGGGTTGCTGAAGCAAACAATACGGACAGTGGTTCAGCTGAGGAGGGATATGGTGAAACCAGTGAATCATCTGACTCTCAGCTGATTCCTCGAGCAAATGGTTCAAATGTTGTAAGAGATGACAACATTGTAGATGATGCTTCAGCTGTCGACCCTACACACTTTGATGTAGAACGCTCTAGAGATAGCATACATGGACATTCCGATGGAAGACGTGTAGGTGGCCCAAGGATTGAGGTGAATAACATGTTCACCGGGTCACTTCATCTGCCTGATGCTGATAATGGTGGGACCGTGGATCCTGCGTTTGAAGATTTTACTCAACGCCGTGACGCTGAACCGGTTTTCGATGACGTCTACCAACTAACAAACACAAATGGGTGTGCAACTGTCGCTGCCGAAGAAGATGCAATATATATTGGGCGAGTGTTTAAAGATAAGGCGGAAATGCAAAACACTCTAGCTATATATGCCATCAAGAGGTTGTTCCATTTCAGACTTGCTAAATCTGAACCAGAGAGGATTATTTGTGTTTGTGTTGATCCACTTTGTGCGTGGAGAGTGTTTGGGCATTCTGTTTCAAAATTTTCCAAGAATTTTGAAATTAGAACAGCCACTCTAACTCACACATGTTCAATTACCGCAAGGTCCCAGTATGAGAAATAAGCCTCAGCCAAAGTTATAGCGGAGATGCTGAAAGCAAAATATGCTAATGGTTTGCCTGGACCACGGGCCGTAGATATCCCAGCTATAGTGCTTGACGAGCTGAAAGTGTCGATAACATATATGAAGGCTTGGTATGCTAGAGAAGCTGCTATAATTAAAACTCGGGGAAGTGATGAGTGTGGATACAAGTTGCTTGCAGTGTACCTGCACTTGTTGAAGAAAGGCAATCCAGGCACTATATACAGACTAGAATATACTGGTGGAGGAGTTGCTCCCAAGCAGTTTAAGTATCTGTTCTTCGCGATTGGAGCATGTATTGCGGGAATCAAACACATGCGCAAGGTTGTACTCGTTGATGGGACTGTAATCAAGAACAAGTTCAAGGGGGTTCTCATTGCTGCAAGTATGCAGGATGCTAATTTCCAGGTTTTCCCAATAGCATTTGCGATGGTTGATGCAGAGAATGATTTGGCATGGACTTGGTTTTTCAGGCAACTGAGTATGATTGTTCCAAATTCGAAGGATTTGGTCCTGGTCTCTGATCGGCATAAATCAATTTATATTGGTGTTCACAATGTTTACCCCCAAGCTTTTCATGGGGCGTGTGCTGTCCACATTGTGAGGAATGTAAGGGCCAAGTTTCATGGTGAAGGGATATCAAACCTCATGGGTAAGGCTGCACGCGCATTTAACTTTGGTGACTTCGACGACTCTTTCAAAGAAATTGCTTTGCGAAACAAGAAATGTGCTGCATACTTAGATGCAATCCCACGGGAACATTGAACACAAGCTTTCTGTCCCGCCAAACGGTACAACATCATGAGTAGCAATATTGCAAAATCCCTGAATGGGGTACTGGGCAAGATTCTGGAACTACCGATTGTCTCCATGGTTGAGTCTATTAGTTCGAAGCTAATGGAGTGGTTTTGCATCAGACGCGAGAAGGGAAGAAGACAGTTGGCCTTGGGACAGACAATAACACCAAATGTCAACAAGTTATTGTTGCGTCATCAGACGTTTTCTGCCGGTTTAGCTGTGAAAGGGGTATCCGCGTGGAGTTTTCAAGTTAGTAATGGGAAGAAGATGTACTATGTTGACTTTGTAAGAAAACATGTACATGTCTTCAGTTCCAAAAACTGCAAATACCCTGTTGCCACGCATTGGCGGCGGCAAGAATGAAGCAGATAGACGTTCAGACGTTGGTTGGATCAGAGTACGAGGTTAAACTGTTTGCCTATGCGTATGCAGAATTCATTTACCCTGTGCCTAATCAATGTGACGAGGAGGTGCCAACGGATGTGGAAGACACTGAATTCATTCCCCTCACGAACAAGAATGGGCCTGGCCATAGAAGGAAGCGGAGGATCCCTTCCACTGGAGAGTTCATGGTAGAGTAAAGACAAGCGTTCAATGTTTATAGGCCATGATTTGGTGTATATATAATTGGTTAACGTGATTTGCAGGGGGCTAAAAGGCGCAAGAGGGGAGCAAATAAGTGTTCAATATGCTTTCAGTCAGGACATAACAGAGCTACTTGCTCTAACATGCCTGCTTAAGGTCTGCATATTCTTACTATAAGTTAGAACATGTACGTAATACAACACATTTGACCTTATTATGACTGACGTGTGCAGGTGTCTGAAGGTGGGAGTTGGTTTTTTGTTAAAAAGCAGCAATATAATTTCTTTTTGGTAAACCTAGTAGGCTATGTGGTATGCGAGTCAAGAAAAAGTATAAGTTTATTACGCGTCTACAGGTAGCTATTGCATATGACTAGCAGATATACTGTACGTCTACATATCAGTTCTGACTAGGCATAATCTACCTTGCAGGGAATGGTCAGTGTATGTTTTTTGGGATGCTTCGGCCTTAAGGCCACTTTTCTATGTAGTTGATGTCGGCGTTTATGGGTTACTTATAGTGTAATCACCTCATTAAGGTATCTGGCTTATTACTAATGTTTTGGATGCTTTGCGTTACCATTTGACGTTTACTAAGTCTGACAACACATTTCATGTCTGCGAGGGGCGTTGAAGGTTTTTTGTCGAAGAACTGAGGAGGGACGCATGCGGTGGACGCATTGTTTGGAAGCGACGAGGATACCGGACAGTGGAAGGTGTATTGCGATGTTGCGATGTGAAGGTGTATTGCATGTATATGTATGGCTGAAAACGCTAAGAATATTGTTGTACTTGAACTTGCTATTATGCATAGTAATGGGAATGCTGCTTTTATAATCCATGTTGATCCGTATGCGCACAGTGGTAGCGTGCTCTAAGTAAAGGGACGTAAAAGTTTGTCTTTAGGGGGCGAAGAAATATGTTATTAAGACAATTGACAACGGCTTAGTAGTTTCTTTTACAGGAAGAAACTACTGATTACATAGATTGTAAATGGTAGGCGCGATCAACAAAGCATAGATTTTTAACATAGATCACGGAAACGGGTTGCATACATATAAACAAAGCATTTGTTACAAAGGTACTGAACAGAGTACCCATTAAGAAAACAATTTGGGAGGCCTCCTCCAAAGGTGAACGTGTGGTCGTAGGGGTCACTCCGTGGGAACCCCATGTCACGTACTTGTGTGAGAACCATTTCGCCAATGCCTACTGCTTCTTCGATTGTAGGGACCAAAGTGAAGAATGAGTCCATAACACGCATACCATCGTCGTAGGAACCACAACAAACAAGCACGATTCCAACAGCAAAGCGAGCATAGATGATTTTCCCAGCAGCATCACCTAGGAGGTCAACAGCTCGTTGCGAAGGTCCGCTCTATGCAGCCAAATGTAAGCCTTCAACGTACTGGGCTGTTGGGTTGAGAGCCTCGAGACATCGTAGAAAGAATGGACGGTATACAGATCCCTCATTGGCTAAGGGGCTGACAAATATGAACTCATAGATGTCGACCTCCGAAAGAACACTTTTGTCCAATGCGAGAGCAGCAAAAGATGGAGAAGCAGCAATCAAAGGGCCTAGCTCTCTAAAGCCATAGCGAGAAAGGCGGCGGACAATGTCAAGGAGGATAGGCTCTGGAATGCTATCCATAGGAGAGGGGTAGTGGTTTTGCTTGTTTGATATGAATTTGCGAAAAGAAAGGGTTCCTCGGTCTTCATATAGAGGTCTCTGAACGGGGAAGGTGGGAGTTATCTGTCAAGTTTGGGACATTTAGTAATGCTGGTGAAACAGTAAACGTTGCTGGAGAAGGTAGTAAATGTATATTTGGCTGTGTAGATTTGGAGAAAGATAGTCATGGTAGTTGCTATTGAAAGAAGTGTATTAATAAGGAAAAGACATTTATGGTAGGAGCAGATGAATTAACTTCAGAACTTCATTAAGAGATATTTGACGAGTACAGAGTGATAGTTTAGCAACAATGAAGAAGTGGTACTAATATTAGGGATTACATCACCAGAACTAACAAAGAAGAAGCCACATGACACAATACCAATAGAAGAAACAGTTGACGCAGCGTCTGTCCATACGGCAACCAGCAATAACACATGGAGGGATGTCAACGTAGTTCCACGTATTCGCATGGGAACGAAGCTTAGTAGGGCCTATCTGTATGATATGGTGGAAGACAGTGCTAGCAATATGATCAGCTTTTGGGTAATCACAAGTAGACGCGATAAATTATTCAATTGTGGAGATTGACTCTGCGTAGAACCCAAGGCAAAGCTGGAACAACCCTTTGGCGAACACTGCATGCAGTGAACAACTCCCAATAGTGCATAACAGCTGTAGACCATCTTCTGCACGGCCCATTTTTGCAGCTAATCGAAGGCTTTCAAGGTACACCGCAGTGGGATTATGAGATTTGAAACAATTAAAGAAAAAAGGCCGAAACGCAGAAGAAAGATTAATAAGCGAAGCGTCAGCAAGGAAGAGATCGATGGAGAGAGTGTGGAGCACCGCAGGATGAGATGCGACTTTGTTATAAAATTTGGAAGCTAGAAGCATACCACGAAGATCCGTGAATGAGTCTTCACCAACACGACGAGCTATGTCAAGAGCAGTATTGAAATCAAGCGTATCCATGACTGTCCGTACTGATATTGGGAGAGAAAGAGTAAGTTCGTAAGAAATATGGAACCAAAACATATAATACAATTCCTATGGAAGCATTGATTGGTATAGCCAAAGTAGGTGGCCATTAATATCATTAATCTTCACTGGAGAGCGAAACTGTCATTAGATAGGTGTGGTTTGAGAGGTATGGCAGATTTGGTGTAATTTTTGTCAGAGTACATGGGTTGGGTATTGGCGAGTGTTTGGAAGATCAGAATGCTTTAAAAACTATAACTTGGTATGTAATGGAGATAGTCTTACATTGTCTGATAATGGACAAATAAGTAACAGTTGAAGCCAGGAAAGGCAGATTGTGTATGAGGTGACAGTGAGACAGTATAGAAAGTACTGAGTAGGCAAAGCATTAGAAACAAACTCTTCATAGATCCAACGGGAATAATGCATTCTGATGGCTCTGTTTGCAACGAACTGAACGGGACTTCCTGCACATGTATTGGGCATGGACTATTGGCTTACTC